>NW_023596746.1:6438897-6491397 GCF_011947565.3 Pollicipes pollicipes
GCTCAGCCACAGGGGTCTCACCTGTCGCGGCCACTCGCTCGGCTATAATGTAGTCGGTTAAGAGGGCTTCTCTTGTGCAGGTGGCCGCTAGGACGAATGCGAACATCACATACAGGATCGTGCTGAAACGAATGCCTTTGTTGTTCTAAATACCGAACCAACAGATGCTCCAGTAATGATTGCAAGCCCCGTGCCTGTAACAACCAAATAGTCCTATTCGACCCCATTGCAACACGAGGGGACGTTGCAAACAGAGGCAAGATGCTTCCCACCGGTGTGTCTCTGGTTGAGCGTTAGTGGGATGCGCTAATTCGTAACGGGAACGTCGTCGCCACCACCTGATGTGGTTGAGGTAGGTGTGACGGAGCTCATTGTGGGCCCGTCCTCACTATGCAGCACACGGGCAGAACGCAGGCTTCAATGCAATCGCGTGACAATCTCCCTGTCCACCGTTTCCCTCCCTCAGCGCAGCCCCTGCGTATAGTACAAGTGTACTACAGGCTGTATTTCCCGCTGCCCTGTGCGGCATCGCGACACCGCTCGCCGCCCGCCACCGGCAGCGGGGCGTCACCTGGCGCCGAGGGCGGCCAGCGTGCCGCGAGGAATGTCCTGCCGGGGGTTCCGCAGGTCGCCCGACATGTTGATGCCGGCCATGATGCCGGTGAGGCTGGGGAAGAACACGCCGAACACACTGAACCAGTTGTTGCCCTCCGTGTAGCCGGGGGCGGTGTTGTTTCGCAGATTCGCCATGCTCCAGCCGACGAACCCGTCGCCTGCGGCACAGACCGCTTCGATTGGCCAAGCACCATACGACGCTAATGGCACAGACCCCTTGGATTGGCCAAGCATCATACGACGCTAATGGCACAGACCGCTCGGATTGGCCAAGCACCATACGATGATAATGGCACAGACCGCTCGGATTGGCCAAGCACCACACGACGCTAATGGCACAATGCGACAAAATCTGGTAAGATAATCCGGCGTTTTCTGGACCGAAAAAGCGGGCCTCTTTTCTTGACGAAGACCGCTGGGAGCAGTCGCAGGGAACGGGCCGTCGTTTCCTTACTAGAAACATGGCCTGGCGTGGAGAGAGCGTCGACCTAGATTAGTGGAGGACATCGAAGGCGTGCATGTACAGACCGTGCAAACACTCTAACCCGCCACAGGCTATCTTGGTCTCCAGCTCATCGCCAACTCCTTGAACAAGGTCTTCAAGCTTTCAAAACTTAAACGATTTATTCCGCTTGATGACTCCAAGCTCCCACTCACCTCCGACCCCCTCCCCTATCATTGAGCCGAAGAGGAAGTCGAGCACGGCCAGCGCCAGCAGGGCCAGTAGGACAAACTGCACCTTGATGACCCACTTGACGCCGGCCACGTTGATGGCGGTCAACAGGGCGACGAGTGTGACGCCGACGGCTCGCTCCACCCAAGGGTTGTCCGGCGTGCTGAGCAAGTCTGACATCGATTCGCCGAAGGCGGCGGCGCACAGCGCGCAGCCCACCATCTGCCGCGACAGGGACCGTCAAGGGTGACGGGTCACGCCGGGGGCCGTCAGATTCGTCGGGTCACGTCGGGGGCCGCCAGGAGCGATGGGTCACGGCGGGGGCGTCAGTTGCGATGGGTTACGACGGGGGCCGTCAGGTGTGATAGGTCACGGCGGGGACCTTGAGGTGTGATGGGTTACGCTGGGGACCGTCAGGTGTGATGGGTCACGCCGGGGACCGTCAGGGGCGACGGTCACGCCGGGGACCGTCAGGTGTGATGGGTCACGCCGGGGACGGTCAGGTGTGATGGGTCACGCCGGTGACCGCCAGGTACGATGGATCACGCCGGGGACCGTCAGGTGTGATGGGTCACGCCGGGGACCGTCAGGGGCGACGGTCACGCCGGGGACCGTCAGGTGTGATGGGTCACGCCGGGGGCCGTCAGGTGTGATGGGTCACGCCGGGGAGGGTCAGGTGTGATGGGTGACGCCGGGGAGGGTCAGGTGTGATGGGTCACGCCGGGGACCGTCGGGTGTGATGGGTCACGCTGGGGACCGTCAGGGGGGTCACGCGGGGACCGTCAGGCTGGTCACGGGGGACCGTCAGGTGTGATGGGTCACGCCGGGGACTGTCAGGTGTGATGGGTCACGCTGGGGACCGTCAGGTGTGATGGGTCACGCCGGGGACCGTCAGGTGTGATGGGTCACGCCGGGGACCGTCAGGTGTGATGGGTCACGCCGGGGACTGTCAGGTGTGATGGGTCACGCTGGGGACCGTCAGGTGTGATGGGTCACGCCGGGGACCGTCAGGTGTGATGGGTCACACCGGGGACCGTCAGGGGCGATGGGTCACGCCGGGGACCGTCAGGTGTGATGGGTCACGCTGGGGACCGTCAGGTGTGATGGGTCACGCCGGGGACCTGTCAGGTGTGATGGGTCACGCCGGGGACCGTCAGGAGCGACGGTCACGGCGGGGAATGTCAGGTGACACAGGTCAGGGACTCACAGCAGGGGGGGGGGGCGTCAGGGGCGATGGATCACACCGGAAGGGGGGGGGGGGGCGGGACGTCAAGCAGGCACAACGGTTTACAGCGGAGGTGGGAGCTCAGGCGCATCGGCTTACAGCGGAGGTGGGAGCTCAGACGCAACGGGTTACGGCGCGAAACGTCAGGCGCGACGGCGGCGACGAGACCGTGCTGTCCCGACATGGCTGTCAGATTTCGCGCTGCCGGACTTCTCACCGCCGGACGTTGGACTATCAGACATCAGGCTTCCAGAGTTGAGACTGCTTGACGTTGGTCTGTCTAGCATCAGACTGTCTGACGCAAGCCTTTTAAACGTCAGTATGCTCGACAGCAGTCGGACTGATCAGACATTGCTCTGTGAGATGTGAAACTGAAGTACGCCGGGCCGCCGGATGTCAGGAGTTGGACCGCATGACATTAGACTGACAGCTGGAAGCCTAACAGCGGACAGAAAGGAAAAACTGTTAAGGCAGATGTCGCCCGGGTCTCAACACGGCATGGCGTTTGCTGTTCTTTGCTATGTCTTCTTCGGTTAGCCTGAACGTGCTCGTTATATTTTGCGCTGACCAACTCGTCAAGATCAGACAGAGTTCACACGCTGCACCGCAAGAGAGGGGCGGAGCCATCCCGTCCCAGCAGGGCCACTGGAGAGCCGGGAAGCGGTACGCACCTGGCCGAAGCAGTAGACGAGGCCGAGAGCTGTACCGATGTGCGAGCCGAGCACCTGCGAGACGAGGGCGTACACGCCGCCGTTGGCCAGCCGGCAGCGCTCACAGATGCCGATCGCCGACAGCACCGAGGTCAGAGCCACACACACTGTGGACACGGCGTGGGGTGTGAGGTGGTGATCAGAGGACACGATGATGCACGGAGTTCAGGGCCGCACGTACGGTGGGCACGACAAGGAGTACGGAGTGGTGATCAGAAGACACGGTGCTGCACCGATGTCAGGGTCACGCGTACTGTGGACATGGCATGGAGCACGAGATAGAGATCAGAAGACACGGTGCAGCACCGAGGGCCACATCTGCATTCTGCAGACATTAGCCACGCCACAGCGTCGTGGCTCGCAGCACACCCGCGCGGCAGCGCAGACATTATGCATGCATGTATGCGTCTCGCCCTTACTCCCGACAGGCCCAAGGGAACCGGGGATGTGCCCAGGGTCTGGAAAACGTGACATTCAGCCTGCGGCAGTGTATGGATCGAGACGAACCCAACACTCCCTGCGCTCGTGTGCCGAACTAGTTGACCCGCTAATGGACCACAAGCCACCGTTGTAGAGCAGAAGCGACAATGTGGCTCGAAAACCACCGACGGGAATGCGAGGCAGTTAGCGATGGGTGAGCACGAACCGGAAGCGAGAATGATGAGGACGGTGAGGCCCATGCCGGCCTGCGCCACCACCCAGCCGGAGCGGAGCAGCACGATCACGCCGAAGATGTTCACCAGCACGGTGGTGAAGACGCCGTCCCAGGTGCCGAACAGCACCGGCGACGAGACGAAGAAGTTGGACCGCCACCATGGTTGCTGTCGCTGGCGGTCAAGGAAAGAACACGTCCTTGCTCAGACTTTTCGATGGTTGCCCTGACGAACGAAAGCCAGAAAAAACATCGTGAAAAATATGCTGCGTGGTTTACAGTTTGGTGTCTTCCCAAGACGCGGAACAAACGGTCATAACTGATAGTTGTTGACGCCGCAGATTTTCGGAAAGAAATCATCTCGCTTTAAGAATGTTGACACTGCTGGGCGTAGTTTCGCAAAATGAGTTGGGGAGGGGGAGGGCAACTAAGTTGCGTAAAAATAGTTCAATGTAGGCCAAAAAGTACGCCATAAAGTGGAGTTCCCCAGGGTTTGACTCACGTTTTCCTCTCAAAGTTGGGCAGGATGCAGCTCGAGGTTTTGAAGAATTCATCCCAACTTTTTGAATGGATGGATTTCTGGGATCAGAGCTCACGCTAAGCAGTGCCCTTTGTATGAGCACTGGCCCACACCATCTGATCGCGCAGTTCCGGTCAACGGCAGAACTTGGCGGCCAAAGTTTAACGTTCCGCAATGCTCAGCACGGTCCGCCCTGCCCTCTGACATCATTTGACCTTTAACGCTGCCGCTGCCACCGGCCGCAGGTCATGCCCTTCAAGGGCAAATAGCGAGCACCTATGGCGACTCAAACTCACCCCGCCGCGGGTAGATGAATCGTGAGGCGGGTGCTCTAACCAACTGAGCAGTCGGGACAGGACGGACACCGAGGCGTCGGGAAGCTAGGGGCTGGAGGCCCACCCGACCAAATCAGAAACTTCCCCCTCGAGCACTTGGCCGCGCAGACTTCCCAAGATGATGCTGTTTGTGTCTAGTTTCTAGAGATGTAACAAAATGCGATAACGGCGTAAACATCTCCAGATCGGCCGTTCCACAGTGCGTCCGCTCGGGCTGCGGCCTGCCTGGATTCTGTCCTGCATCGTCACTCGGTGCGGCGGGAGAGCGAGCTTCGGCCGGCAGGCGGCTGCGCTCGCGGAGAGGTGGGAATATTCCGCTGAACAACGGAGGCTCGCAGGGGCGCAGATTTGCAAAATAAGGGTGGGGGAGGCTGATCGGTGAAAATGACGAGCCCTCCCCCAAAAAAACCACAACAAGAGGGGTTCTCTCCGGATTTGGCCCACTTTCTTCTCAAAGTTGGGGACAGGAGCCAAAGTGTGGAGAGGGGCAAAGGCCGTTAGAACTGAGTAGGAAAGTGCACCCCAAAAAGCGGGATGGTTCGTGTAGAGACCAAGTGAGCAACAGGCGCCGGTTCCACTCGGCTTGATGTTGCCCCGTGCACCAGGGAGGGGAGCATGCACACGTTTGGGCGCCCCCTGGACAGCAGCCTGTGGACCACGCCCGGCGCGATGCCCACCTGTTCGTCGGCGAACAGCTCGTCCTCGCCCTCGGGCGGCGCGCCGAGCGCGTCGGACCCGGGCTCAGCGGGCGGCGCGGCCTGCTCGGCGGCCGGCCGTGAGCTCAGACCGAACCGGCTCCAGTCGACCCCGCCCAGCTTCATCGCTCCTGGTTTTGTGGCCCACGGGTGCTGCCGTCACCAGCACGGGCTGGCCGGCCAGTGGGGTTCTGGTATGGCTTGCTGATACTGCAACACGGGTTTCTGTCGGCCAGCGGACACAGCGCTGTCCGACAGACAGCAGTCTGTCCGAGAGCCAATGTCACAGAAGTTGTGGGCTGGCGCTACGCAGACCGCAGAGGAGTGGACGTTTGTAATGCGACAAATGTCACAGGTGGGGCCAGCCGTCACAGACAGATTGTCACAGGAGCGGCCAGCCATCACAGGTAGGCGTCACAGGAGCTGCCATCCGTCACAGGCAGGCGTCACAGGAGCTGCCAGCCGTCACAGGCAGGCGTCACAGGAGCTGTCAGCCTTCACAGGCAGGCGTCACAGGAGCCGTCAGCCTTCAAAGACGGGCGCCAAAGAACCACTGGCCAACCGTCATTGGCAGGCGTCACAGGGGCGGCCGGTTGTCACCGGACACATGCCATTGGCGTAGGTAAAGAGGAGGGGAGAGGAGGGGAGAACCGCAAACAGCCCACTTCTCGCATAGTTTAACATTACCCCACCGTGATCATCCCGCTTGGGAAATGGCTTCAAAAACTCACTCACTTTTTGGAACTGTTACATGTGAAACACTGAAGTACAAAAGCGATCTTGATATTGACCACTCAAGGTGTATTGTTGCTAAAAGAAAAATAAAGAAAAGCGGTGAACTAGCACGAACTCAAAAGGAAAGCAACGCAAGCGACGGCACGGAGACGGAGCGAGCCCTGGGAATGGGGTACAGCAGCCTGAACCGGTGGCCAACCGCCCTCACGGAGTCCTCTCGAGTGCTGGCGCGGCGAGCCCTTCTCGATGGGGCAGGCTGTCACCGAACACCATCTGTCCGCCAGGCCGGTATCGGTGACTGGGACGGGGACGCGGCGGACAGAGCAGGGGAGCGGCGAAGGCACACGGTTCCGGCGTTACAGGGACAGATAGCGGAAGACACGTTTAACATCAGTTAGAAAATACTAGATGAGGTGAAAGCTCAATCTTAAACTGGCAGGCGGGAGCGATATAAGCACCCAGCCATATCGATTCCTGAGACATGGAATGCACGAGGAGCCGTCACGCCGTCGGTAACAGTAGCACTCCCATTCCCGCGGCAAGACGTCACAGCAATGCTCAGCTGCCTCAGTGCGGGCGTCACATCGTCACCCGCGAGTCAAAGCAAATATTTCACATGGAGAAATCACCACTTGCTGACAGTGATTAATCAATGTATAGGCTATGAAATGCGTCTCTACTGGTCTTTAACGTCGTGTGTCACTCGCTTGGGTGGCCGGTTCAAACCATGCGATCTGATGAGTATCTAAGAAAGCTGGAGACACTTAAGTTGCAAACGAGGATGGGCTTTATGTTAACTCATTTGTGTGAAATGTGGAGATCCATAGGCATACACCCCTGAAGCACACAACTGGGGGTCAAATAAGGTCAAACGGAGTCAAACCGCAGAAAGGTGTCCAAAGTGCCCTCAGACCTCCTTACGCAACCAATAATCTTAACCTGCGGCCCGGCCAGGGGTTTGAGACGACCACACCTGGGCGAGGGAGGAGGGGAATTCACTTCCCCTAAGGATATCCAACTTTCAGACATCGTGCGAGGAAAACAAAGATACCGCGGTGAAGGCCTTGTCAGATCATGAAAAATGCACGCCACATATCTAATCTGAGGTCATATTTGGGGTCACCAGAGGTCACTACATGCAAAAAATGGCCTGTTTTGAGCTCAATATGTGTTTTGTAAAACGCACCCAAAGAGATATGCCATGCGCCCTCTGGTCATCTGATGGCTGTGCATGTGAGTTAGTGCTCTTCTCTTCACATACAAACCCCAAAACAAGCATCAAAATATGTAGAGATTTGCATCACACACGAACCATTTGCGAAAGCTTACCTGACCCTAGGCCACTGACCTCGCCCGTTGCCAAAAAGAATCTGAAGGATGCAAACTGTAGGTGCAATATCATATTTTATTAACACAGTACGTTTGAACTGATGACAAATGACCTATAAAAAAGTGTTGCGTGGCCAAAACTTGCAAGGGGTTGACGTCTTTGACCTAGCCTTAGTCACCGACCTCGATAGAGCAAAACTTTAAATTTGCACAAAGGATGCCAAATTGATCGATAAACAGGTGCTAACAATTTGATGTTGCTGTAACGTTTTTCAGCTGTGCTAGAAAAATAGTAAGGGAGGAGTCAACTTCCCTCCCCCTCAGCTGGACGCGGTTTTGCGTATATATTCTTAACAGGCAAAGGGCCAGTGGTGGTCACGACATATCGGTGACGATAATTGACTTTAAAGAAGTGAAAATGACAAAAAGCTTCAGGATTATTGGGAATTTGAATTTCCAGTGGGCATCAGGCACTACCCTAGGCGGTATGCTTCTCGTAGCAAAAAGGTTGTTTGAGATCCTTTTAGGTAAGCAACTTGTTCTCACCTTCATGACGTCAGAATGACACGAATTCACGAATTCCAAATGAGCATACGAGCAACATTGAGCATTGAGCTCTGAGCAACGAGCACAAACAACAAATGAGCAACAGCGTACCCCGTATAGCAAATTTACCAGCAATATAGCTGCTAAGGTTTAACTTCTTCTGACAATGGTACCTGACCTAACGTCAATAGAATTAGTTCCAGTCACAATTTAAATTGCCTAAAAATCTCAAATATCTCAAAGATGCATAGCATTGCTGACACCTCCTTGTCGTACCCTATTGATCGTTTACAGAAAAATTGCCTTCGCTGACAGCCACGGCCTGACTCTGACCTGCTGACCTGATGACTGACTGCTGACCTGCTGACCTGCTTTGGTCAGCGACCTTAAAGGCGTATCATTTTTGTACGAAAAGATCGGCTGTGCAGCTGGTCGCAGCACACACAGTTAGGAAACAATTCTGGACAACTTTCTGGGGGATAACATTGCCCCCCCCCCGAGCATGTCATCGACCGGGATGCGTACTGGATAGCAATGCAACCATCTTGCACTTGATCTTATGACGCACACAACATAACATAACATACATACATAATTTAGGTAATATGTACCTCAAAATACGAATATGAATAAGCCTCATTGAGCTGCGCACAAGCTGCTGGAGCTCCGGGCGATCCGTCACGTGCAAACACAGACACGTGCATCTGAGAGTCTCCTTGCACTTAAAGTGAAATAAGATATCTCCCGGGAGATATAACCATGCGAAACCGCTCATAAAGCGACCGTTCGAACTTAGAGTGCCCGCATCAGGAACATGATGTTTGAATTTACGAACAAAGTACCGGCACTGTAAAGACATGAGACCACTGGCACGGTCGCAACGCCTTTTACAGCGTCTCCCCGATGATTTTCCCTGTGCAGTGGTCGTTGGTCCTCAGCCACAATGTGCTGTGAAATGCGGTGTTACTGTTCGTACGTCTGAGGCGACGTCATAAAGAGGCTGTAATACGGTGAGGGTTCTCGAATACGTTCGACCCCGTCATCAGCGAGATCGACTAGCGCTCTTAATGTGCTTGGTACGGAGCAATTTTAGACAGTCCTGACTCTTCCAGTTCTTTTCACAGCGATAATTAGGGGCATTTATCATTGAACCAAATATTTATTTTTTTAGATATGATCCGCACCCCTTGAATGGATAGATTTCCGAGACCACAGCTCACGCTAAGCAGTGCTTGTGTGAGCCCTGACCGCTACCATCGGATCGCGCAATTCCAGGCAATGGCGAAAGTTTAACGCAACGCTCGGCACGGTCTGTCTGGCTGCCTGACGTCAACTGACCTTTAGCGCGACCGCTGCCACCGGACGCGGGCCTCACCTGTCAAGGTCAAACAGCGATCGCCTAAACCGATTCGATCCCACCCCGCTAGGAGTGGGTGGATTGAAAAGCAGGCGTTCTAACCTACTGAGTGACCGGGACCGACAAATTCGCGTTACATTCATGCAAAACTCGTGATAATTCCTTTCATTTTGTGTCTTTACACTACGGTGCTCAGATTTTGCATTGCTTACTTTATGCGTCGCAAATGTTTAGGTGATCCCTGGATCATGCCACGTTCGAAATTGGAATAACCCTATCGGTATTCGGTCTATCGGCCGTCATTTCATTCCGTTGTCGCAGCCACGCCTGTGGTAACCGAAACATAATAATTTGCTCTTTTTGATGCATCAACAATTACGTATCTCTATGTTCATACAATATAAGTTTGCCGCAACGCTAGCAGCGATGTACGTGAAAACGCATCACCTGTGGGACGCTTTGCGCAAACACACACACAAACCTTGCGAGAAGCCATATGGCTGGGCATTTGCTCGCGCGCACCGTACTAAATACCGTAACCCATTACAACAAAGCAAATAGCCCCTGTGCTGACGCCAGCAAATCCCCAAGATTATTTGACATGCACACACATTCAAACATGTCACGAACACTCACTGGTCACGCTCGGCAAAACAATGCTCGTGATAAATATGTTGATGGAGATGCCATCTTTACACATACACGCACGCACACACACACACACACACACACACACACACACACACACACACACACACACACACACACACACACACACACACACACACACGCACGCATATATATATATATATATATATATATATATATATATATATATCGCGTCTGCGTCGCGTGTAAGCGCATTAGTCGTCATGACGTGGAAAACTCTTGCGCCGACATTAACTGGCAAAATGATGCAAACTGCGATCAAATATCTTCATACACAGAGTCGTGGTGGTTGAAAAAAACCAAGATCACCTTGAATCCAGAATTCAAACGCAAATTATCTCACAACGTACGTGTAGTGCGTGCTGATGAAAAGAGACCATAACGGCAAAAATATGCAATAATGATGCAACAATACAAATAGGTGCAAAAACATTGTCTCGTTTTGCATCGCTGCGACTGACGCCAAACGATTTTTAACGTATGTTATATGAACAGCACAGGAAACTGATGTTGACAGCTCGTGCAGCTCGGATAAGTCCAGTACGTTGACATTTATTGCATACTGTTTGTTGTTGCCGGAAAAAAATCAATTTTTACGCCCAATCTCCACGCACAAAAAAACAATCTGGCATTTAAACAAGAGCAAACCCCTGTGCCACAGCCCCTAGCACTCACGTCCTCAGCGGTGCCTCGTTTCAGCGCCAGCAGCGGCCTTCCGTGCCCACCCACCGCACACGGCCCGCAAACATATGGTACTCACGGGGCGGGGGGAGGAGGGCGGCGGGCCTCGGACCGCGCGGGCGGCGGGTCGGTCGTGGCGGCCCGGGCCGAGGCCGTACCGCCCCGGACCGCGTCAGCAAGCGGGGCAGGGTCTTACCTGTGCAGGGGCCGGAGTCGGTGGAGGCCGTGCGTCAGCCGCGGCCGTGCTGGGTGGCACGGCCGGTATCGACCAGTCGAGTCGGGGCGCATCGACGTAGCGCCTGGAGCACGCGCACCGCAGGCGCGACGGTCCGGCCGGCCGGCCGCCGCGAGGCGGGACCACCCCGCGGACCGGGACCGGCAGACGGGACCACAGCCGGGACCGGCAGACCGCTATGGGAGCCCAGGAGAACATTAGGCTGCACCCGCACAGACCAGGCGGGAGCACCCCCAGATCACGTGACGCTGTTTGACAGGCTCCGATTGGGTGCGATTAGATGCGACCGCCCCCGCAAACCCGTCGGATTCGACCCACGGACCATTCGGAAGCGCGCTCACGCAGGGCAGACCGCCGCCAGGACCACACCACGGACATCGGGGCCACCTAGCCTACACAAGAACCACCAAACCAGACGAGAACGCCAGAGCAAGTCAGACCGGGCAGCGATCGAACCACCCGGCAACCACGTAGACCACCTCATGCTGTACGCATTCTAGTGTTGATACGCGAGATCGAAATCGAGATCAGGATCAGGATCGTCTGTTGTCGAGATCCTGTGCACTATATACATGGCGGACAGGAATGGTTCTGTAGTAGGAACGGGACAGTGCATGCATCCGTGCGTGCTCTATTGTGTAAATCAGCAGAGTCCGTTTCCCGGGTTTTCACGGATAACGGCCGCCTTTCGCGCGTGCGGCGCCCGTCCGTCACGTCGCGCGCTGGGGTTGGTGTCTGCCCGGGGGGAGGGGGGGGGGGGGGGGGGGCACTTGGCATCCGATGGAGACGTGCACGCGCCTGCAGCTCGCGTGCCGACCAGGCGCCATAGCCGCTCAAAATTCGCCAGTGACCGGCATTATGGACTAGTCTATCCTATCGGGCGTGATCAACGGGCGGCCAGCAGTTCACTAACCCCACTTCGTCTGAACGATAGTCAGACTAATCTGTGGAACTCATCTGCCATCAAACTGGCAGCACGCGTTTGGCGCAACGCCAACAAAGGCCAGCGTCATTGAAGGGTCTAATTCGGCTCTGGCTGGGTAACCAGAGTAAAAACACCGGTTCAACATGTCAAGCGTTTTATTAGAAACCTCTTCAAACACCGCCCACCACTGTAATTGTACACAAAATAGCCGGATATTCGTGGCAAAACACCATAAGAGTTGCAGCAGGCATTTTGCAGTGGATTCCTAACGCTCGAAAGTCTTCAAATCATGAATAAATGATCAACCCATGTGATCTCAGTAACAGCAACAAATGCCACTCTCGCTCTTACCGCCAAACTGGTACAGCTGGACCCTACACGTGTTCGGCCGTTACCGCACCGATGTCCATTCCACCCATGAAAAACGAGAGGAATGCTTTGTGCTATTCCTCTGAGCCGACATCAGAGATTCGCACGCACACGTTCAGACACACTCGCTTGAGAATGTAAGCTACGTTTCAAACTGCTTCACTCAGACCGAGTTAACCAAGGTGGAGAAAACGACCATAGTCTGACATGTGCACACAAAATAAATATCACCGGTTTTAAGAACGATCCCTAGCTATGGTCGCAGCTCCTACAACTCGTCTTTGTCGGACGACTCCTCGGCGTCGTCCGTCGGCGGCGGCG
Source organism: Pollicipes pollicipes (assembly GCF_011947565.3). Taxonomy (NCBI): domain Eukaryota; kingdom Metazoa; phylum Arthropoda; class Thecostraca; order Pollicipedomorpha; family Pollicipedidae; genus Pollicipes; species Pollicipes pollicipes. The sequence goes on from NW_023596746.1 coordinate 6,451,490, forward strand.
CGCCGCCCGCACCCTGGTACAGCTTGGAGATGATGGGCTGGATCACATCCTCCATCTCCTTCTTCTGCGCCTTGTACTCTGACGCCTCTGCCTCCTGGTTGCTGTCAAGCCACTTGATCTTCTCTTCGATCACCTCCTCGATCTTGGACTTCTCGTCCGCGGACAGCTTGGCGCCCAGCTTCTCCTTGTCCGCCAGCTGGTTCTTCAAGCTGTAGGCGTATGACTCCAGCTCGTTGCGCGCCTCGACGCGCTCCTTGAGCTTCTTGTCCTCGTCGGCATACTTCTCAGAGTCCTGGATCATGCGCTCGATATCCTCGGGAGTCAAACGGTTCTGGTCGTTGGTGATGACGATCTTCTCCTTGGAGCCGGTGCCCTTGTCCTCGGCAGACACCTGCAGGATACCGTTGGCGTCGATCTCGAAAGTGACCTCAATCTGGGGTACACCGCGCGGCGCCGGCGGGATGCCGGTCAGGTCGAACTTGCCCAGCTCGTGGTTATCCTTGGTCATCGGCCGCTCGCCCTCGAACACGGAGATGGTGACCGTGTGCTGGTTGTCCGAGGCGGTGGAGAATACCTGCGACTTCTTGGTGGGGATGACAGTGTTGCGCGTGATCAGCTTGGTCATAACGCCGCCCACGGTCTCGATGCCCAGGGTGAGGGGGTTGACGTCGAGAAGGACGATGTTGCTGGTGTCGCTGTCGCCGCTCAGCACGCCCGCCTGCACGGCCGCGCCGTACGCCACCGCCTCGTCCGGGTTGATGCCACGGCTCGGCTCCTTGCCGTTGAAGAACTCCTTCACCAGCTGCTGGATCTTGGGGATGCGAGTGGAGCCGCCCACCAAAACGATCTCGTCGACGTCCTTCTTCTGCAGGTCGGCGTCGTCCAGCACCTTCTGGACGGGCTTCATGGTGCCACGGAACAGGTCCATGTTAAGCTCCTCGAACTTGGCGCGCGTCAGAGTCTCGGAGAAGTCGTTGCCCTCGAAGAAGTTCTCAATCTCGATCTTCACCTGGTGCTGTGAACTGAGCGCGCGCTTGGCCTTCTCCACCTCACGCCGCAGCCGCTGGATGGCGCGGTTGTTACCCCTGATGTCCTTGCCATGCTTCTTCTTGTACATCTTGATGAAGTGTTCCATGACGCGCTGGTCGAAGTCCTCGCCTCCGAGGTGGGTATCACCGTTGGTGGCCACCACCTCAAACACGCCGTTATCGATGGTCAGCAGCGACACATCAAAGGTGCCGCCGCCAAGATCGAACACCAGCACGTTCTTCTCTCCCTCCTTCTTGTCCATGCCGTAGGCGATGGCGGCGGCGGTGGGCTCGTTGATGATACGCATCACAGTCAGACCAGCGATCGAACCGGCGTCCTTCGTGGCCTGGCGCTGGGCGTCATTGAAGTAGGCGGGCACCGTGACCACTGCATGTGTCACCTTCTTGCCCAGGTACGACTCGGCCGTCTCCTTCATCTTGGACAGCACCATAGCTGAGATCTCCTCTGGCGTGAACACCTTGTCTTTGCTGTCCACTTCGACTCTAACATGGGGCTTGCTGTTCTTTTCCAATACCTGTAATTGAGAATGACATACAAAACTGGGTTAATTACCACATCTTCACCACTCTTTTGCGCGAAGATCAACTTCAGCACTCCAAATGAATTCACCCAGGCTGCTTTGCCAATTTCTTAATGTGAAGCCAGCCAACCATGATTGTCAACATCAAATTCCTCATGACAATTTATGACTGGACAACTCATTGGAATGTTAAACTCATAAGCTTAAAGGTTCCATTGAGTCTGGTAGCTTTCAGGAGATCTACACACAATTTACAGGTATTTCCAGCCTTTTCAAGGCACATTCCGGCAAACTGTTGTTCACAAGTTTCTACAGCCAACAACACATTTCTGACAGGTATTTACAGCTAGACCATTGTGACCAACCACATAAGCATATCTCACCTTGAATGGGAAGTATTTCAAGTCGCTCTGAACACCCTTGTCAGACCAGTCCCGTCCAATCAGCCGCTTCACGTCAAACACAGTGTTCTCAGGGTTCGATGTCAGCTGGTTCTTTGCTGCATCACCAATGAGACGTTCGTCCTTGGTGAAGGCCACATAGGATGGAGTGATACGGTTTCCCTGGTCGTTGGCAATGATTTCAACACGGCCATTCTTGAACACACCAACACTGAAACATGGAACACAAATCATTACATCATGAATGGAAGTTAAAAAGAAAGCAGGTACACAACAACATTTCACGCCAATCCTGTGTTGATGCTCTCCATAAGACAGAGTGAGTAAAAAGGCATTGCCTTGATCCTGGAAGGAAGGCCAATGCCATATTTTGGCAAACAAACAATGCATCTGCAATGTTCACAGCAGTGTCTTTTAGGTGCATATATGCTTCTCTGCAACATTACAGCAAGACATTAGCCTGTAAGGCCTTTAAGAAGTTTACAAGAGCTTTACTACAGACTATCAATTGCCTGTCACTATACCAAGTTTGGCATAATTCAAAAGTTGTTTCAGCTCGGGAGGGGGCAAATTGCCCCCCCCCCCCCCCCAGCCAGTGTTCAGCATGACACTAGTATGACTTACCATGAATATGTTGTACCAAGATCAATGCCAATCACAGTCCCGACTTCAGCCTTTTCATCTTTCTCTGCTGCAAACACTGCAATGGCCATTAGGCCCAGCAACAATACTTTGGCTGACATCCTGGCTTCTGCCTTCTTAACAACCTGTAAAGTGAAAAACATGATGTAAACAATCATTGCACACCCAAAACATGGATGAGTCAGTGCTATAAAAACTTTTGACCTTAACAATTTAATTGTTTCCCCAAACCTGGAATTAGTGCATTTTACAGCATATTTCATTACAAGCACTGTTCATCGAGCAGCTAGGTGTCATTTGCTTTGTGTGATAAACCTTGTGTCAACACATAAAGCAGCAATTGTATCACATCAAAATTCAGACAATCAACACTAAAGTTGGTTACAAGTTAACTCATTAGCAAACGTGGCAAGCAATTTTCACGATGACCTGATGATCAAACCATGTGATACACACATGAAATTCAGACCATCACCAAATCTCCCATGCTGTAAATGCTCTGTAGGATTAAGAACCAATTTATTTTTGCTCATATCCTGCACCTTATCCACAATGCTAACCATGACAAAGAATATAGTTAGATACTGTACCTGATGCAACTGGCAACAACACAATAACTAATTTTCAATGTGGCATGTTTGCTATTCCAAAAAAAAAAACAGATCCTAATGTCACAAATTAGCCTTCTCATGCATATGCAGTGCAAGGACAAAGCCTACCAAAAATCAAGTCTATAGTGAGCAAATTCAACAGAGACCAGCTTGGCAACTGACCTAGTCTAAGACTAGCCTGACTAGTCTAACACAAAACATGACTAACATGAGACAAACAGATCAAGATCACATTTTCTTAAAAATTCAGCCTTGCCACATTCCCTCAAGATACATAACGTACCAGCACACTAGCTCTACGTCAAAGAGAAAACTGTAAAAAGGTACCTAGCTGATACAAGCCATATAACACAAATATACAAGCAGCTGTTCTCACAACTGATATGTAAATGGGCCAGTCAGCATTAACAAAATCACCCACTGTACCACTTGCTAACAACAAGCATGCAATGTTAGCACCAAAGCAAAATCAGGCTGAAATGAAACCAAATTTGTATTTGAGCCACCCCGCTTGCAATCACAATCACATTCTAATTCCTTGGAGCATTAGCCCACTTTGTGCTGAAATCAGTGGCTGTCATGCACTAAACTTGGAGAAATCACATTTACCTAGTACACATAATCAGATTTACTGACAAGCTTTGCTGCCACACAGGATGTTTGGTGCAAGGTATTTTAAAAGTCTGGTGTATACATAATGTTGGCATAAATCAACATGTTTGCAAAAGCAAGGCTAGGATAAATTGTAAATCGAGTGCAACCTATAACATGGGAGTACTTAACATATCAGAAACTTAGTCAGCATTTTATTCATGCCTCTCTCACTCTGTGATTTGAGGGCTCCACCATAACTGGAGAGGACAGCAGGCAGTTAAACAGCCCAAATCAGAGCAGCACAAGTCAATATGAGACTTAGCTAAAGATCTGCTAACACACCTATTGAAAACCATAAGGCTTGCCCAACCACCCAATGAGGTGCCACCATCGAATAATGCCGAGGGGTATCATCCTCGATAGCAGGGGACAAGGTAGATAGCAACGCTAGATGCAATTTCCATGGAAGCAGAAATAGTGCATCACCAAGCTAAATGCTATCAACTTAAGCATGCTGTGAGCCAGATAACAAAACAGCTGGAACAGGCCCGCAATAACGGACGTATCTTTCACATAAAACCCCTTCGACTTCCTGATGCACTTCCCCATGACCCAGAGCACAGTTGGTGCTCGAAGCACGAGGCAACACAATCCCTCCACATAAGCCCCATGGTGCACCGCTCGTGCAATCCATGTGCAACGTCCCACCAGACGTATACTTACTCTTTTTACCAATAGCCTCCCGGAACAATGCTCTCACCACCGTCCTCCAGTCTCAAACTCCGCCACGAAAGTGACAACTTGCCGGTCGCCGGCCACGGTACGCATCCGCAGCTGACGGGGAAGGCGGACAACGTTTTTGGCGTGGCTACCTCTGATTGGTTGAACTGGATGACGTCAGCATATTTCAACAACTCTCATTGGTCTGAATAGTCGTAGTTGGCAGCTTCAATCCTGCTGCTTCAGCCACGTAGCCTTGATCGCCTTTATCACGCGAAGGCGGGAGTGAAGGAATATTCTGGTAGCTGCGGGACAGGGCGAGTTGATTCTCGATGACTCGTTCACGCCAGCAGCTAATTGGCTGTTCATGAAATGTCTTACAATTTTCGTGTCTTTTGCTTTCAACCTACATCCACTTGTTAATGCTGTATTAAACGTAGCGTCCCAAGAAGGGGCTGTCGCTTGGTCCCCAATTAAGCTGGTTGTCGGAAGCAAAAATACATGTCCTGGTTGTGATGGACAGGAGACCAGCTGCATCTTGCTTAAGGGTTTTATCCATTTTTAAAACGAATTTCAACACAATTTGCAACTACACTTGAGCAAAGCGTTGTCGTCCAACCTCCTCTTTTCCCTTGTTAATTGTTAAAACTTCGGTTACGTTCCACCAAAATTTATAACAAGAATTGGCGTTAAATGGGGCTGGCGATGAAACAGCATATTACAGCGCGTGGCGAGACAAACTCTTATTTCAGTCAACTTTCTCCATGCGCCATTATGGGGCTAAGAGCAACAATCTTCACGAAAAGTTGGTATGACCCCTTGATTTTCCCTCCATTTGTGTATGCGTCTATGGAGGGAGCATTACTGTGCATGTTGGCCCTACAAGATTTTGGGATATTCCCCACACCAGATCACGGTTTGAACCTGAACTGGTGGTGTGTCCACGACCCTCGTCAACGTAGAGGTGCTCGCGGAAGGGCACATACATTTCTAAACTCCACTGATACTCCTAAATATGTATAAACTCCACTAGCGCACCTACACGCCGGAGCTGCTCTCATCATCAGTTCGTCAAACCCCTTTGCTTTTATGCTTGACACACTGATCAGCATGGCCGTCACTGCTCTTTAATCGCCGCATAATCGAAGAGCACGTGGATTGTCGATCGCAGAACGCACGATCGTTCGATCGCAAATCTGCCCAATCATGGGACTCGTGGTCCGCTGTTTACCCCCGCAATCGATACGTCCCCAGCGCCCGGGGCGACAAATCACGCATACTTTTTTCGTGTACATGTTGGCGCCGTTGAGAACGTCACAAAAAGTTCGCGGCGCTGCTGTCAGCCCTCCACAGCGCATCCGCCGTCCACGCCCCACCCACGTGGCGTTTGGTCACCGCCGTGACGACAGTTGCCAGTGAGTTGCGTCGGTTCAGGCATGCCGTACACACGGCTCGTGACGTGGCGGTCGGAGCGTGTCGCTGCGCCGGCTCTCACTTCACGCTTGAGACCACTCGTCTGCCAACCTCCGTTTGCCACTTGTCACTCTGGTGCAGGAGCATACGAAATATTACGCGGTTGTGTGTGTGTGGGGGGGGGGGGGGAAGGCGTGCAACTCAGCTTTTCATTTTAAACCCAATTTAACATGCCACAATTACGAAGAGAAACGGAAAAAAACAGAAGGTTGCGACCTAGAAGTAAAAAATTTCACACGAGTTCGCATGGAGCTTGGCGGACACTGTGAATTTAAAGTCCCTTATTCTACTACTTTTCAATATTCCAGGGGTACAAATTGGCCCTCCAAGCCCAGGACATCATATTCATCCGACCACACGAGAACGTACTCGGTGTCATTCGTATCAAGTAATTCGCCGAAGTATGCAAGCTTAAAGGGAATGTTTCACACTTGAAGAAATTGAAGCAAGCATCAGATATGATGAAGAAAGCTCACTCGATACATCCGTTACGTCTGGAAATCGCGCTTACGAACGCCAGATATGAACGCCGCGACATTTATATTTTTCTTGGCCTTAATCGACGCATTGCGTATGGAATGACATGATTTGAATGGCGTGATTATGACAACATAAGTGCCATGGTGACTGAAATACTCTCCCCGATATACCTTTCCTCATTTTCGCGGGTGTGCAGCTCAGCAACTAGAGAAACTTAGGTCTTAAACAGGGCAGGATTGTGAACAGCACCGAAAGGTCTTCAAGGTGACTAGTTCAGTTAAAAACTTCACATAAATGTGGAACACTCCCTTTAATATGTGCGTGAGACCGCAATAAGATCTACGGGACTATTTGCCATTCCAATACAACTCGTGAACAGGCGCGAAGGCGAACATTTGGGAGGAGCTGCTGGGGAGGGGGGGGGGGGGGGGGCATTCAACCGACACCAAGCGCACGCCACATGCAGGAATGGTCGCATATATTATCTACGAGCTTTAAGGCGTTTAAGCGTTTCCTCGCGTAGCAATACCCGCACCCCAAACGTCCACCACTGCACGGCTCATGTTCACATTCATCAAATGTAACATATGGCCTAATGCACAAACACGTCAGCCGCAGCAGCCTGCTAACAGAGCCGCCCATCTGGCGGGCAGATTTCGTTCACCCGTAGCCAGTCTCCGGGCAGTATTTCTCACCGGCCAGAGGGAGTAGTACGTACACCACCGACCATACACCCTGCTTCCGACATAGCGTCTCCCCACTGAAATACTGTCGCTGGGTGCTCGCATGCACACCCAATATTGATGTAACAGCAACGTAGTTGCTCAGCTACGACCATCGGCGGCGAATGACAGTCGAAAGGCGGTCTCGACCCTTGCCTGCGACACACACACAAGGACAATGCTCGCCTGCGCCCACGAGCAAGAACATTGCAAAAGGAAAATAGGGCGCACTGCCTTCACCCGAACATGTGTGACACATCGCGAGTGGCCCCAGGTGAATCGCCGTCTTGTAGACACTGTGATGGCCACCGAGACCGCAGGACATCGCCGCTTGACGGGAGGACGGAGAGCCAGCAGCAGCCGTCTGGGTCCGCCCCAACGGTGGGCCGTGAGCGAACAAGCGACGGACGCGCCGGCAGCGCGGCCCAGTCGGCAAGACTCAGCGTCCGGCACGGCTGTCGAGGCCTAGTCAGGAGAGACGTCGCTTGCGTGGCATCTCATCGTCTGTAACACGGGCAGCACACGTTAACGTTCGAGCCGCCACATGTACCGGCCACAAACGTTCCGGGTAATTTTGTCCTTGTCTTCGTCGCAGTGACAGCAGGCTGCAAACTATTGGAACAAACAGCAGAGCACCGACGCAAGTCACATTCGCAGTCACAAGTCACCGACACACGACACATTCAAGGTCGCTGGTTGCTAAAGGAAGAAGATACTCGCCATAAAGATGCTGTATCACACATTCCCCGACACCAAACGTCATAAGTCACAGGCAACATAGGAAATCCATGGTGCAGTGACTAAGTGACAGGCAAACGTACCAATCGAGTGCAACTATCTTCAAGTCGTGACACATAGCTTATTACCTTAAGCTTTACAAGGACCATGTGTGTGTGTGTGTGCCATCTCCTAAAGACGAGCAGATAATGCGTCCCACAGATAAATCCCCATGAGACCACCGGTCCAGATCAGCCTCCGACCTCTGATTCATTAGGGCTGTCTGGCAGATCCCGTCAGATGTGCTGCAGTCCAGGGGCGAGGCCTTCGACGTCGGCGGAAGCGGACGTCAGGGGCGCCCGAGCTGGTCCGGACCGGGACGTCCCAGCCGTCAGCAGACAGCAGCCGCCACCGGCGTGACGTCATCAGCCGACAGCTGGCACCACCAGTGTGACGTCATCAGCCGACGGCGAGCGCACAGGTTCATTGGCCGCGCCGAGCCGGCTCTGCCAGCTTCACGCCGCTTCACTGAGGGCCCGCGGCACTCGTGAGTCCCCAGCAGAGTCCATCGGGACGGACTCCATGGACGTCGCTCTGGATTCCCAGCGCGTCGCGGCTGAGTGTTCGCTCTGCAGTCTGGCAGCGGCCAGCCGGGGTCAGCGGGCCCGCCCGGGCTTCTCTGGGTGAAGCGCAGGTGGTGCCAGGGCGCCACCAGCCGCGGAGAAGCCCAGTTGGTCGGGGATCGATGGTGTAGTATCACTGCAAGTGCCGCACGTCCAGTCACGGCCCAACACCCAGTGGTGGGTGGCTTGAATGTGTCTTCTTCAGCGGAAAATTTCTGAAAAGCAGAACAATGCATTGATTCATGGAGTTTGGACTCGGCAGTGATGCCTCCAACGTGAATAGCAGCACGGCCACGACACGAGCTAACCTTACAGACACAGCATGAATTATGAAAAATCAATAGCAGCAGCCCTACAGACAATAATGTTGGTGACGGCGGATTATACATGGGCTTACGATAAAGGTCAATCGAAGGCAGAGTCGACCAGACCTGTGTCATTGAGCCAAGGGCAGACAGCTGGATAACAGAGCAGGAATCGCGTCAAAAGGAGAGTCCCGCATTTCGTGTTAAGCCTTCAATGCAATGCGTGTCCCTTCTAGATTAGGTGTGTCCGATTTGGACCGCACAGCTTTCTCGCTTTCAATCTGAAATGTCATCCTTTCCTCTTGAAATGGCGTCTTTCTGGAAGTCGTCAGTTGCCGACTCCCTGCCTGTGACTGCCAAAAACCATTTCAATTCATTAAAATCGGATTCGTTTTTTTCTAGCATGCGTCCAAATTGTTCAGTAGTCTTCGTACCCTGATTGCTATCATTGCATGATTGCATGATTGCAGTAGTCTTTGTGCGATGATGAATTCTGCAAGCAACAAGCGATCAGAACAACATTGTGACAAGAAATATATGAAATCCAAATCCTTGTGATCGATTGCAGTTATAATACCCATAAACTAATGCTTCGAGGGCGTCGCATGAAACGAATGGCACCCCTGCCAGCAGCGTCAAAGCGTAACCACCGCGCAGCGCGACGCATTGGTTGAGGTCTTGACAGCATTCATTCTGTGATTGGCTTCCAGGTCAGCGAGCTAATGGTAGCATCCATACTTCGAGAAAGAAGTCCTGGAGTAAAATGGAGTAGAGTAGTATGGAGTCGAGTAGTACGGAGTAGAAGTGGTATGGAATAGAGTAGTATGGAGTAGTTCTACCCCTGTTACCAGCTTCAATCCATCCTTTTGGGTTCCGCATGCAATGCCGATGCAGTTAGCATTATTTGGCAAAATTTGGGTCGGCATGTAATCTGGCAGGCCCTTTGAGTGAGCCCGCCACGTTTCCTTTGTTGCCTACGGTGATGGCATCATGCATTGCAACATTTGTGATAGTTTCTAAACATGGAGCTCCGTTTACCACCTCGCGTTTTAACCGCGGACAGCGGACTAGTAGCTCTCTCTCTCTCTCTCTCTCTCTCTCTCTCTCTCTCTCTCTCTCTCTCTCTCTCTCTCTCTCTCTCTCTCTCTCTCTCTCTCTCTCTCTCTCTCTCTTCTCTCTCTCCTCTCTCTCTCTCTCTCTCTCTTCTCTCTCTCTCTCTCTCTCTCTCTCTCTCTCTCCTTGTGCGCTGTCAGCGAACTCTCCAACGCACAGGGTGATGCCAGGGGTGCCCGATAACACTGGGACACGGGCGGGACGTTGGGGGGAATGGGTCAAGGAAGCCACGGCAATGCCGGCGTCCGCCGCCTGGTCGATATACTTAGGAGCGGGGAGGGGCCTGACAGGCCGGACAGGCCCGTGCCACCCCCGGAGACTGGCCAGCAGGGAGACACTGGCCAGACAGGCCGGTGCCACCCCCGGAGACTGGCCAGCGTGAAGAGGAAGCCTGAAGGGAATTTAGCGCTGCGAAGCATTGAGACTGCGGGGTGCGGTGCGAGGAAAAGTCCACTGCGTTGGAGCACGCAGCCATGCAGCGTTAGGGCAGCGGGGTAATCCGCCAGCCAATTTCGAGAACGGTACCTACGTTATCACCCAAGGGATCACTGGCAGGCCCAACGGAATGATGAAAACGAGATGTTAGTGCACATGGAAAATAATTTAGACTGTTGTCCTCGTCAATGGGGTCATCGTTTCCTTCACACAGCGCTTCGACCGGTTGTCTCTTCGGCTGCAGCCGGGCGTTACAGCGTCCTGAAAGTGATATCACCTTGGTTCGGAACCAAACCTCAGAGACAGGAAGCACCAAACAGAAGTCAGACCTGCAGGCATGACAGTGGCCGGAGGAGTCAGCACCAGAAACGCTGGGTGAAGCAATTACGTGGTGACGAGGTCAACAAGCTGCGCTAAGAGTTTCAGCCGTAAAAATGCACAAATCTTGAAGATGTGAAACAGTGGCAACACCGCTCTGATATTTGAAGAACAGCAATTTCTGCGCAATGTGCTAATGCAGCAGGCATAGGACATGCGGAGCCTATCTACGGCCGGCGGCGATGCACAACTGGTCTCCAAAAATAGCGCCTTTGAGACACATACCAAACAAATGCTACAAAACGACGATGTTAACAATGTCGCGTTGATTTATAAGATCCAAACCAATACGTTACACAAGAAACGTGGCACGGTTTGCACAGAACGATTTGGCCACAGACTGGTTATAGCTAAGCACAACTTTTTACGTGCACCGGGAGGCACTGCCAAAGGTGTAATGTGGTTATTCTTCCATCGATAACTATGTTTGGCATTTTGCCATACAGCACTCAAAAGACATTTTTAACTCAGCTTACATGACCGAAAATGCATCAGCCACCAGCTGACCTTCCTGCATGATAAATGATCAGGCCAAACAATAAGTTCATTCTAGGACTAGAGCCCAGAGCCGGTGGATTACGAATCCAGCATCTTCCCTGTACCACGATGATGTTAAAGGACTGAATTGCACTTATCTTTGATCCTTGACGCAATTTTTGTAGACCTTTCCAGCAATACGGGGAACAAAAGGTATAGAAAACGATGGGTATCTAAGCAGATACAAATGTGTAAATGCGGCAGGTGATCTCAATGTGTAGGGGCATGCACTGATTGACATTTACCTTGCAGGTAAAGCAGCAGTCGAGAAGAGCCCAGCCAAGGAGACGAAGACAGAGACAGAGAAGAGAGATGCGACTGAACACCATCGCACCGTCACCTAAGCGACGCTGCTGACCACAGATAACGTCCTGACGGCAGTGACGTCTGCCAAGCTAAGGACAGGTGGCGCACAGCACGCCGGTACCAGGAGCATGTCAACTACCACAGAGCAACAACCTAGTAATACACAATACACCTGCACCAGGAGCATGTCAGCTACCATGATACGCCAAACAGCGCAAGGCAAACAGCGTCGTAAGAAACTCATATGCGATGACCACAGCGACGCGCTGCTTCCCGAAGCACGTGAAGTAACCGATGCAAAACGAGCTTCCAACAGCCGGGTAGCCTGTCACGCTTGAGGGCGAGTAAGGATTTGCCACTACACGCAGCCAGAATGATCAAAAAGCATAGCAAAGATGGACGGAAAGAACAGGGGGGGGGGGGGGGGGCATAAGAATCCTACATCAGCGGGCCGACGGGTTCACTGGGCACCAAATGGAGACATTTCGCAAAAAAAACATCGAAGTATCTAAAAATCCCATACGCATTAACACATACCATAATCCCATACGCATTAACACATACTCACCATGAAAGTGGCTAATACTGAGAGCAAAATACGTCTACTTGGGACTGTTCGCCTGATTACATGCCTACTTTTACTATCGATACATCACAGCTGGAGTAATTTCAGCACGCCAGTTTCAGTACGTCTGCGCCAATACACGTCCAAGGAAGTAAGATCGCTCTTTTGACTTGATTGAAATGCGACCTCCTATGACGAATCTCCTGACTTCTTTTGGCACATATGCTGTTGTAAAGGAGGGCCTTAACGCAATGATGTTCTGAACGATGACCTTGTCATGTGGAGGACAAACCACGTTCTTGCACATAGAACAGCCGAAGGAGTATGCCAGTACAGTGGCTCTGTACGCAACACATACAAGCCAGGGACGGATCATGCACAAACCCGATGCTGCCACACACAGCTAATATTCAACAAACTACGTCAGTGCAGCCGGAACAGTACACACGTGCCACTGCAACAAGACGTCCTCCTGACTCAGCGGGAGTAGATTCAGGAAGGCCCGGACGAGGAAAGACCTTCAGTATTGCATGCCATGGACTATGACGCATCAGACACACGGGAACAGCTGACTGCACATATCTGGTGGGTCTAGGAGAGCATATGGAAAGGAAAAGCGTGCCACGCGCATAACACGCGACCAGGCGGGGGTCAATTTGATGCCCCGAAGGTTTTCCGGAATCACTTCCGGGCGGCGGGGCGTGGTTGCGCCAAACTTTGCATAGTTATCATCAACTGAATGGTGAATATTTTGCCGTACAAATTATATGTGTCTTGTCAGGTTGCTGACCAATGGCAGGTCAAAATAAGGTCACGACTTTCAGCGTAGGCAGTTTCTACGGAAACGTTAATCTGATAGAACAACAGCGTGTTAGTCGAAACCAGGCATCTCTGAAAGAGATTCTTATGCAGCAAAATATTATTACCTGCGACAAATTCCATTGACCTAGTGTCCGGTATGTGGGCCATACCGAGGTTAAGCCTGCCTGCTTATTTACTCGAGAGGTTGCGGCGTGGGGTATTTCTGGTGCTTATTTCGAATTCATAATGACAGGGACCGCAACAGACATTATCGGTGAACTTCTTAAAGGTCAGAGTAGGTCGGTGACCCAAAACGACCAAGGTCAACATATTGCTTCTTAGGAACATACCGCGTAGCGTATTCCTTGACGCTTTTTCAGATGCAAAAATCAAAACATTCTCGCATGATTTTGGTCACCATGACCTTCTAAAGGTCAAGATAGGTCACTGGTCTTCGATGAAGATCAGTGGCATTTTGCTTACAACAAATGTCAAGTTCAAGGCGGTTGCATGAAGAGGTCTGGGACACTTTGGACGCCAATCTGACGTGTGCCTTTGTTTGATCTTATTCGACCCGAAGGTCATGACCTAGGACCCTCCAATTTTGACAAAAGTAAGCTTACATAGACAGACCTACCCTATGAATTTGGTGCCTCTAACCTCCTTATTGTTTGATATCTCAGGGAAGTCAAATTGAAAATAGATTCAATTCGAGTCGTGAATGTGTCATTACTATTGAACAGTGTCCGGAGACGAAGAGTTTAAGGCTATTTTTGACCACATCAAGACTCTGCTTCTCCCCAGCCCACAAATCAATACACTCTCTCGAGTTGGTGGTCGCTGCTCTGGACTGAACTCGTACTATGCCTACATCCAAGAATCGGAATCCTCCCTGTAATTAGCTAAGCGTAATAATGTTCTAGAGTTACGGCAGCGTGCGCGGACGGGACAACGCTAGTCTTGACTAACACTGCCAACACATAACTGCAAATCATAGAAATCCCAGTAAGAGGTGAAGTGGAAGGCCATATTGGACAGCACCAAGCATATTTCAAAGATGGCAAACAGCGAGTAGACGCCCGGCTCGCAGTGCGTGTTGTGTCGCACGAACAGGTACACAGCGTTGGCCAGGCATACCGCATTACACAGCAGCAGGCGCAGCTTCCAGCGGAACGAGCGGCGCTCGTGGCGCGAGGGCGGTGTGGCGCGGCCGCGCGCCAGCAGCGCCGTCAGCAGCACCATATGCGCCTCCGACGCCACCAGGAAGACGACGAACGAGCACGCGTGCAGCGAGTAGTGCTCCAGCGAGCCGACGAAGGCCACGCCGACCAGGCCGGCTTGCTCCAGCAGGTAGAGCGCCGAGCAGAGGCGCGCCAGCCGCCGGCAGCCGACGGTGGGGCGCAGCACGCGCGCCAGGTAGCCGGCCGTCAGGTAGCCGAGCAGGAAGCGCGGCGCCAGGTGCAGCGCCAGCAGCGCGCGCCAGATGAACTTCTGCGGCGAGAACTTGCCCGCCGCCGACGACACGGACGGAAAGAAGTTATAGACGAGGCAGTGCGTGCGGTTGACGACATCGAAGTGGAGATAGAGGGACAGGGCGAAGCAGATGGCCAGCGCGCAGAGCGGCAGCAGCACGGTGACGGCGGCCAGGTGGCGCACCAGCAGCACCTGCATCACCTTAGTCATGGCTGCGGTCGGTCGGCGGTCGGCCGGCGGCGCGCGGCTGCCGGCGGCACAGCACCCCGGACGCGGCCGCGCCTCCCGAACCCGACTATCCGGCCGCACCCTGCCGACACGGCATAGCGTCAGTCAGACCGGGCGGCGGCGGCTGGCGTGGACCCGCCACTCCGCAGTCCAGGCCGTGCAGCGGCGCCGCGGACCAGGACGTGGTGTCTTTTCAAAGGAACTAAGTGCGCGTCGCTGGGAGCGCCTAAGTGGAACGTCAAATAATATTGTGGCCACGCTGCCTAGCGCCTCCCGGGCCATGGCACAACCGACATTCGAGCTCATGCTTCCGCGTGACAGCCCAAGGTCCCATAACAGCCAGACCAGTATGCCTTCACGTGAGCTAAGTGGGTGCGCATGAGCTCTCAAAAGTCGACTGGAAGTACGTTATGCATTTAAACCTTTTCCATGCGCCTTGCAAGCATGACAGGCATGGCCCGTCATATATGACTGGGGGCCTCTCTTGTATTTCAGCACTTTGCAGTTCACAAACGACCAGGGGCGCAGCCAGGAAATTGTAGAAGGATGAAAGGAGGGAATGGGGAGAAGGGGGAAGAGCTCAGTGACAGCGTATTATGGTAACATAAAATACGAACCTAAGCAGGGGAGGGGGACCACCCCCCTTCCGGCAGCGCCTGAACAGCCGACGACTGTGACGTGTACATGTCTATGATTTACCTAATACTGGGCGTCTCGAATGCCCCATGACAGCATTGGTGCGGCAGTGGGACTGCTATGGACAAACAGGGGGGCGTATCTCCCAACACCCGATCTTTCACCTTCCCTCGGTGATGTTGCAAGGAAAAAATGGGTAACACTACCATTGCACTGTCTGCTTCGGCTCACTGATGACTCGCGTTCATAAAATAACCGCCACAACTCTGGAACAGTCAGTGTGCCACTTTCCGCAGTGCGAGGATCATGTTACGGCAAAAAGTTTCAGAAATATCCCACCGCAAAGAGAACTGATGACGAACGCGATATTATCAAACGACGACCATCTCTACTGCACGTCAGTAAATATTATATATATATATATATATATATATATATAAGCATTTCATGACAACTATATCGGAACGCCAGACGTTGACGTCGAGCGTTTTGTCATATACTCTGTGCATCGCTAGCGCTAGTGAAGGCGAATACAAGTAACGTAAATGTTGCGAAATGTTCCGCAAGATGTCGCTGTAACGGTTCTGTATCCCTTACGTCAGTTCAATGTGATTACCTCCTGATGCTCAGACAGGTAACGACAGGATATCGGTTGACCATTTGCTCTACATAAAAGTAGAAAAACCACACTTGCCGCGGACACGTTCTTTATCTCCCGCCACGTTTCGGCATAGTCCAAGCGTGAACTCGGAGTGAAGGTATTTTAGTATGGACAGGGGTTTTACGGCACGCAATCACCAGTGATGAACTGCAGTGATAAATCAATGAGCGTTCCACTTACCGATGGCAGCAGGCAATAATCGCGATCGAGGGACATTCCCTTTCCATGATCGACCTGAATTTTCGAAACAGGTTTGTTATACGAGGCATAGTCGTACGTGAGGTGTAATTAAACCAATCAATCCACGCGGAGCGATGAGCGCAGTTACCTTACATCACCCGGCAGGTAACGAAGATCAGTCAAGTTCCATGCACAAGGATGAGGAGACGCATGCTGCACGAGGGCTTAAAAATATTACTTTGGAGATTTAGTACTTCTGGTGCGCTTTATATCTGGTGTACTTTACCTTGAATTTCTTTCCATCTAAAAATGACGCGGATCACCAATTTGTGTCCATGATGGTCAGGCACGCTTATTGGACGTAGCCATCCAGGACACCGAGATTTTGTCATGTTTGACTGAAAAGTGGAGGGTAAAACGTCTCGCTTGCTAATTAAATCTCCAGTTTTTTTCAGAGCAAAAATAAAAATGAACGGAGAGCGGTGACCCCTCACATAGTTAGCCCTTTTAACATAGGCTATTTGCAGCAACTGTTAGGCTGATCTGGTTTATGGGAGCGAGCAGAGTCGGGCAAGGCTTTTGTCGCTCCTGAGCAGATTTCCATACGTTACCATAGAAAAGCTGGCACAAGTCAAAGCACGCCATAAATACACCAAAGGAATTCAGTGAGTCCATTTGTGTTATTGAATGACCTCATGACCTTCATTTGCCACAGCCTTGAATGAACGATCTTCATGCATGATAGTGATATCGGTTATCTGTAAGAAGTGTGATAGCAATGTGATAGCATCGCGACAGGATCTTGGCCGTAAAATGTCCGTTCACCACCTTGGATAGATCCACTTATATTGGTTGAAGGGATTATTCATAGAAAGCTTGCAGGTTTGTAGCATAATTTTCAGACTTTGACCCGACGTGACTGTTACCTCCACTGACCTTAACTAAGAAGACAAACATCAGCGACGTGTGCACACCATCGGAAGCACTAAAAAGGACGATCTGGTACATACAAGTAATGGTGTGTCGTACAACGTGTTTTTTCACTTTCGCCGTGTACAGTTGGGAAAACGAATTCACAGGTCCGTAACCTGAAAGGATACTGTAACCTGATGTGAAAGGTAAGAAGTAATACGAGCCCTCAATTTTAGAAAACAAGTATAGCTCTCCCAGATTTCAATACTTGTGAGATACGTCCAGAAAACCGAACGGAGCGTGGCAATGGCCCTTATGTCAGTGAGGATCAGAGGCGATGACCCGGGAAGACTTCAGTAGCCTTTTGACAGATCGGATTTTTTGTGTTGACTATATAAATGCTACCAAAACAAAAACAGACCGCGATTATGTCGATGCGTACATTGATGATCTAACAACTGTAAGCGATTACAAGTAAGCGACTGCAAGCGAACGGCGGGTAATGAAGTGGAGCTCATTTGCCCCTTACCAATGCATGGCTAAGCCAGCGAGCAAGAACTTTCCTTGATACGTAATACAAAAATTTACACACTGGGTTATGTCCTACTATAGGAAACTCTCGGTGTCCTCCATTCGTGCCTATACACTTCCAGAACCTGAAGATTATGAACGCGTCGTGGATACTCGGATAATTTGAGTTTCTCCCTACTAACTGAGTGCCAAAGTAACGTGCGCAAATTCTCTGCCGCAGAAACGGCCAGTTGCCAAACGAATCGACCCCCATGCCTAGACGCCATGGTTTAGGAGTGCGAGGGCTAGTTCAAAATCGGTTGAGGGCTGGGAGTCGGAGTGATTTCGATCCGTTTCTTTCCATGCCTCGCCTCACGCATGTCGCTAAATATCCACAAATGGTGGGGGATTGAGCTTCCAAGCCCGCAAACCGGCTCCACATTCCGATAGTTTTCGCGCCCATGAGATAATACCGTTGAATTATGCACTACCGTGAGTTGCTTATATGAAGAAATGAGATGCGAGGGATGTCATCGGCGAAGAAATGATAAATGAACAGCTGCAGAGGTGAGAAGCAAAATAATTTCGTGTGGGCTGAACAAATCTAATACGTTACAAGCTTGGCACAGAACAACGACGATCACTGCTATGCGAAAACTTGCAGATGGCAATAGGATCCGTTCACGGGAAAACTGCGAGACTAGTATCAACACGTACGCAAAATTGCGTTTCCCAAAAGTGTGACACAAAAAACGTTCACGATTTGAGTTTGAAAAACTATTTACTGAAGAGTTTGCGCATCCTTATATGGGAGTGCTTGCTAAACGGATGTTTGTGAAGCCAGTTTTACGCGCGAACAGTCGTGATACGAAGATTTGGGCACGGAGTTCGACGTACGATGGAACGAGATACGAGGTTGTAGCCCTGTCGACCAAACGCAGTTAGCGGTATTATTGTCCATCTACATCCCAACGTAACATCCCCGGGCGAGCCGGGCGCGCTTCAGCGCAACCATCGAACAATACGGCCTCACGCAGCATGCCCACTTACTTCGGCTGTGGCAAGCTGCAATCCTGTATTGCTGCAGTAAATTCCCGCACGGAGATAGGGCTCCAGCTCCACCCACGTAATGGTTCTAAGGTCAACTGAATCAATGAGTAAGGACAGGTAAAATAAATGCTGGAGGATAAAATATGTCAAACAAAATATACTAAGACACCAAACGTTTTATGTTGCTTGAAGAAGGGCACCTTTGAGGTTTCAGTTTCAACTCAAGAAGGGTTATTCATAAATAAAAGATAGAGCTTCAGTCATTCTACATAGGTACTTAATCGGCCTCAACCGAAGATTTAATTTGCAGATGATATCAAATTTTGCATTCTGACTGACCCATATTAAGAAACGGTGTAGTAATGGCACTTGTGAATAGTCAAAGATGTATAGCTGGCAGTATAACTACACATAGATTATTCCGACTACGCTTATAATCTTTTCAATACAAATTTAGCCCAAGTAGCCATCTAAGTTGGTTGCAGTCTTTGGTAGCGATCATGGTGTACTAAAGACATTTATATCCGATTTGTTTTCCATCAGGCGATGCACGTTGTCTGGTCTGGGAGGCGTGTGGGAGTTATATTGTTACTGCGAGTAAGGTTCTTCTAGATCCAAACCGCTGTATGAATCTCACATGAATCCCTGATGTATTGCGCTGTCGACTTCTTCCAAATGTCACATAATGTGGGCGCTGCTTTGTGCTAGCCACGCACTTGTACTTGTTTCTGCTCCCCATTATCTGGTTATTGTCACCTGCCTGAATTATCGCACCCATGAATGGTTCGCAACATTACAAGCTCTAGTATAGGGGTCCTCGCGTTATGTGCTAAACTGTACAGCCTTTACCCTCCATCATGTTTCATTTGTCCTTGCATGTAGAAGTAAAATATCATATGCTTTCAACATGCAGCTTGACATTATTTGCTGAATCATTCATCTTTTTCCTTGCAGGAGATGCAGTATCAGCTTTCATCAATCAATTTTGTTGTGTTTAGTACCTTCCATTTACTTGGATGTGTGCTGTCTTACCCCACACTGATTGCAGAACTCAGAAATTAGAAGACCGTGCAGACATGTCCAGTTTTGCGCGCTTCACAGAAGTTGGGAGAAAGATTGTTGCAGTTGGAAGAAACTATAAGTAAGTGCCTACAATGTAATAAATTTTGGTGCCATATTACAACTGAAAAATGATGTTGCACCCAAAGGACAAACAAAGGGGATGGAATATAGATGAACATCACATCCAATGCATGCTCATGCCAGTAATTTTGTTAGGTCTTCAAAGAGTCATATAAAGCAAGTGGAAGTCAACAATCAGTGAACTTTAATGGGTAATAGGTAACCAGGTTGTCAATTGTTGGTGCAGTTATTTTTGGCATGGTGATCTTGCTGTTCATAGCACAAGGTGTAGGTGTACTTTCCTACCTAACGTTAGAAAAAATCATTGCACACCATTCGTCATGTTTAAGGCAGCACATATTGTAAATAATCTCAAAACAGGTAGAATCATGCTCCTACCTTCGAATTTCAATAACTTCGATGGCGGGCTCCCGGGCGCTGTCGCACCGCACCGCCTGGACTCCCCAGCGCTGTTTCTGCGTTGCCGTTGCGTAAATAATTTTTATGGTTCTTGATGCTGCTTGATGCGCAGTAATGTTGTGACCCGCGCAGTAATGGCGCCGGTGTCGCGGGTGCTGTGTGTGTGTGTGCGGCGCTCGGGAGCTCGCCGTCGTAATGATAAAAAATTGAAGGTAAGATCATGAATCTACCTGTTTTGTGATTATTTACGATATGTCCTGCCCTAAACGCGACGAATGGTTTACCTTGGTCCCGTACATTTTGTAGAGTTCTTGGTAAGCAGAAATATTGTATTTACGCAACGGCAACGCAGAAACGGCGCTGGGGAGTCCAGGCGGTGCGGTGCGCGCGGCGCTCGGGAGCCCGCCATCGAAGTTATTGAAATTCGAAGGTAGGAGCATGATTCTACCTGTTTTGAGATTATTTACGATATGTCCTGCCTTAAACACGACAAATGGTGTACAATGATTTTTTCTAACATTAGGGAGGAAAGTACACCCTGACCATAGCACAGTGTTGAATTATGTATGAAATGGTACTTTGGGAGCTGGAGATATTTAGGCCTTAATAAAATTGGCTGCAAAGATGTCTTATTAGATACAAGCTGACTTCCTTGGTACAAACCCCAGGAGAGTAAAACATGCTCTATAAGAATGCATAGGATAGGAAAAGCTGAAAATCATCTGGTTAAGATGTCCATTTTCTAGTAAACAATACTGTATGATTTTGGGTGCAAGTAGCATGCATGTAGTGATATCTTTCCTGCCTAAATCAGCACATGAGATTTGACAAGTGAACAAACATTTTAGCATTTTGTATTGATCATGGTCAACTATGTTTATGTGTGCATATTTTATGCCTTGAGATTTTTTACCATCTGTCTCATAGAGGCATTATAGTTTCCACATGACAATACACCCAATTAAAAATATTTAGCACAGTTTTGTTTTCCATTAACATTGTTCATCACATACAGTTAACCATCTTATCAGATGTCTTTGTTACACAGTTATTTTTTAAGAATTTAGACTGTTAAAGCATCAGGTTTCCTGAAGTTTATCCAGCCAGGGATAATTCATTTTTTTGTGTTAAAGTAGGTCTGCAACATAGCATATCCTTGTGATCAAGTGAGGTGAAATTTTTCTTTCAGGGAGCATGCTGCTGAACTGGGGAACAAGATGCCTGAAAAACCACTGCTGTTCTTGAAACCAACTTCTTCATACTTGATCTCTGGCAACATACTGGTGAGTGACATGTCTTCAGCTGGTGTGTCACCAAATCAACTAGCTGAATGCATGTTGGATGAAGTCTCATAAATATGCTCTCCTTTATGAATGCATTAGAGCTATTGAAATGCTGGTTATATAGATAATCAGGTTATATATATATATATATATATATATATATATATATATATATATATATATACCAGGCAGTCATGGGACAGCTATGCTCTATAAACTGCACATTACCTACACAGATGTATTTGATCATCAAAAAATTTGCTTGCCAAAAATCAAATTTATAGAATAATTGGTGCTGCCTAATGCGAAAATTTTGCAGCAATAAAATAACAAATGAATAAGAATATCCTGGAACCTAACATGTGTATATATATATATATATATATATATATATATAAACACAGTTGTCTTGAGACTGTCCAACATACAAGGGATTCAAGTCATCCATCAGAAAGTGCTGATTCCCACACCTTTGATAAACCAGCCTCGAGTGCAAAATGTTGACTTCATCGACGAGGTAGGCCGACATGAGTACAAAACTGGCTTCGGTTTCGGGTGCGGCTGTCGCGAAGCTGCAATTTTTCTCCAATCACTTTGGAGTAGGCTTCAGCTTAACGCATCTTCCACAAGCTGGCCTCGTCGCAATCCATGGGTTTGTGTCATCTCTAACAGCTGGCTGAATGGGGGGATGGGAGGAGCTCCCCCTAGTAACCCATTGGGCGCTAGTAACCCATTTGGTCCACATAAAGACTGCCTGTAAGTATGCCATGTGGAGCTTGCCTTCCTGCTGTTATTTGAGTCGACACGCCGACGACTCGTTGACCCCCACCCCAATTCAAGTGCAGCAGAACATCTTAAATGAGTAAGTTCCAACCTGACTCAATGCAGATTTGGCTGATCCCGGGCAGGGAGTCGATTGGAACGCAACCTGAAGTCAAGCACAGGCATGGCTGTGACGGTAGGAATGGCTGACTGTGATGAAAAGCTTAAATGTATAATCTTCATGAAATAGCGTAGGTTATCAAATATCGGCGCTTGCTGTCCTGCTTGTCCTTTCGTAACGGTCATGCTGACCTCGTGTGCCGCGTGTGTTAGATTCCTCCTGGCTGCTCGGAGTTACATCACGAAGTGGAGCTGGGCGTGGTCGTCTCGAGCACGTGCCGCCGGGTGTCGGAAAGCGCGGCCATGCAGCATGTAGCCGGGTACGCCCTTGCCCTGGACATGACGGCCAGGGACTTCCAGGTACAGACACTGCGCTTCTGACGCTCGCCAGCTATGTGCTCCTCGCGTAAAAGTTTGCAGGTACTTCTTATTAGCTTTTCCGCCAGGCAGATTTACGTGAATGGCGATGGGTTTGGCTATGGGAAGTAGATATTTTTAGGACGCTTATTCTCTCCTGGTGTGGTTCCTGTGAAAGCCGCTGTTGGGAGGATCAGCATTCACAGGCAGGTTTGCACGTCTCTTGTGCCCAAGGCGGCTGCGCCCGCCCGGATCGGGGGACTGACCGCCTGTTCTGACGCCCGGCAGACCGAGGCCAAGGCCAAGGGCCACCCGTGGACGATGGCCAAGTGCTTCGACACGGCCTGCCCAGTGTCGGCGTTCGTGCCGCGCGACCGGATACCCGACGCTTCCGGTCTGCAGCTGTGGTGCGCCGTGAACGGCGAGACGCGCCAGTCCGGCAGCACGTCCGACATGCACTTCAGCGTGCCCTTCCTGCTGAGCTACATCAGCCGGTGGGTCAGGCCACGGCTCGCTGAACAGCGCGGCCATCAGGGCTGAACAGAGTCCGCTGCGGGCGCGCCCAATCAATCCGTGCGGCTTGGTTTGTTTATGTTAGGCGTGTACGCTTGTGCAGGCGCAGTCACGAACGCGGCAGATGCGCTGCCTCATGTTCGGTGTTCGCCATGCTGACAGCGGTTTCCCCGGGCGGCAGGTACATAACGCTAGAGCCTGGCGACCTGGTGCTCACCGGCACGCCAGCCGGCGTCGGCCCCGTCCGTCCCGGTGACGTCATCGAGGCGTCTGTCTCAGATCAGTCGGGCCAGATCGCTCACATCAAAGTGGGGGTGGAGAAGAGCTAGGTCGGCTCAGCTGGGCCTGGGCGCTGCCGCCGTGACGTCATTGGTGCTCTGCGGCGGATCGAATGGCTAGTGTTCAGAGTTGCAGCGGCGGGTGTTGTCAGCTGAGTGAGATCGTCGTCCGGATTACTTGATAGGGAGGATGTCCCTTCGATTACAGCTAATATGGTGGCCATTGGCCGCAGCTCACATTTATTTGAGAGCTGGCAATTGGACGTTGCGTGGAGTTTCTGCGAGGTTTACATGTTGCCTGAAGTCGTTTTGGGGTACCATTGTTGCGGATATATTATGCGTGATTTTTGGCGCGCGCGTGAAATAAGTTGATGTGATCTGTTGAAAAATGCGGATGTCCCACCTCACGCCCGATGTTTCATCTTTACGTGGGGAGCCTGAGGTAGGCAGTTTCAGAAGCTCCAGCAGAGGTAGACAGACAGACAATTTTCCAGATTTTTTTCGTGAATCGTTTCAAGAGCGTTTGAGACATTGTTGTAAAATATTTTGGCTTATTCTGCCTGTGGCCAAGTGCACTGCCTCAACAGTTGTTGCTGCAAGTTATACGTCGGAACATTGTTATCCAAAATTTTGACAGCCCAAAAGGGGTGTAAGACAATATTTCAGTCTTCCACAACTGTGCTGAAACGGAGGAACCGCCCACCGTTTTTCTAACCTCCATCACAAAAGCAAAGGACGCGGGCATCATACCAGAATATCTTTTGAATTGCACGGGCGTCGAGGTCGAATATTGCATGGGTAGCATAGCCGGTAGTGGAAGTCATGCGAATAGAAGCTGCGGTTACTTTCAGTTAACTTAGCGGTGCTGCTACGCGGAATATTCCTTCGGTGTTGAGGAAATGCTCAAGACTAATACATTGTTCACAACATGGATGAATAATTGACTGCAAACTGCTGGGCGATGCTCATATCAGTGCAATATTTGTCTATTGTCTAGATGGTGGGGACTCGTGTCTTGTTGCTGGAGAAAGATGTGACTCGAATGATTCGTACGTTGGCCAGCTTAAAAGTTCCGGATGTACTGGCGCGGATGTCGTCCTGTTCTGCTATGACAGGTGTTTGCCATCATATGCGTTGAAGATTTCGGATGAGCTGTTGAACTCTAATAGTTTGAAGTGATGCACTTTCATATGAACGTCTGGGACGAGGAATTGCGTATATAGCAGATTGCTCACCTGTTCACAGCAAATTTATATGGATCTCGATCGCGAAAATTGGCAATATTTCAGGTCGATGGGATCTGGGGTTGAAGACTGCTCTCTGAAATACAAGTTGGTTGATTGATGTGGAAACAGTTCATCGGAAAGCGTTTTTGGCAAACACGGTGCTACAAAATCGTGACCAACAGTCATTTCAAAGGCATGCGAAATATTTGCTTGAAATGGAGCCGATCCCCCTGGAGGGCGTTGAAAGTTGAGCACAAATGCAGTCTGAGGCGTCTTGCAAAGCGTGATTGGGGGCTCTAGCCGTGATTTCAAGGTTTCAAGTCGTCCTTCAAATGCATTATCATAAACGTAACCTAAGTATGACGATGAAATATTAAGTTATTGGGGTTCTGTGACCTGTAATCTTGGGTCCTGCCGTTGTCCAAATAT
Organism: Pollicipes pollicipes; assembly: GCF_011947565.3. Taxonomy (NCBI): domain Eukaryota; kingdom Metazoa; phylum Arthropoda; class Thecostraca; order Pollicipedomorpha; family Pollicipedidae; genus Pollicipes; species Pollicipes pollicipes. The sequence goes on from NW_023596746.1 coordinate 6,476,643, forward strand.
GCATGGAGTGGCACCGCTTTCTGCAACGATTGATAATTGGGGAGCGGAGGCTTTTGATGTCCACGCAGGGCTACTTGAAAGTCTCTGCCACTGAGGCGATGTCGCTGTATAAAAATTGGATTTAGCCGTTGGAGAATGGGCGATAAGCAGGCTCAAAATTAGTGCTGTTCACTCAAAACAGCATCTTAGACATCAATGGCGCACATGTTTCATAACAGTAATGAAGGCCATATAGATTCGCCTTGATGCCAGTAATGGGAAGGGCCGTGGTGATGGTCCGCACTGCAATTTACGTGAGACGATAATGATGGAGATTGCCCGAGGCACCGTTAATCAAGCTTAAGTGGGCAATAAGGCAGATTTTGTCTAGGACTATAGACTATGGGGCTGAAGTTAAGACTTTGTAGAAGTGAGATAGAAAGCGCAATGAAGTTACTTAGACAACCTGCAATGCTGAATTTTATGTCATCGCGGTGGTGCCTAGGTGCCTGTGTATGCCTCTTGCTTGGTGCACCACGTAAATATTGAAATGATTGAGTGTGTTTATCATCTTTTTGGTGAATTTGAACCTACCATTTACTTGCTTTGCATGCTATCTTCATAATGAGTCATGGGAAAGTTGACATCTGATGAATGCCCTTTGATGTGGGAAAGTAATGTGTATGAAAGACAAATTGTGTTATGATAGATGTGTTAACCCCAGAAGGGCAGCCTGCAAGAATTTTCCTCTGTGTTCTATACCTACATAGTGTTTGTGCACTAAGCCTCATGTATGTACCAAGCTCAGGCCCAGCCAAAGTGTGCCAAATTTTGAAATTATTTTGCATTTATTTGTGTTTGTATTTATTATTACCTTCAGTTATGTAGGCAACACATTGATTCCTTGAATCATTGGTTTGAAGTGCTCTGAAATCTGTGGTGATGGAGTCAAACCCAGGTCTTGGATTTATGGCAAAACATGTATTTTTTGCAGTGTTGGGAGATGGGACTTTGAAGATCAACTTGAATACATACTGCTGATAGGTTAATGTATCACTCAGAGTTGCTGTTTCCTGGTATGTCAGTATTGTGCATAAATGCTTGCCATGGAACTGCATAAACGGTCAGGCCTATCGGAAGGGCGTGGCTCATTCCACCAGCATGCCATCAGTGTGGAGTAAATGCCAGGAACAGGATTCTGGCTTTAAGATGCAAGCACATAGACACATGGACATATAGGCTGTAGGGAGGCCAAAAGTCTGGTTGCATATAGTCTTGACTGTGGCTTTGTGCTAATCAGTTATTCACAGCTTAATCACATTTTGTGCTTTGTGTTTCAAATTTTTGCCTCAGTGAGCCAAGGACCCAGGAGAAAACTTAACCACACATTTTATCTTTGCAGAGCAGCTTCAGTCAGTGAGAAAGTTTACCCACAAAGCTAATGGATACCTGGGTCAAACTGAATGGCAGTACAGTTGGAAAGGATAAGCTCCTGAGGTAAGTAACCCGACATACACCCAACATACAGCTCGACAGAATTAATCCGACATATGCCCGACGTACAGCTCGACGGAAGCAACCCGACAAAGGTTCGACGTGCAGCTCGACAGAAGCAACCCGACATACGCCCGACGTACAGCTCGACGGAAACAACCCGACAAAGGCCCGACGTACAGCTCGACAGAAGCAACCCGACATACGCCTGACATACAGCTCGACGGAGGCAACCCGACAAAGGCCCGACGTACAGCTCAACGGAAGCAACCTGACAAAGGCCCGACGTACAGCCCGACGGAAGCAACCCACTCCAGAGTTATGATTGTCCCGCGATATTTTGTCCTTCAGTGATGTGCTAGCCCTTTGATTCCCTCCAACCGCGTGACCGCGTGCAATTCGTATGTGGGCAACACAGAGCACGCGTGACTGTGGCTGATGGGGGCTGCCCACAAAAGCTCCTCAATATTTTGCTCACCGATCTTGTAGTGCTGACCTATGGCAGGCAGTCCATGCTCGGCCAGTGGCTGGTAGATGTGGTGGCAACTGTGGCTGAATGACATCTTCTTTCAATCAATACAAACTGTATGACAGTTTAAACAGTCACCAGCACCATCATCAACGGATGCCATGTCCCTCACATGCTTGCCATTCGTGTGGCATGTTGCAATTGTATTAATGTGTATATTTTCAGAGTTCTGCAGTATACTCTGAAAGTTGTGAATCACTACATCCAGCGGCAAGATGGGGGCACTGGTCCTATTAACAAATGGAAAGAGCTGGAAAACAACATCAGCTCATTCAGGAAATGTAAGATTTTTTCTCTATTCACCAAAGCTGTTTAGTGATGGGTTTACTTGATCAAAGAGAAGTTTGATTGATATTCACCATGTCGAGGAAGGGGTTCGTTTTGGTATGTACAAGTTATTTTATTTCAGTGCATTTTGAATAGGGCTGTCATTACAAAGGGTAAGTGTAAGTCATTGGCTTGTACTCGGGTGTCTTGTACCAGGGAGCCAAGTCGCCTGTACTCTACCGACATATTTTATTTCTATCGCAGTAGAGTGCTCACTGCTCCAGGGATTCGTATTTTGGAGCCCATTCAACGACCATAAAAAACGTTAAACGGATGACAGACCAGGCACATCATACTTGATGTGATCGTTCTGATCTAATCTACCCTACCTAACCGGACATGTACCTGATCCCCGCCACCCCCGCTAGCGTCCACCTGTACCCCATCCTGTCAGACTCTGTCCACGTGCCACGTGGGCCGTCTGCTCCGCGCCGGAGAGGCGCCGAGCTCGCGCCACACCGCAGCGTCGCTCACCGCTGTCCCGCCCGTCAGTGCTTCGGCTGGGCAAGAGCGCCGAGGTGCTACGCGGCACGGCGCGCACGCTGCGCCTCTTGGACCCTGTGTACCGGCTGACGCTGACGCTCGGCCGCATCGCACAGTCACTCTTCCTGCTGGCCGACCACCTGCTCTGGCTTAGCCGTGCCCGGCTCGTGCGCATTAACGTGCGCAAGTGGGAGCAGGTCTACTACCGCTGCTGGCTGTACAGGTGAGGCGCGCTCACGGCCTGGCGGGTGTCGAGCGCGTGTTGCCCTTGTCGGCTCGCTGAGCGCGGCACCCTGATCCCGTCAGGGTGTTCCACGGGCATTGCGCTGGGTTTGTGCGCATAGGTTCTTCAGGGAGGTTCAGGAGGGATGAAAGTGATGAGATGTGACAGCATCTTGTGGGCAAACAAGGGTCATTTGGACCCTAATTGGAGATTGGTTACGCATCTACCGCGACACGGTCCTGTGAAATCGAGGTACAAGCTGTCTCCGTTTACCGTTCAGCGCTTGGGACGCGCCGCCTCGCGCCCAGAGTCGCCGGCCGCGTGCCGCACGTGAAGCGCTGCCGACGCCGGTGTGGTGTCGTTGCAGTGTGACGATGGCTCTGTGTCGGGACGCGTACGACCTGTGGCGGGCGGCCGAGGGGTACGCCGAGCACGGGCTGCCGTTCGAGCGGCGCCGCCTGCTGCCGCCGGTCGGCGGCCGGCCGCTGCTGCTGCTGCTCGACCGGCACCGCGACCTGGCCGTCGACACGCTCAAGAACGCGTGCGAGATGGTGCTGCCGCTGGCCGCGCTCGGGTACCTGCCGCTCTCGCCGGCCGCCGTCGGCCTCTGCGGCGTCGCCTCCAGCGGCCTGGCCCTCTGGACCGTGCTCGACCCTCGCCTCGTGCTGCGGCCCAGCTGAGTGAGCGGCGCAGTGCCTGAGGGCGGTCTCCGCCAGCTCCTGCCCTGCTGCGCTGCATGTGGACGAGTTTACATGGGTTCTATAGAGGTGGCGAGTGATTGGAACCTACTCCTCACGTGTTTATTCGATGGTATGTAGCGTGGGTTTTATAGAAAGGGTTTGCGCTTCAGGATCACATTGATATCAAGTGTCACGTGGGCATCATAAGCTTGAAGCTACTGCAGCGTGAGTTGGGAAGAATGGTGGTTTATGAAGTGTGCGGTTCTCCGGGGTGTCCGGAACCGCATGCGAAAATCTGTGCATCACGTTGCTGGGAATTAATGGCATACATTACGTGGCATACCGCGCATATTATTTTGCTCTGTATTTTGGTTACAGGTGTATTTGACCTTGAATCAGTGCTATCGTGAATGGCAAGGGCACAGCGGTCTTTTGTGAACGTATTGCGAATAATCCATGTGAGCCGTGAGGACTGGTGAGAGTGGACATTAAGGCGGCATGAAACACTCAGTTAAAAATTAAAACATATTGTACTGTCTCAGCTCGTGCACTCCTGTGTTAGTACAATAATTGTGACCAGCTCGCTCAATAAATGTTAAGTTAATGATAATTAGCAGCCGTAAAATGTGGGAATGTAATTCTGACGTGCGACGTGCCTCGAGTGATGGTTGAACCGACACGTGCAAGACTAGCTGAGAGATGCTACAGGCGTTGTTGTTTTTGGACGCTGGACTTTGTGCTTTGCTACGTAGCAGTTCTGCACCAAATCACCCAACTGACCTGGACAGATGCTGACCTTCGTCTTCCACCCGAGAATCAGGGTGGTGTGCAGAGGCGGTCTCACTCGGCGCAAAACATCGACCGCGATTGGACTTCCAGCTGTGCCTTAAGCAGCTGAATTGTGATTCCCATGGCAACAGGTCTCCACATGTAACCCATGCAAATCCGGGACGCTTTAGCTCCAACGCACATGGCAAGGCTTTGAACCAGGTGGATGTGCACGTGCCATGATCGCTTACCATACATCCATGCCGCTCAGGCAATCCGAAGATGGAACCGGTCTACCTCCACAGCACGCATAACATCATCGCAAGTTCATTCTTTGGTTAATGATGCGAATGTAGCTTGTGGGGTACGTAGCGTTGAACAGCTCGCTTCAAGCTGACGCGCGCTCGGGTGGGAGTGGGGGTGGGGGGGGGGGGGTCAATTTGAACCCGAAAGGTTTTTCAGAATGATTTTCGAAAGGCGCGGCAGAAAAGTTTGGCGCGGAAGCCGCGCAGAACTTTGCATAGCTGTGGGCAGTTGAATAGCAGATCTTTCGGTATGCAAATTAGATATACTTTGTAAAGTCGCTGGCATATGGCAGGCCTAAGGCAGGTCACCACTATCGTCTGTCAGCAATGGCAATTCCTGTCGAATCGTTCAATATGACGCGACGGTGGAGTGTTAGATGATGCCATGCATTTCTGAGGTAATTTGTTGGGCATGTGGGCAGCTGAATTGCACGAGTAGCTAATTGGGTTTAGGATAACGACAATTTCATGGAGAGTTTGCTTTATGAGGTAGTTTCAGGTGTTCATTTCTAATTTCTCGGTAAGAGGGATGACAACAGATGTTTTTTAGACTTCATTAAGGTCATATGAGGTCACGGACCTAAAATAGCCCAGATCAATATTTTGCTTTTGTGAACGTACTGCTTAGCGTAATCCTCGACGGTTACGCAATTCCCAAAATCAAAACAATCTCCTAGGTTTTCAGTCACCGTGGTCTTCTGTATGTCAAGCAAGGCCACTGACCTGAAATCGGCGCATGGCCTTTTGCTTGGAACAGGCATCTGTGTTTAAGGCGGTTGCATGAGGTGGTATGGAGACATTTTGGACAACAATCTAGGGTTTGACCTTGTTTGACCCTGTTTGACCCTAAGGTCATGACCTATGAGCCTCAAAAACTGTCGCAAGTATTTTCACATACAGGCCAATTCAATCTGTAAATTTTGTCTCCAGCTTTCCTGGTTTCTGAAATTTTTGCGGCCTCCAATTGACCCCCACCCCAAAGCGTGGTATTCAATCTCCGGGCGGGTCATACTTGCACCCCTAGTTGGTTTTAGGGTCAGGCGGTCGTTTTCCATGCTTGGTACTTGTTCTGATTCATACAGCAATACGCCATACACAGCACGACGTGACACGGATCCCTTGAATGAAGCTCGGCTTCTCATCTACACGTCGAGTACCTGTCATTTTTGCGGCGTAAACGACTTTGACTGCCTGTGATATGGGAATCAGCGGCACATCAGTCACATGTTAGCGAGAGGTACTGCGTAAGGCACACGACATACTCAAATCAGGTCCGTCTGCTCGCGGTGTTCAGCCGGCGCTGTGCGTGGGGCCCTGCTCCTTGAGTCGGGTGAGCGCGACCTCTATATCACAGATGACGGCTCGCTCGTGGCTGCTGGAGCTCCGGGGTGGACTCCGATTCTCCAGCAGCTGCAGCTTGACGTTGGCGTTGCGCAGCTTGATGCTGGCTGCGTTGAGCTGGTGCGTCAGCTGTTGAATCTCGTCCTTGGCGCCGGCTAGATGCGCCTGCAGATTCTGCACGTGACACTGTTGCTTGCCGAGCCGCTGCTGCAGCTCGGCCACCTGCTCTATGTGTAGCTGCAGGGCTGTCATGCGCTCGCGCTCCTCATCCGTCGCCACCACCATCTCGCCGGTGTTGGACTCGCGCATTTCGCGCGCGAACATCTCGATCATGAAGTCGGGGAAGGTGACCTTGAACAGCTGGCCGCTGAAGGTGGTCTGCGCGGCGTGCTGGGCCCGCGGCGGCGGCGGCAGATCGGCCGCCGTGGCCACGTCCACGCCGGGCGGCCGCGGCTCGGGCGGCTCCGGCTCCGGCGGCTCCGGCAGCGGCACGGCCAGCCGCGCGCGGCGGGGCGAGCTGCGGCGCCGCGAGCGCGAGCGGGCCGACGCCGAGCCGGGCGGGAGACGCGCCGGCGACCGTCCGCCGGCGGTGGAGCCGCGCCTCAGGCGGGCCGCGGAGCCGGGCGACAGTCGGCCCTGGGAGCTGCCGCCTGCGGTCGAGCGGCGCCTCGGTCTGGCCTGCGACCGCCTGCTGGTCGAGGAGCGGGGACTTAGGCGTTTGGAAGAGCTGGCTGCTATCCTTGCCTCCGACCGCTCGCTGGTCGAGGAGCGAGGGCTTAGGCGTTTGGAAGAGCTGGCTGCTATCCTTGCCTCCGACCGCTCGCTGGTCGAGGAGCGAGGACTTAGGCGTTTGGAAGAGCTGGCTGCTAGCCTTGCCTGTGACCTCTCGCTGGTCGAAGAGCGAGGGCTTAGGCGTTTGGAAGAGCTGGCTGCTAGCCTTGCCTGCGACCGCCTGCTGGTCGAAGAGCGAGGACTCAGACGTTTGGAGGAGCTCTGCGCGAGCTTGGCCCGAGACCTGCCACTTGTCGAGCCGACGCTGGGTCGCCTGGCTGAAGCGCCGCCCACTGGAGCACGGGACCCGTCGACTGCCGACTCCAGACTGAGGCGCTTGGAGGAGCTAGGCGTCGCGAGACTTGCTTTTCGGCCTCTCGCCGCCGCGAAGGAGCTCCGCCGCCTCCGCGCTGCCGGCGGCGCGGCTGTGAAGCCCGTCACGCAGGACGTGTCGAGCGAGAGGCGCGGTATCCGCCCGCTGGCGGAGTCCGCCGCCGGGGAGGGCGCGGGCGCCATGGCATCGCAGCTGGATTCATCCCGAATGGCGAGCGAAGAGCCGGACGGGTATTCGACGCCTTCGCCGACCGAGAGCCATGACCAGTCGCAGCTGACTGACTCGGAGAGCGGTTCTGTGATGGTAGCCCGGTCGACCGCCGACGTCTCCGTCTGGACATCGACGTCCCTGGTGGTGACGTCCGACTCGAACATCTCCCCGCTCTTCAGCTTCTGCATGCACGTGTCGGACAGCTGGCACCAGGTGTCGCACTCGGCGCGGAACATGTCGGCCAGGGTGTCGGCGTCGATGCCGGCGCTGTCGTACGCGCAGCCGCCCTGCTGCTGCACCATCTCCCACGAGCGCTCCATGTGGTCGGTGGCGGTACGCAGTCGGCTGCTGATCTCCTGCTGACGGACGCCGAGCGCGCGCACGTCCGACACGGTCTGCTCGATCAGACGGCGCGCCTCCTCGGGCACGGTCGGGTGGTACGGCGCCGCCAGCGTTAGGCACTCCACAGTCCACTGCGTCACGAGGTCGCGGATGAGGGCCAGCTCCAGCTTGCGCTCGTGCACCGAGTCGGTGAGGCACTGGATGACGCTGCCGCGGTACTGGTCGACCTGCTGCGTTAGCTTCTCGCGCACCACATTGTACGTGGTATTGCTGTTCTGCCAGAGCATGTAGCCGTTGGCGTCGCAGGAGCGCTGCAGGCTCATGGACCACGTGGCGAGGTCCGTCTGCAGGCGGCTGAGGTCGCCAACGCGGATGTTGCGCTTGGCCCACATGCGCACGCCCAACTCGGTCTTGTTGATGGCCGGGTCGATGCCGGCGTAGAAGGCCCCGTCCAACAGTGGGTGGGCCGCCTTCATCATGGCGAGCAGCTCGCGAAAGTTGGCGCCCACCTTGGTCTGGAAGTTGTCGTCGCGAATCGCCAGGAGGATGTGACACTCGGTGTGGAAGCGCCACGACTCCCGAACACTCTCCAGTCGCGCCAGATACTTCTCGATCTTTGGGCCGCCGGCGACGGTGTCATCAACCTGGCCTAAGTCGACCGTGAACTTGGAGCTCCACTGCACCAGGGCCTTATGCAGCGTCACCGCCTTCCCACCCTCGAAAGGAGTGACCAGAAACTCTGCGGGGTCGGGGTTCACTTCCGCCTTCAGCTGGTTTGCCACTTCATCCATGCTGTGCCACATGCTGTCTGCAAAGTTGTACACCCGCTGCTCGCGGATGTTCATGAAGGCCATGATGTCGTCGACTTTGCCGGACCAGTCCTTCAGGAAGGAGAAGTTTACTTCGAGCTGCTCGTTGTCCTTGGTCTCTCGCCCCTCCATGATCTTGTGACCCAATTGCGCCCAGGTGTCCAAGGCCGTGGCCAGAAACCGGAACAGCCCAAGTTTGTAGACGTTGACGACCTTGGAGATGATCGCACAGCTGGCGTTTTTCCAAAAGTCCCGCTGCATTTCGTAGGAGGCGGCCTCACGCTCCTGGCGTTCTTTTTGCATCTTGTACAGGACGTGCAGCTGATCAGAAATCACGCTAGTCTTTTGCGCTTCAATGAGGGCATGCTTCAGTTCCTCCTGGGCCGTGCACATTCTGCCCTTGGTCTTCTCGTAGATGTGATGCACATTGTCCAGACCGAGCACCACCTGCACCAGTCGAATCTTGAAGTGCAGCAACTCCTCCATGAGTCGTCTGTCCAGGGACCGCTGTATGATGTTCTCGTCGTGCATCGACATGACAATTTGGGGTATCCGGTTGAGCAATCTGGCGTAGAAGTCCCTTAGTTCGGACAAGATCTCCCCGCGTTCCGTGCAGTCGACCGTGACCTGGCGAATGATCTCGTGGAAGACGATGTTGTAAACGTCCTGTTCCGCCCTCACCAACTCCACAAGCTTCTCGACCTCGGAGTCGGTTCTCTTCTCGAGAACGGTCTGGGAGAGGTGTTCTCCCATGCCGGCCTCGAGGAGCAGGCGTCGGAACACGTCTTTGAGCCGCAGGACCTCCTCTCGGGTCACCGGCGTCCGGCTGGGAACGCTCGTCTGATGGACGGCGTGGTCCTCGGCGGTGACCGTGTAGTCGTCTTGGATCAACTCCAGGCCGCCTGTGTGCTGGTACTTCTTAACATGAAGCTCTGCGGGAATGAGCGTGGCGATGTTCTTTGCCGGATTTCGTGGCTTCTTCGGGTCAGCGTAGAAGTTGACGGGATCTATATTGGAAGCGAACTCCTTGTTGTCCAGGTTTTCTAAGAAGAATGTGAATCCCTTTCCGACACCGCATCGGCATGTCGCGCTGTCTGTTTGATGGCGTAAGCACTCTGCTTTCGGGAAGCTCCATACGTTTGGGACGCGCCGTTGGCATCTGGCGGACTTGCGACCTTTGGTGAAAGTTCTTACCAACTCTGGTGGCACACTTTGCCAGTCCTGTGCTCTTTTCAGAATTTCATCCTTCTTTGGTCCCAGAGTTCTGTCGTCATCCACAGATTCATCGCAGTCCACCATGGCCCTCAAGTCGTCTTCGACGGAGCTTGACGGCTTGCTTGAGAGGGACATGCTGAACGGATTACAAGGAGCTCTGTTATCAACTGCGCGTTGCGAATAAAATCATAGAGTGGGACATAAATTACAGCGCGTAAACAGTGTAAGACCTTGTGGCAAATGAACGTGCCACTATGTATCCCTAGCAATGAAAATCCGACGAAGCCCACTAAAGCCCATGCCCGGCCAATACTTTATTATGTCCGAGACCGTATATGGACCAGCTAGGGCTATGCTAAGGGCTTTAAGAGATTACCGCGGATGAAACATGAATAAAACACCCAATTCAAGCATAAAAAATGACCAGCTGCCACGTGATCTTTCGGTATAAGAACCTAACTTTTTTGAGCGTTCTGGACATGTGGACAAGATGACAAACTTCACTTACGTGTGATGCTCTGACAGCTTGAAGTAGGTTCGTTTTGGTTTGGATAGCTTTTTTAGCACTCTTAAAAATTATTGTGAATTAAATTAAACAACCCATGCTTATGTCATAGAAATATCGTATTGCAAAAAGAACGATTTTTTCGCCTTATTTCTGTGTCCGTTCGTGTTTAACACGTGAAATCAGGCTTCTCTTGCACATTTCTGTTGACTAAATTCAGTCCCAAGCCCTGAAGACAAGCACCTTCTGTTCCTTATTTCCGGTATACATGCCATCAGTGGCGCCGGAAGGGAGCCACCACATCAAACACCACTGTACAGAACAAGCAACCAAATTGAAATCACGTGCCGGTGAAATCGCGATCGACTGTCCCTCGTCATACTGCTAAACTGAGCAGCGAAGCCCAACGAGGTCCACGCACCCACTCTGCCATCAGCTCCGATCTGGTGTGACGCCATGTGGACTCCGGGGAACAGATCCGTGAGAAAGATGGCGAAAAAGGTAAAGGTATGAGGTATAGATGATGGCAAAAAGGGTATAGATGATGATGTAAAGGTATTTCATCGTCATCTTGTAATGATGCGGAATGGCATGCGCTTGCCGTAAAGTCGTTGCAACTAGCCTTAAACCGCTGGGTATACTTGACAGTCACAACCAGCTATGGGAATTTCAGCATGAGAACACACCATGATGCGCGGGTGGTTATCAAATGCGCCTACGCTTTGCAACCACGCATGGCTGGCCACACATTGAAGGACTGCCATGGCGGAATGTGCAAGACATGTGCCCGCATAAGATATAATCTGCTAAATGAGACAGTCATGTTTGCAGAGGAAACAATACTGCTGGACTGAATGCACACCAGTTTCTTCTTAGAACAAAGCTTCCACACATGTGGTAGCCCACGGCTCAACGTACGCACAGCTGACGACTCATTGCCGTACGTGAAGAACCTGCCTGACACGTAACATGGACGTAATATCACGCCTTGTGAAGCATTACACGCTGACGCAGCGTCACTCGTCGCTACGAGTCAGAGCACGGTTCTTTGGCGATGACGCGAGTGATGTGCCCCGCACCGCGATATCCGGCGTCCCGGAGCTTTCAGCACTGGTTCCGACTTGGCCCCAAGCACAGGCATTCGCGTCTGGGCGTGGGCCGATCGCTCACAGGAGTCAGCTGAGAGAGTTGGGCCGAGAACTCAGCGTGAGGCACAGGCATCGTTGCCATCCAGCAGCTGCGTCTCCAGCTCGCTCCACATCCCCAGCAGCGGCCGCTCACCGTCCCTTGGCCAGCAGCTGGCCCCAGCGCGGGGCGCGGCCGGCGCCGCTGGTCGGACACTGGAAGTCGGGCACCTTGAGCGGGATGCCGGTGGGCCCGCCACTGTTGGCGCACAGCGAGCGCCACAGGTGCCAGCAGCCGGCCGGGTTGCCCCAGCGACCGAGAAACTGGAGCCACTGCGGCGGCTGCCGGTGTAGCAGCACGAGCCGCCGCCACGTGCGCCACGGTACGCCCGGCGCCGTGACGTCCGACAGCTGAGCCAGCCGGCTGAACACCTGCACCCCTGCCGGAGGCGGAGACGGGGGCAGAGGTCAGACCGAGCCGGGGCGGCAGCCAGGCGGCAGGCAGGTGGCAGCGGCGAGCCATTGACCTTTGAGCCGGACGATGACTCGTTGGGTTTTACACGGAAGTTCTGTGCAACCCATGAACTTGGCCGACTTTCTAGGCTGAGCTGAAACTAACAGAGATCTTCGCCGTTTGGATCAGGAGGATGCTTTTCAAGGCAGGCTACATCAACTCCTGGTGGTAGCGGCCTCTGTCGCTGGTTGATGTTTCAGATAACTGGAAGGATTGCTTTATTACTGAAGCTGACATTTGATGACTCGTATTCACCCCCTGTCATTGCTTTTGACGTACCGCATAGTTGTCTCTTTTGTACGGTTGCATCTCACAGATGTACCTCATGGGAACGATGTGGGGGGGGGGGGGGGGGACGTGGACAGCACCTCTCAGTTCTGAAGCGTGGTCGCTCGTCACTCTTAGACCCCCAAACATCAGTAACGTATGGTTGCGCATTACTTCCAGACCCCTAAGCATCAGAGCAGCAGCCCACACTATCCATGCTCACCCGCGTCCGGCCAAAGCCCGTGAGAGCCTTTCGCGACGTACAGCACGGGGTGAGTGCCCCGCACCTTCAGCTGAAACAGACTGGGTGCCATTTCCATTGCCAAGGGTGCACGGCCCGGTGGTCGGACCTGGATATATCTTTGGCTCACTGATCACATGCGGTTGCTCTATGTGCAACGTCAGTACTACGGAAGTGCTATTGTTTTCCATATAGAAGACTACGCAAGCAAAGCTGTAGACGATTACGTTCAAGTAACTCTGGTGCGCTAAGTTATGTACGCGAAGCTGAGTTCTTGGGCTGAAAGCAACCAGACAACGGCCCTCCAATATACTGTGAGTTACTCGTTAAAAGAAGACGTAAAGCACTGGTTGAAACAAATTATGAGGATTCACAGGCTTCCCGCAGTCCCGACGGTTACAAGTCCCTACGGTCACGAAGCGCTCATGGTCATGTGCAGTGCTGGAATCGTCAAATATTTTCATAATGCATTCAAACGATTGACTGAAATCTTCTTTCAACCGACGCCCATGTTAAAATGGGCTGGTTTACGCTCACCATGTGAACTCTAAGCACACAGACACGATATAATCATAAACATTAGACAGAACAAAGCGTGCCGCCATTTTTCCGGGAGAACCACAGGAAGCGGCCACTGATTATCTTGAGTGCAGTTCGCGCTCGGGACGACAGTCGGTACCGTGACTGTGGTCGGGTCAGTGTTCTGGTCACTGTTCTGGTCACAGGCCTGGTAACTGGTCGGGTCGCCGAGGTCACAGGTTTCCTGCAGTCTCGCCGGCTGGCACGGTCACGTCGGCTTTGGAGTAAACTGCGCTCATTTTCACACGGGTGTACGGGCGGGAGGAGATCACATGCCTTAAAACGTTTAAAACTGTCCGCCGCGTTGCTCGCTAATTGTCTGTGGGCAACGATGATGAGCAGCAAACTCAAGCTCATCATCACAACTAGTCGTGCTGCACAACAGCTGAGCCAAACGTTCTGTCGTGACGTCAATGTGTACTGAAGAAGCTGCCATTTGACGTCCGGTTCAGGGCAATCTTCGTTCCAGTCAGCTGCAACCGCACGTGCAGATAAGGGTCAGGGCACTTACAATGGGCGCGTACTCTGGGCTGACTGGAAACCTGCCTCTGTTGTTCTGCGACGTGAGGCGAAAGTCTCTCGTCGTCGGATTGTAGGTGTAGTAGGCCCCGAAGTCGTGAGCGGACGGGTAGATGGAGACGAGTGCACCGTCCTGCGCACAGTTAAACACGTCGCTGAGGCCATCAACGACAACCGCTTGCAGCGAGATGATGCCTGGCTGTTGGGATACCATCCGTCTCTGGCTCGGCTTCCGCGTAACCCACTCGAACTCGAAACTTCAGGGCGTAACTATGGGAACAGAGAGTAAGCGAGAACAGTGCTATTCCGATTTTTCCAAAGACTTGACGTCAATCACATGACACGCGACAATACTTCGTCTTAGGAGCAGGTTTGGCTCACACTTCTGCGTTACTGGCTCCGTCTCGTTTCTCACGTTCTCTCCGACCAAACGCTGCGGCGGCAGCTGGTTGGACGTCCCCGCCTCCGGCCCTGTCCCACTCCCCGGACCGTCCCACCCACCTGGACCCACCTGGACCTGGATGGACCTGGATGGACGCACCTGGACCTTGATGCTGACGTGCTCCCAGTCGCCGACGTGGCTTCCGCGCAGGCGGCCGGCCGCCTTCTTGCCTTCGCTGAACGGGTGGAAGGTCCAGTACGTGGCGACAAAGCTGGGCAGGGCGCCGCGCGGCCGGGCCGCCCCGGACGCCTCGCGGTCACACCGGGTCAGCGACACGTACACGGGCACGTTGCCAGAGGCGGGACTGGTGCCGCGCAGGTGTGTCGGAGGCTGGACGTTCTCGGAGCCCAGGTCTGGAGGCAGAGATGCGGCCCGGGTCGGTGGGATGTTTTCCAGTACTGATGATGAACGGTGTTCGGTTTCAGACACGTGCACTCTACCCTGACGTCTATGAGATGCAACCAATTCAGCCAACTCACAAATAACCTACGTTATTTTGCATGACTGAGTAGAACTGAACATACGCGGCAAACATTTACTAGCTCACATACCACGCATGTACGAAAAGCACCGATGAGTCGACTCGTGGAACCTAACCAGCATGTTCATCGTGACCGGTTTATACGAGCATTGTGCGTAGGCCCCGGCCGGTGCAATGAATGTCCAGTCCAGCCCAGTCTACAGCCAACCAACGTCACACCGCCGGCAGACGTGCCCGGCATGCTGTGGGACATGTGCGAGCTACCTCGAGGTA
>NW_023596746.1:6496397-6551893 GCF_011947565.3 Pollicipes pollicipes
GATATCAGATATTTACATCGTTTGTTTTGGCCACAAAATGGAATAGTAACATCCTGCAACTTTTGCCACAATTTTATTTTAAGTTATCACTGCGGAGGTGCAAGCCTTCCAAAGAGGTTCGGGACAGCCCGAAAACCCTCTCGGGTCTCCTTTTGCCAGCATTCTTATCTGCAATGTTTTTGCGACAATGCGACATTTGCCACAACCTTAAAAATGTACATTTTAGGGTTTGGTAGTACTGCAAGATCGTTGATGATCATATTACTCTTGAAGTCCCCTTACGACATTTAATGACCAAAGTGCCCAACTGTTCGTTCAACTTGGCTAGCTGGCAACGAAACTTCACCCAGTAGCGTGCTGCATCCCATGCTTTCTTCAAAACTAAATACAGCAGTGAGGTTGGCCAGTTCCTACTGAGGCACATGAGTAACTTCATACATCAGGAGAGGAGATGGCATGACATTTGGAGGAGTTCGTGGGTGTATGGCGGGAGGGGTTTTCCCGCGCTACAAGCATCTGACGTGCGCCGAATTATGACGCACCTTGCAGAGTATCTCGCCTATCGCTCTCGTCGCTATGGCTTCAAGCATTACCTGATTTGAGTTGCAAATTGCATTCTTCCATCGCTTCCCTATTCTGAGCTGTCTTTGCTCCCACAGGTCTTTATAATTTACAGACTTTCACTCTATTCCACGCTTTGACTATTCATTCTCACGATACGCTGCATTCATACTCCATGTCCCTTCTCACCTTCGCCCCGCAAACTCACCCCTCTAGTTCCCTCCAGATGTATATGTGGTCGGGGTGGAGTACCGTCTCCTAACGTTCTGCCAAGTTGGGATATTTAAAAACCGTAGTCATGTGTCTTCACACTACTTCCTTCCCTTTTGCGAAACGTCGGGCTGTTTCGCACTCAGGGTCCAGAGTCATTCGGACACAGAGACAGTATGCTACAGTTAGGACGTTATTGTCACGTAATCCAGGATAGTGTTTCATCCTTTGATTCGCCCAGACAGCGTCCCTGCCCCTGAGGAAGGTCAGTCTTCCCAACGCCGACCGCTTAGGGACTTCATGGCTGGGATTCTTACGCCAGCTTCGCCGAGCACATCTCTCGTTAACGTCTTTACGAGAATCTTGTGACGACTTAGTCGAGTAGCACCTCCCATCACATCTTGTGGGCACCGATCCTGTTTTATGAGAGCCACTCCGCCCGTCTGTGCCGCGCTTCACCTGGCACAGTACATGACAACGGCGCACGGCTCAAGCGTTGTTACCCCGCAGTCCAGTGGCGGCATGTGACGCTGGCGGAAGGAGTGCGATAGAAAAATGCAAGCAATATTGCAATGCTAGCGATGTAAGCTTGGCCTTACATGCTGCCGGACAACGGGATGCACCCTTTGCTATCCCGTATCAGGTGTGTGATGAGATGGGTACTGCCTGCGGTGCATGTGTTTTATCTGATCTAGGTGGATGACGTTCAGCTTGCTGGTATAATTTGCCGGGGATAGGTAGGCAATGTAACATTTTCTACACCTCACATTTGTGGGCTACTCTTAAAAGCGATGACAAATTTGGTCCGGGGCTTTGAGAATAATCGTACACTGCATGCAAACGCTGAATATATCGCCACGAACGAAGGTATGAAATATATTTACCTGACTGGACCGTGCCTTCTTTTTTATTAACTACAGTGTAATAGCGACCCGCGTTTCATACATGCATGGTCGCAGTCATACATGCATGGTCTTGTAGAAACAAGTGGGCGCAACTTTCTGTTCCAGTCTTCGCAATTGCATTACGATACATTTATATGCCTATCCACCCCAATTTCATGTTTCTTGTTAGACCGGTGTCAACGTGTGGCGGCACGTTGTTGCATCGCAGTACTTGCCTTCATCAGGTCACCGCGATCACCGCGTGATTGTCGCAGCATAAACTTCTCGTTCGAGTGAAATATTCTTGGAGGACCTGCGGTAGATCCCGCAGCATAAACGTGACTTTCGAGGTCTGGCCCTGGCGAGTGTCCTGAGGCCTTATCACGTTTGTCTACGTTGTTTTAGAAACCACGGGTCCTACCGATGTCTTGCCCTCGAGCGATTTCGACTGCCCCTATTTGTTGAACATATACAGTGAAATACTGCAACAACACGTTGCACATTTGAAAAGTACTGGTTGCGATAAAACACGCTGCTTGTATTTCGAAAAAACCGTGATAGGAATACCAGATCGGTGGGGGGAGGGGGAGGGGGGGGGGGGGCAGACAGAGTATACACTATGTTGTTTGTGGCAGTGTGCAGCACCCCCTGTGAGTACAGCTGTATTTCTTCAGCCCACTGGTTAGAAAAAATACTTCTAAGAAAGTCCGTTGTCCTTCGGATATGTTTATTTATATGGCCTTAACTAGGACCGTACACGGCGCATTGATCTGGACGCTCTTTCGGCACCGTGGTTGAAGGAAACTAATCGGTGTCCTTTGTCAATTATGACACCGCATAGCAGAGTACGCTGCATGCGCACAGATAGCATGCACATAGAGTGCTGGACACCACAGATGCCGACTGTATTGTGTGCATGGCATGGGCCATGCCTGGGAGTCGAGGCATGAGTACAGCAGACCCATCGCACGGCACGCCAAGAGGGCATAATAATATCGTGGTGCAGCCAAGATGGACAAAGGAAAAAATATTCGGCTTAAGAAAACATGCGATCGTAGAAGAAGCCTGGCTGTAAAATAAAAAAAATAGCTGCTAGGCTGATTAAAGACCAGGAACGGCCAAAGGAAGTGTGGTGGTCACACCACGGAAACTGCACGCGAGTCATAAGATAGCCTGCAGGGGGTCTCACCCATAGCAAGCCACGTTCATCTGTTGCTCTGACATGCAGCGCAGAACGGACAGCATATTGCAAACATGTTACGAGGCCTATCACAACACAATGGGCAATGCACGGGAACGCGCAATGTACCGACATTTCAAGTCGATCCCAACTCGGGCTTGACCAGTAGAAAATATTGTTACAAACTCTACAATACTCACATTACATGGGATAAAATTAGTTTAAATTATCAAACAGAAGAAGTGCACATCACACAACTACCATTACACACGCCATTCGGACCTTTACAGTCGGCGCAGCGGTCTCAGCAAAACAAAACAAGAACAGATCACAGAGGGAACTAGGCCTGGGGCAGGATCACGGCGGGCGCCAGCCTGCCGGCCTTGGGTGTGACTCCGGTGATGACGGGCAGAGAGCTGGCGGGCGCGGCGTCCCTGCGCGGCTCCCGCGCCGGCCAGGAGGCGGCCGCCGGCGCCGGCCGCGGCTCCGGGCGCGGCGCGGCGCTGGCCGGCGAGCGAGCCGCCGCCGGCGCCGCCTGGTCGCCAGGCGGCGCCAGCTGCGCGCCAGGGGCCGCTGCCGGCGCGGACGGCGCGCCGCCGGCGGGCGACTGGCCTGGCGTCAGCCATTTGCGGATGGTGAGGCGCACCAAGCCGTCCGGCTGCTTCTTGAGCAGCGTCCAGGCCTCGATGCGCGCCATGTGCGTGATGTCCTGGTCGTTGATGGCCAGGATCTGGTCACGCACTTGCAGCAGGCCGCTCTTGTCGGCGGCACCACCTGCGGCGGTGGAGCAGACCGTAGCGACGTCGGTTGTACCGACTAAAACAATGTAACGAACTCCATTTGTTATATATATATATATATATATATATATATATATATATATATATATGTATATATATGCATACACATATAACGAATGGCCCTATATATATATAACAAATGACCCTATATACAACATATATAACCAATGCTATATATATATATATATATATATATATATGTTATATAAAATATTGTTACATACACATGTGTATATATAAACGGATTCCAGTTTGGACACACTTGTGGCTTTGGGCACCGGTACTTCCCATGGGGACCTTATAGCGCGTACTCCAAGCCCATCAGCCATGTTCTACTGCTCCATGCCCTTGGACTGTTTTGTCACCACCTTATTACTTGGAAAGCGCTGCATAAAGTTTTTCGACCATATAATTCTACCACTCGGTTACCCCATGTCACATAAAATGTTTTGGCCATTCATTTCAATAAGTTTACACTTTATTTTGTCGGGAATTACATCACAGTAGATGAGTTTCATTGCAAAGCGGCAAAGTTACTCGGGTCCACACACTCTGCAATGCTCTGCAAGTGTATGATGCTACCAATGTGAATTATCTACAGCATAACTTACACACTGCGTCGGTTGCCTTTCTTACACTGACTAAATATGTGCGTTAAATTGACCGTCTAATGTTCAATTCACCGACAAACGCGTTTCGACGCGCATCGGACGCGCGTGAAAAAACCCACGCCATCATGACAAAAAGCGTGACGTGCAATATACACCCTTGGGCACTCAAACTGAAATACAATAGGGTGTTGACCTGAGGTGTGACTTACATTGCTTGTCACAATGCAAGTCACACCTCACTGCCAAAACCCGCTAAATCATCTGAAGTATTCAGGTATGTAAAAAATTGGTAATCGATAAACCACCGTTTATCTTCTACAAGTGTGGCAGAGTTACGTGCTAGGCGTTGAAACATAAACCACCAATCCTTGAGGTCTTCTTCTCTAAGAGTGACCAGCGTGACCAAACAAGACACGAAAGAAGAAAGCATATCCTGTTTGCAGCCGCGGTGGCTGTCCAAAGTGTGACAGATTCAACAACAGTATGACGCAGGCATACTTAACGGCTTACAGTCTGAGGTGTGTCATGTGTCACCGCCAGCGTAAAACACTGATATCTACGATAGCGAGCTCTCAACAAATCGGGTCAGCGCTAAGCCGGATGTTATCAGCTTCGAGACACGCTCTGCAGTGGATTGCTTGACTGCTACTCCGATCCTAACGTCAGGCATAGAGACAGTGTCGCAGTGTGAGTACCCACTGCGGGAGGCGTAGAGGCCGTCTGTCGCAGTGTCAGTGCCCATTGCGGCAGGTGTAGAGGCCGTCTGTCGCAGTGTCAGTGCCCACTGCGGCAGGTATAGAGGCCGTCTGTCGCAGTGTCAGTGCCCACAGCAGCAGGTGTAGAGGCCGTCTGTCGCAGTGTCAGTACCCACTGCGGCGGGTGTAGAGGCCGTTTGTCGCAGTATCAGTGCCACTGCGGCAGGTGTAGAGGCCGTCTGTCGCTGTGCCAGTGCCCATTGCGGCAGGTGTAGAGGCCGTCCGTCGCAGTGTCAGTGCCCACTGTGGCAGGTGCAGAGGCCGTCTGTCGCAGTGTCAGTGCCCACTGCGGCAGGTGTAGAGGCCGTCTGTCGCTGTGCCAGTGTCCATTGCGGTAGGTGTAGAGGCCGTCTGTCGCAGAGTCAGTGTCCATTGCGGCAGGTGTAGAGGCCGTCTGTCGCAGTGTCAGTACCCACTGTGGCAGGTGCAGAGGCCGTCTGTCGCAGAGTCAGTGTCCATTGCGGCAGGTGTAGAGGCCGTCCGTCGCAGTGTCAGTGCCCACTGTGGCAGGTGCAGAGGCCGTCTGTCGCAGTGTCAGTGCCCACTGCGGCAGGTGTAGAGGCCGTCTGTCGCTGTGCCAGTGTCCATTGTGGCAGGTGTAGAGGCCGTCTGTCGCAGAGTCAGCGTCCATTGCGGCAGATGTAGAGGCCGTTTGTCGCAGTGTCAGTGCCCACTGTGGCAGGTGCAGAGGCCGTCTGTCGCAGAGTCAGTGTCCATTGAGGCAGGTGTAGAGGCCGTCTGTTGCAGTGTCAGTGTGCATTGCGGCAGGTGTAGAGGCCGTCTGTCGCAGTGTCAGTGTCCATTGCGGCAGGTGTAGAGGCCGTCTGTTGCAGTGTCAGTGTGCATTGCGGCAGGTGTAGAGGCCGTCTGTCGCAGTGTCAGTGTCCATTGCGGCAGGTGTAGAGGCCGTCTGTTGCAGTGTCAGTGTGCATTGCGGCAGGTGTAGAGGCCATCTGTCGCAGTGTCAGTGTCCATTGCGGCAGGTGTAGAGGCCGTCTGTTGCAGTGTCAGTGTGCATTGCGGCAGGTGTAGAGGCCGTCTGTCGCAGTGACAGTTTCCATTGCGGCAGGTGTTGAGGCCGTCTGTTGCAGTATCAGTGTGCATTGCGGCAGGTGTAGAGGCCGTCTGTTGCAGTATCAGTGTTCACTGTGGCGGGTATAGAGACAGACCGTCGCGGCGTCAGTGTCCTCTGCGGCGGGCCGTACCTGTGAAGATTTTCTTGGCGACCAGCGGCCGGTCGCCGAGCGGAGAGTCTCGGCCGCCCTGCAGGCTGAAGCCCAGCCCGGCGCCCTCCTTCTGCAGCGTGATGACGATCGGCGGGCCCCGCGAGCCGTCCTCCGCCTCCAGCTCTGGGGAACGGTACCGGTGCGGTCAGAGAGCACGGGGACAGTCGGTACAACCCACTCCCGCCTCCAGCTCTGGGGGGTGGTGCCGGTGCGGTCAGAGAGCACGGGGACAGTCGGTACAACCCACCCCCGCCTCCAGCTCTGGGGGGTGGTGCCGGTGCGGTCAGAGAGCACGGGGACAGTCGGTACAACCCACCCCCGCCTCCAGCTCTGGGGGGTGGTGCCGGTGCGGTCAGAGAGCACGGGGACAGTCGGTACAACCCACTCCCGCCTCCAGCTCTGGGGGGTGGTGCCGGTGCGGTCAGAGAGCACGGGGACAGTCGGTACAACCCAACCCCAGCCTCCAGCTCTGGGGGGGTGGTGCCGGTGCGGTCATGAGAGCACGGGGACCAGTCGGTACAACCCCCCCCGCCCCAGCTCTGGGGGGTGGGCCGGTGCTGGTCAGAGAGCACGAGGGCAGTCGGTACAACCCACCTCCGCCGCCAGCTCTGGGGGGTGGTGCCGGTGCGGTCAGAGAGCACGAGGGACAGTCGGGTACACAAACCCACCCCGCCTCCAGCTTCTGGGGGGTGGTGCCGGTGCGGTCAGAGAGCACGAGGGACAGTCGGTACAACCCACCCCCCGCTCCAGCTCTGGGGGGTTGGTTGCCGGTGCGGTCAGAGAGCACGAGGGACAGAGTCGGTACAACCCACCTCCGCCTCCAGCTCTGGGGGGTGGTGCCGGTGCGGTCAGAGAGCACGGGGACAGTCGGTACAACCCACCCCCGCCTCCAGCTCTGGGGGGTGGTGCCGGTGCGGTCAGAGAGCACGAGGGCAGTCGGTACAACCCACCTCCGCCTCCAGCTCTGGGGGGTGGTGCCGGTGCGGCAGAGAGAGCACGAGGGGACAGTCCGGTACAACCCACCCCCGCCTCCAGCTCTGGGGGGTGGTGCCGGTGCGGTCAGAGAGCACGAGGGCAGTCGGTACAACCCACCCACGCCTCCAGCTCTGGGGGGTGGTGCCGGTGCGGTCAGAGAGCACGAGGGCAGTCGGTACAACCCAACCCCGCCGCCGGCGCTGGGCGGCGATGCCGGTACGGTCAGATGGCACGGGGGCAGTCGGTACAACCCAACCCCGCCGCCGGCGCTGGGCGGCGATGCCGGTACGGTCAGATGGCACGGGGGCAGTCGGTACAACCCACCCCCGCCTCCAGCTCTGGGGGATGGTGCCGGTGCGGTCAGAGAGCACGAGGGCAGTCGGTACAACCCACCCCCGCCTCCAGCTCTGGGGAACGGTGCCGGTGCGGTCAGAGAGCACAGGGGACAGTCGGTACAACCCACCCCCGCCTCCAGCTCTGGGGGGTGGTGCCGGTGCGGTCAGACAGCACGAGGGCAGTCGGTACAACCCAACCCCGCCGCCGGCGCTGGGCGGCGATGCCGGTACGGTCAGATGGCACGGGGGCAGTCGGTACAATCCACCCCCGCCGCAGCCGGCGGGGGGGGGGGGGGCGGTGCGGATATTGTCACACGGAGTGCACGCGTGCAGCACGGCCCGTCCTCCGTCCCCACCTCTGAGAGCGTTGGGGGGGGGGGGGATAGTTGCCAGACGGACGACGCGCACACATGTGCACAATCAGTGCGACCCGTCAGGGGGTGGCATCGGGCATGACCGGCGCTAACGACGTCTGGTTTGCTCATTGTCAATACAGCCAGCGCTGCTATCAGCGTTGACTTACGTCAGGCGGCGGTTATCAATGTTGCCACGACATTCGACGCCGGAGTGGCAAGGCTGGACAGATACGCTGCCCCAGAGACCCTCGCACGTCCGGTTACATATCTCGTTAGTTCTCGTTACGGGTTCAACGAGGGGCCGAAGATGGGCTTCGATACCGGGCAGAGAGCGAGCCGACATATCAAAGATGGCCTCTGCGAACCACGTGCAACACAGATCAGCTCAGGAAGTTCAGCCGATGGATGTCTCAGTACTTTTGTCGATTTCAAGCCATAACAACAGCGTAGCACAGTACGGAAAAAGCAAAGACAAGCGAGGTGATTGGATTCTGCGAGGGATTGTGAAAAAAGTAAGAGTGGATGGTCCCCGCGAGGCCCAGACAAACTGAGATGCAGCTGGCACGGCTTATCAAGTGGCAAGCGTCTGCCACCAGCGCGGACATTTCGAAAGGCAGAAGAACATGTGCAGGTGCATTGGTCTTTCAACTCTTCTCTACGTCATGCCGTGTACGCTGACTACTCTGGCCGTTGTGTGGCCCACGTGATTAATGATCCGATGTTATCCCATGTTATCCAATGTTATCCGATGGTATCCGATGTTATCTGATGGCATCCGATGTTATCCGATGGCAGGCAAGGCCGGCTTCGAGACCACCTGAGAGCGAGGCTTACCCGAGGCGAGGCTCTTGTTATCCATCGGACTTTCGAGGATCTTGGGCGGTCGGCTGCTGATGCTGCTGATGGAGGGCCGCTGGTAGCCGCCCTCGTCCGAGGTCGGGTCGTGCGGGGTCACTGACCTCGAGCGCGACAGCACCAGCACCACTTCGGAGCGCGGCGCCTGCGGTGGACACGTCGCATGTCACACGCTACCGAGGCTGGTCGCACGCCAAGGACACGTCACACATCGTGAAGACGCAGAATCCACTCTGGCTTCTTGAAGCGTTGTATGCAGCCAGCGCAACTGTTGTGGACACTCCACATTGTGTCCCGACAGATCGCTCGCGATAGATGCGTCGCAACACCTCATATGCTCAGTGTATGCTGGATGTGTCACTCAAGACGTAGTAAAACGCATGTTGTACACACAGACAAGCGGGGAACTGTTACCAATTTAAGTTATCTGGCTCGAATGATATCTGGTGCCTTGGAGGGTGTCCACTGAATGCACTGTCCCTGGCCCTGGTCTCAAGGCGTACACAGGCTGGGTCTGCGTCTTTCCCCCGTCAAGCAGAGCCATCAGGACCCAAAACTTGACTTCGATGCGACGTTTGGTTGTCGCGAGGTTATTCCTTCGGAAGGACTCTGGAGACGGGAAGACACTCATGGGACAGGTAGATGCACAGAAATTGACATGACCTTGACCTTGGCCTGACCTTGAGTGTGTTGAGCGCCTCACGGTGGGACATGCCCTTGGATGACCGGCCGTTGATGGAGATGACTCGATCACCCTTCTTGATCCTTCCGTCGCGGTCCGCCACCGACCCCGTGATGACTTTGTTGACCTGGGCACACGCGGCAATACATCATAGCTTGCGTCATCAACTTGTCAGCATCATCATCGCCAGCCTGTATCGGATGTTCTCAAAACGCTTCGTCATATGCCACATGGTTGCCATGGTTGTCAGAAAAAGTTTTGTGCTCTGTATGCCAACAGGAAACGATTTCGTCAATGTGGTCGGTATCATAGTGCCTAATCGTGCACATGATGATTCGTGGAGCGCATTTTGACTTCGATTATGACACTAGACGCCAACAGTTCGCGATAAGTATCACTTCAGTGAATGGTTTTGTGTTACAGCGTGCACTAAGCGTACATTACAATAAGAGCATCCAAGTAAGTATTGACAACTGTTTCGATATAGCCTCAAAGCGCACGAACGTAGGAGAAACAGCGAAACAAATCTAGAAATCTTGAACACATTTAGTCACAACTCCTCTAGCACCAGGACTCCCGCTCACTCAAACAAACATCCAACGGACCACTACACAAGAAGGCGTCTGTGAAGAAAGCATTACACCGAAATACCGCGCCTCAAGCTTTAGCATCACCGCAGCTCACATCGCCGGTGACATTTCGTGAGCAAGGCGAGACCATTATTCCCCAAAAACATCGGGCCGATTGTCCGCGCGGTGTCGTGCGAGCTTGAACAGCGTTGCCGTAAACATCGCAGTCCGCGTTTTGAGTTTGCGACTGTCTGTACAGGTGCTGAGAAGCTCAATATCAGTATGCACGAAAAACAGAATGCCACTTTGGAAAGCGTATCTATCTATCTATCTATCTATCTATCTATCTATCTATCTATCTATCTATCTATCTATCTATCTATCTATCTATCTATCTATCTATCTATCCATCCATCCATCCATCCATCCATCCATCCATCCATCCATCCATCCATCCATCCATCCATCCATCTATCTATCTATCTATCTATATATATATATATATATATATATATATATATATATATATATGTCATGAATTGGTCAATATGCTAGAAGCTGATCCTGTCGGCAACGCTCGAAACATCCGCCACAGCACTACTGCCCACAGCGACATCCCAAGACGGCAGCACCGCCACCAGCACCAGTGTTGGTATGTAGTGCCGCACCCCGCGCCTACCCAGTGCTGCGCCGCCACAGAGCCGACGGCGGCCGCACTCACCGATATCTCCTTGTTCTCGTAGTCGGCGCCGCCGGCCAGTGTGACGCCGATGCTGCCACCCATCATCTCGCGGTGCACCACGGCCACGATGATTTCGTGGGAGGGTGTGCCGGCCTCCTCCAGGCTCTGGTTGGCTTCCTCGATTAGCTGTTGCAGCTCCTGCGGCGGAAGACGTGGCCGTGTAAGGCGGGGGCTGGTGGGACGCCGGCGTCGCCGCGCCGCGTCAGCCGGCCGTGACGTCACAGACCGCCGCCAGAACGAGACACGTCGTGTGTTTGTAACTGTTTGCCACCGCGTGTTCCGTCACTGCACGCTGCGTTGCGCTGTGGACTGCCTGTTGCGCCGGGTGCTGTAGGCTCTAATGTGCTGCGTGCCGCGCTGTGCGCTGTGCGCTTAGCACACTGTGCCGCATCATGGGCCGTGGCTGTGATCCCGTGTTTTGTACCGCGGGATGTGATCCTGACACGGGATCATAGGTAGCGTCCCACTGGCTATGGTCCTGTGTGGTGTGCTGCGTGCTGTGATCCCACGTCGGGTGTCTTTGACAAGGATTACGTGTTGCCTACCACAAACCGTCGACAGTGCCTTTGTGCCTTCGCCGCCGACTGTAATTCTGTGATCCCACACAGCACGTCGCTGTCCGTCATTCCATGGCATGTGCCGCAGGCTGTGATCCTGTGCGGGGCGGCGCTGGCCTTGATCCCCGTGCCGCATGATGCTGGCCTTGATCCCCGTGGTCGAGTGCCGCACGTGGTCGCATGAGATCAGGGAGGCTGGAATGGCGGTGCGGCTACGGAGCCGCGCTATGCAACAGTGCAAGCCGACCACCGGACCGGGAGAATGCAGCGCAACATCCTGCCGATCGGCACCGCGTGCAGCAGCATTCAGCTGCCGCGCCTGGCGCAGGATAATTGGAAGATAACATAATCTGATGTGTGGTGGCCGTGCTTGTGGCGTCTTTCGTTTCCCTCACGCTTTTTGCAGACGGATTCGGTTCATGCGTGGATACTCGCGCGTGCATTTCCGGCATGCGAGCGTGCAGCCACGTCGCTACATCTGCGGAGGCTCACAAATCTGCGGAGGCTCGCAAATGCTGGGATTCACGATCCGTTGGGTGACGCGCAGATACCCCATGTGAGGCTCGGTTCGGGACAACGACCTGACTTAATAAAACGCTAACGATTTACGTAACTGGCGTTATCTCGATGGGACCCGGGTCATGCTCATGACAGCGGACGGGATGCCGGGGTTAGTCACGCGTCATCGGAAGAGTTGGCGAAGACATTCCTGGAAGGACCGGTACGAGACAGCAGATGGTATTCGGAGAATACTTCAGCGCAAACAAAATGTGTCCAATCAAATCATGCCACTCGGGCGCACACGCCAAATTGGAAAGACACGATCGCTGATTAGCCGAATGAAGAGTTTGAGCATGGTCTGACCCTATGTTATAGACCGTCGGCTAGAGAAGAATCCGGCGAACACCGGAGCGGCTTTCACGCCGCAACGTGTCATTAACCATGCTTTTTAATGTCCTGTCGAAACCATTTGTCCGCGTCGGATCTGATGATCGCGCGCTTGGAAAGCTATGGGAAGACTAGAGAGCAACTAATATCTCTTCCCGCCGCAGATTGATCACAGGCTCCTAATGGCACTATCGAAATAGGTGTTGAGGCTCTCAACCATCCACCCAGGGGATGCGCAGTTCCGGCCGGCGGTGAAAACTTTAGGACAGATTTAACAGGGAGTGGGGCAATGGGGATCCAAGCCACGCGTAGCATGAGAAAAGAACACCGGGAATATGTGGGACACCAAGAGGGTCTGGTTTAGCGGTGTGTTGAGGCCACCTGCACGAACCTCTGCGGACTATGACGGTGCAGCGACGGCACCGCCAGGCGGGAGTACCTCGGTCCGACCAGCGGAAGCAGACCTCTAGCAACGTCCGGCCGCACAAAAATGACGCAGGACCACTCCCACAAATGGCGGATCCCGATTCAGGGGCGGCGACGGCGGCACACGAGCCGCTGACGGCGTGGGAGCGGCACCGAACGGCACCAGCTGCGCCCCACCCACGGGCGTCGGGCCACCCTCCGCCCCGGCCTTCAGCCGTCAGGAGCTGGCCATCACACGGACCGAGTGGCGGACGGACGAGCTGATGGAGACTGATGGAGTGGACGGAGGAGATGACAGGGTCGGCGGCTGGGCGGCGCACAGATGGACTGGCCAGGCCAGCGGCGGCATGATACACGGCCTGACTGGTAACCACGTCGGGCGGCCGAGCAGTAATTGCCGGGTGGCGGACAGACAATTGCAGCTCACTGTCCGGGAGAGCTGACTTGATAACGATCGCATACGAGGGTCAGACGAACTTAGAATAGCAACAGTCGTGCATCAGGCGTATGTACTGATACAGGCGGTAGGTGGAGGCGCAGAAGTACGAGCGGATGATAGCTCATGTGTGAGGTATACTTGAACTGATAATGATGTGGCTGTATCACCATTGTATACACCGGTAATGAAAGCACATGTGAAACAGGCAAATGAGCTGATAATAGCGTTGTCTGCGCCGGTCTATGCGACGGAAATGCAAGCTAATACTCGCCGAGTAACGGGCACAATACGTCATTTCGGGTAATGACGTAATGATAATGATGCCTGGTGGCGTCGGCCGTCCGACGGATGGCCAAGCTGAAAGTGACTACGTGACGAACAACCGAGCTCACAATGACTGTGTGACAGACACCTGAGGTCATGATGACTGCGTGACGGATAGACGAGGTCCATAAGGACTGTGTGACGAGTCGCGCTCCTAAGGACTTTGGCCGGATGTCCGAGCTGAAAACGAGTGTGGGATAGAGTTGTCAGTGTGATGAGTTCACACTCGTCGCACTTAGTGTGACGAGTTCACGCTGACGTCACGGTAACCAGATGAGATGCATACGCATGTGGAGCTAAGGAACAAGCGGCCCGCGCGTCTGCCCGCCGAGTCGACTCACGTGCGGCGAGATGAGGCTGGTAGAGGACGCCAGGGACGTGATGCTGCCGTAGTGGTCGCGGGTGGAGGTCGGTGACGCCATGGACCCGCCGCCCGACAGCAGCAGGCCCGGCCCGTCCTCGCTGAAGGTCGAGTCCAGCGAGGACATGCGCGCGTGGCCAGAGCTGGCCGGCGCGCCGTGCGGCCGGCCGTCCCAGCGCTCGAACGCCCGCCGCAGGTCGCTGACACTCAGCACGTGACGAGAGCGGGCCGTCTGCTTCAGGTTGGCCGTGAGCATCTCCAGCAGACTGCTGGTAGAGCCGCTGGGCGACTTGGTACCGTCCAGCGCGTCCATGATGTTCTCCTGGCTGGAGGTGGCGCTGCCGCGCTCCAGGTAGCCACCCAGCTCGAAACCGCGCGCCTCGCGCTCGCTCTCCACCCAGCTGTGCGGCCGCGTCGGCACCGAGTCCTTACGCTCGCGCAGCTTCAGCTCGGCCGTGCTGTAGCTTGGCGTACTCAGCTTGCGGTCAAAGCCGGCGCGCTCCTTCTCGATCGTGGGCCAGCCGCTGTCCAGGCCGTCCCGCGACCCGGACGACGGCGAGGGCGAGGGCGACGGCGAGGGCGACGTCGGCGGGTCACCGGCCGGGTCGGACCGGCTCGGGGACGTGCGTGGCGACAGGCCTGTCGGCGTCGTGTCCGACACGTCGCTCAGCTGCTGCCACTTTTGCTTCAACGACTTCACGCTGGCCTTTGTGACCTGGCGCAGCTTGGCCAGGTCGCGCGTCTCGCCGCAGGACTGTGCCGGGCCGCGCCGCCCGCCGGCCACGCCGTGCTTCCGCCAGGCGCCGTCGTCCAGGATTCGTGGCGGCGAGCCGGACGCCTTGGCCAGCCTCTCGCCGCCGGAGGGTGCCGCCCTCGGCGCTGGGTCGTTGCACACCGGCAAGCGAGCCTCCGGCGACGAGTCGCTGTCTTTCCTCTCGGCCGAGCGCGGCTCCAATATGGAGTCGATGCCCTTTCTCTCAGTCTGGTGCAGCTCCTGCGCGGGGTCACCGCTCTTCCTCTCGAGCCGCTGCGCATCTCGCGCGGAGTCACTGCTCTTCCTCTCGAGCCGCTGCGCGCCCCGCGCGGGGTCACTGCTCCTCCTCTCAGCAGGGCGTGATTCCATCACAAAGTCACTGTCCTGTCTCTCCGGTCGCTTCACCTCTGGCGCGGAATCACTGCTCTTCCCTTCCGGTCGGTTCGCCTGCAGGGCAAAGTCGCTAACTCTTCTGCCCAGCGGGCCGCTGCTCTTCCTGCCCGACTGGGGCTCCTCCAGCGCGTCGCTGCTCTTCCGTTCCGCTCTGTGCGCGTCGGCGGCCCGCAGCAGCTCCTCCTCCACGTCCAGATCCTTAACGGGTGAGTCGTGCAGCGTGGACGTGCTAGCGCGGTGGTCATAGTCGACACTGCCGGCGCGGTCGCGCGCCG
Organism: Pollicipes pollicipes; assembly: GCF_011947565.3. Taxonomy (NCBI): domain Eukaryota; kingdom Metazoa; phylum Arthropoda; class Thecostraca; order Pollicipedomorpha; family Pollicipedidae; genus Pollicipes; species Pollicipes pollicipes. The sequence goes on from NW_023596746.1 coordinate 6,511,556, forward strand.
CCAGCTCCAGCTCGGCTTCGGGTTCGTCCACGAGCGTCAGTGTCGAGCCATCCAGGTCGGCGTCGGCCGGCTCCAGCCGGTCGCGCAGGTCGGCGACCACGTCGTCGGACGCCTTGCGGCGCGGCGAGCTGCAGGCCGTCAGCGGCCGCGAGTTGAGCGAGCTGCTGCGCTGCAGGGGCTCGCGGCCTTCCTGGCAGGCGGCCGGCAGGCGCGGTCGCGGCGCACGAGGCTCGCTCCGCCGCTCAGCCGGCGCCGCCTGGTCGCGACGAGACGGCCGCGACAGCTCGACCGACGAGCCGCCCATCTTGGAGGAGCAGGAGACCAGGTGGAAGGCGGAGGCGGACGCACCGTGCGAGGAGTGGACTGAGATGTTCTTGCGCTTGAAGGCCGGTGAGTATTTCTGGATGTTGGGCGATTCACCCTTCCAGGGTGGGGAGGTCAGTCGACGCGAGTCGGTTCTCTCCGGCCTAGAAGCTATCGGCTGCTTTATCCGAGGGCTTGAACAACTGGTAGTCGAGGCCCGGAAGCTAGATGAGCTCAGTCCCGAGAGATTTTTGCTCTTGATGGTAGGCAGATCGACAGGACCCTTCTTCATGAAGCCATCCACCTTATCCGGGATCACCAGGCCACGGAGTCTGGACAGGCTGCGTCTTCTCTCTTCTGAAATGGAATTGAGCGAAACCTTCCTGGACAAGTCGCATGCATGGCTAGAGTAGCTATATCCCCGCTCGTGAAGACCTGCAAAGCTGTGCCTTTTCTCAGGATGCATCAGATCAAAGAGGCTTTGCGACCGTTCTGACAGTGGACCCGGCGAGGCCTCTCGAGGGCTCGACTGTCCCGAGAGGCCGCTTAGAGACTCTGAGTGCGGCGTTGGCAGGTCCTGGGATCCGTCCACATGTGAAGAGGTGTCCAGAGGTGGCGACTTGACACGCAGCTCCTCTGGACCTTTCTCATCACTGGACCTGCGATCCACGCGGGCCTTTCGTTCATCATTGGCCCTGTCTTTGTTGCTGGTCAATCGCACATCACTGGTGCGTGGAGTGTCATGAGCTTTTCTTTCCGCAAGGTGCATGTTTACCATACTGCCGAACCTGCTCCCACGTGGTTCAGATATATTCTTTCGCCTTGATGCATTTTCACCGACGCTATTTTTTCCAGTCTCTTTAACGGGCAGTCGTAGGTCTGATTTTGACCGAGCCTGCGATCCTGACGCACTGCGCAGCTCCAAGTCATAGTCTAAGCTCTTGTGCTTGTGCAGTTTCGGATGCGGCGGCGCCAGCTGCTCAACAGACTGACTGGAGAACAACGCGATCTTGTCCTTAACGCTGACCTTCCCTCGAGAGCCCTTTGCTAAGGCGCTCGCTCTCACCCCGGCCGTCGCCTTCAGAAGATCGTCCACGCTCTGGCGCTGCCTGTCATCAGCTCGTCTGGCCACCGCCGCCCCCGCCGTCACGATCTGCCTGCTGTCGTCGCTCACGGCGTTCAGCGACTCGGACCTCTGGTACCGGCCACGGGTCTCCGGACCCGGCCCAGGGTTCGCTGCGGCCTCCTGGTCCTCGGACGCGGCCGAGCCGTCGCTGAAGCCGGAAGGCGGCTGCAGCAGCAGGTCCGGATCGTCGGACGGAGGCGGTGTCGCCGCGGTGGTGGTGCCGCCCAGCGGCGACTCGCTGAAGTTCGGCGGGAACTCATGGCCGTCAGGCGGCAGGCGCGCGCCCGTTGGCGGCGGCGAGTCGCGGCGGCGGCGATCGTCGGCGGCCGGCGAGTCTCCGCCGCACGCCTCCGGACTGGAGCGGCCCTCGAGGTCGGCGTCGCCGCCCGCGCGACCGCAGGAGTCGGACTCCCCGCTGCCGTGTCGCTCGGAGACGCTGGAGTGTTGCTCGGGCTCGGACTCGCAGTCCGGCCGGTCGGGCTCACTGCTGGCGTAACGCAGGAGACGGGTGCCGCCACCGCCGGCGGACATCGGTGGGTGCTGCCGCCGTGCTGTTGTCGCAGAGTTTGGCTCCAGCGGCGCGGCAGCCGCATCTGAAATGGAATGACGCACAAGATGACTAACCAGGCTCAGCGGCTTGTTTCACCGCCATTGGGTTCTCCACGGGAGAACATGTTGTCAAACAACACTGCCCTCACCCATCATCCGATCGGACGACAAACTCTCATCAATCGAAGGCCTTCAAGGACTGAAATTGGCCGTCGTTGCCACGCTTGACTTGCTTACTTTGTGAACCTCGCTGTTTTGCAGGCGGGAACTCACGCTGAGCATGTTTTCACGCCAACTAGCCCGGAATCTCGTGATTTCAGCGATTCTAGCAGAACAATCATGGTTTTTTGCAACCACTGACCGTGCCTTCATTGGGTTTTAGCGATATACCTAAGCACTATTATTCAAAAGTCATGACGTAACGTACCTCAGGCATGCGAGCTAGGCATGTGATTGTCATGCAGCAAAGCAACACGACCAAAATTTAATCCATTACATTCCATGGACACGAGAACCGCTCAAATCGATTATTTCGAAAAAGCTGCCAACACTTGTCGGGGCCAGTTCAGATCATAACAATCTGGGGTCGTAGAAACACAAGGCCGACATGACTTGGCAGAGCGAAGGACGAGCAGGGTACCGGCACACACCGTCATCAGTTCCTATGGCAGGTGTTGTGTACTCGAGCGCAAGCCATGGATACACCTGCTTAGGGCGTTCTCAAGGATTACGAGGCGTTGGCAACCAAACGAGATTAATGTCTAACCCAGCTACATAGCACAAGCGATTGTACCATCCACAACATTGGCCAGCCCTATTGTCAGTCAATTTTCAGCCGTGCTTTGAGAGTTAGCACGTGAACACTTCATCAGTACACCGCGTTGCTTGTTTACTGTTCATTACTCACTCTCATGAAATACGGACATTCCGATTCGCTGGCAAACTCATTTGTCTGAGTCTACAAACGCGCCAGAAGCCATTTGGCGGTGCTTTGGCATCATGATGTCATGCAACACTCATCTCCGTCGCCACCTCTCTCGCCTCACGCCAAAGAAGGCATCTTAATGGTCGTAAGCCGTATTTGACAGCGTCGGCTCCAGCCTCCAGAGGCGTTGGCGAGGGAACTAATCCACGAATGGAGGGCTCAAGTGGGAAGATGACCGGTTTCTTCGCATGCCACCCCATGGTTTAAGGCTAAATTTGTCACTGGCTGGGGTAGGAAGTTCCAGGCGCAAGGCTCTCTGCTTCAGTCTAATCCTGCAACCGCGTAAGTCGGGCACAAATACCAAATACAGTGGGCATCACTAAGCCACTGCAAACATGTTTTCTGATTCCTGTCGACGCGCCAGCTGCAACAAGGCATTCGCTTATTTTTATAGCCACAGTTCCATTCACAAGGAGCTGCAATCCCTGCGTTCCACTTTTCGTAAACAAATCATCAACAAACAACGGACAATTCGTCTCGTGTTACCTTCACAGTCCCGACTCTCGAGGCCATGGCCAAATACAGCGTGTTGTCACGAACCGTCTCGTGCTGCAACTTCCGTTCGTGGCGGCACGGGTGCATGACCCTCTCCAACCGGTTCTAACCGACTGCTAGCCCGAATAATCTCCAACCATCTGCAACGTCCTGCGGGTCGACACTTCATCTATGGCCATCCGTGAGCAGAGAATGCCTTCAAGCTACCGTGACTGCCCACGATCGGCTGGCTGGTTCTATCCTAGGCGTGCAACGAGAGAGAAGCCAGCTGCGCGACAGAGCCTGACACCCGAGTCATTCGCCAGTGTGCGAAACTGCACGGCGTGTTTGTTGTTCTTCTCGGATTCCTACCCAGCCGCGAAAGGAAAAACAGCGCCGGTGTCTGGAGTAGGCCGCGGACTGGGCGTCTCCCGCTGAGCTCAGCACCCCCGATGCCAACGGATGGGTGAGGCAGGCGGCACCTGCACCCTCCCACAGTGGCACGCGCCAGCCGCCGGTCCACTGGTTGCTCGGCCACCATGGGCCGATGACCCGCGCGCCGGGCGGCGGGCGGCCGACGGCAGCGCGGCGTTGAGCGGCGGGCGGCGGGCGGCGGGCGGGCGGCGCGGCTCAGGTGACCGTGCAGCTCCGGTGCGTGGCCAGCCGTTCGGCGAGCTGCTCCCACGGCGCACGTCTGCCCCCGCCTCCCACGCCAGCCGCTGGGCCGCCGCGGCGCCCACGCACGGCCTCGTGGCCCGGGCGGGGCGGCGCGGCGCGGCGCGCGGTCGACCGCACCCAACGGGACCGCCCCGAGGTGCGCACGGTCTGGGCGGGTGCGGCTCGGCCTGGCTGGCCTGCGCGCCGCCGGCGGCCGACGGCAGGCGGACTAGCGGCGAGAGGACTGAACGCCGCTGACCCTAGCACGACCCGCAGGCGGAGAGCACCTCCGGGCAGCTGGACGGCCAGCGCTTCACACTGAACAGTGCACGCTGATGGTGCGAAGGGAGACGAGGACGAGGCGCCAGTGGACGCCGCTCGCCACGCAGGTCCGGCCGTGGTCCCGGCGCGTTATTATTGCTCCACGCGCTGGAGCGCGCAGGCAGCGGAGGGAAGAGGGCGGGCTGTTCATTTCTCAGACCTGCCCAGTGGCTAAGTAACACGGGAGACGGGATTGGATGAGAGGGAGCCTCGAGAAGGTAGAGATCGCCTGCTTCTCGGCACGAGATCCTGGTGTTGACTTGAACTGAATGTTAAATTGCAGTCGTCAATTGACAACAGCCTTAGCTTGCTTAATGGGGCACCGCAAACTTATTCTGCGCGTGGTGGATATATGCTATACGAATATACGCATTGCTGCCATACATATGCTGACTTGTTAATAGCATGATAAATCAAAATCAGCGGCTAACTAAGGATTGGAAAAGAATCTAATCAAGCATCCACAATTGCCTATTGAAGAATGTGCGCTAGAAGGCTTCTCGGCTTCCTCCCGTCTCGCAATGCCATATTGTTTTTGATCAAAGGTAAGGCACGGTCAGTCTTGAAAAGATATATCCGGCGACAAGAAGCACGTGAGGAGCGTTCCAAACAGAACCACAATATCTACGGCGATGGCAAGTGTTGATACCTATCATAAAAACGAACAGATATACGTTGGCTGCAATCAGGTGAGGTACGTCACGTGACCTCTACGCGTCAGAGTAAGCAACAGCTGACTGCGTCCCACATGCAGGCGATTTCATCAACGTTGTTTGTTTCTAATGCATCATGCGTGTCCGGCCACGGAGCGCGCCGGTTCCTTCGTGCCGCATAGTGAATGGGGAATGAACACAACACGTAAAACGAGGCCAGCCTGGGAATAAATCAGTGAGGAATGCGCTGGGATATTCCCACCGGACGACAGAGTGGCCCGGTGCGACGGGCCGACCGCTCGGCGCGTGCAGCCGGCCCAACGGTCCGCTTTCTACCACGGGCCGTAAACAGTCGAACGGACGCGGCAGCTGAGCCGACCAGCCGAGCCGGACAGCAACGCCAGACAGAAGAAACGGATGGCTGAACCAGGCAGGCCGCACGTCCAGACGGTAGACACGGATGGCAGAACCAGATGGCCGATACAGCGAAATAGACGACGGTGGAACCGGGCGACATAGCAAGACTGCAGACATTAAAGCGGCAAACTGGGACAGGAGGGCCAGATGTCGAAACAGAGCAGCGGCAGGAAAGACAGGTGGGCAAACGTCGTAACAGAAAAACAGCCAAATAATCAGCAGGAGCAGGCAGGACGACCAGCCAAGGAAATGTTGTACAGTGTAACTGACAATTAATCAATTGACAGTCAACGTATCAATAATATTTTAACTAGATATCTGATATAATAAACATATCAACAATAATATAATTGACAATTAAACAGCATAATTGACAACAGAGCCAGGTAGCCATGGCAGGCAGCAAGAATCCGACAGGAGAGCCAGCGCGCAAAAACAACCAAGGAGAGAAGAAAGAACTGGTCCAGACACGGGAGGCCTCTTCAGCAGGATTGCGGCCAAACACGAAAAAGACAGGATCATTTGTACAAATCATAAGCGCCATTTAACCTCCAGAGCCATATGAAGGAGAAAGGGGAACACCCACGGTGCTTCGTTGAAAAGTAGGCCATTCAGGTCCGGCGTTCAACGCCCTCGTGTGAATTGTGCCTGAAGACTCGGAAGAGACCGTTTCCGGTGATTTGACGGGCTACAGGCCGACTAAAAAGCGGCGCAGTGACAGCGCTGTGCGCCGAAGCGTGGCGGCTTCAAGCCTGAACGCCAGGTGCTGGACTCCATCCACAGGCACGCGCGGGCCGACAGCAGAATGGCCGGGCGCGACACAAACACGGCGTCGAGACTGTATGGTACCCGATGGCAAACTGGCTAGGCACAGAGCGTATGCTGCGGAAGGCATTATTTAGTGGAAGACTATACATGTGTAGCAGTATAGGCGTGGGTGAGTTGTTCGCGCAGCACATGCCACTGCTGGACAAAACGCGGGCCAGCGTGATATCGTCAGGCTTTTCTGCCAATCGACTACCCCCACGTATTCCTACTCAGCTGCCAGACACAATGAAGGCTGTCCCGAAACGCACTGAACAGTCTGAATCTCGATCCCTCCATATCGCCCGATTACTTCCAGTAGGCGCATTTGTCTAACCGAGCGTAGAGTAACCGCTGTTTGGCATAATCTTCACCGGCCTACGAGCACGACCAGAATGGTCTTATTCAAGGGCATGGCGTGGTCACGTGACAGCGGCGGTCCGCGGCGAGCCCTGGCGCGCAGAAGGCGAGTGCCCTGCATAAATGAAGAGCTCCCCGTGCGTCCATAGATGCAGCTGACGCGGCCACGCCGGCGGCTCCGGGCGCCGTAACACAGGACCATCGGCGTAAATGAACAACGAAGTTAGTGTCTGCCACTGCCCGCAGTCCTGATGTTAGTGTAGCCATAACCTGAGCTGAGACGAGATGAAGTGATCAGGGTTGAGTCACTGCAGCCCATGTTCGCGAACTTCCGTCAGTTACCTCAACAAGGCACACAGCGCCTTGGCTGGCCGCGTCAGGAGAATAAATTTTGCTTGGAAGTGGTCTGTTTCCCAGGCTGGCAGTGCCAGAGGTATTATGTATTATGCATGCGTCTTTGCGGCTCGCTCGCGGCACGTGGCCGGACAGCGAGGCTGGCTGGCTTTACTGCCTGCACACATGCTGTACAGTTATCAGCAACCAAATATTGAAGCACCAGGTGCATCAAATCTTTTCAAAACTTCGATCGGTTCAAATGGCACATTTACTTGGACTTAATGGACTTTAAGCACTAAGCTTGAGAACTGTGATCGGAGTCGGGCGATTACGTGTGATCGGAGTCGGGCGGTTACGTGTGATCGGAGTCGGGCGGTTACGTATGATCGGAGTCGGGCGGTTACGTGTGATCGGAGTCGGGCGGTTACGTGTGATCGGAGTCGGGCGGTTACGTGTGATCGGAGTCGGGCGGTTACGTCTGCAGCAAGAAAGCTGGGAACAGATCAGGATGAAATTAGGTGCTATCGCATTGCTCATGATCTATGCGGAGCTGGTAACTTGAAAAGTCCATCAATGATTTGCCACACGAAACGCAACACGGAAAAGGTACCTGTGCTTCATCACCTCGATTCAGACAAAGCAATTGCCGCGATACTTTAAAAGTGAGGCTGACTTGTATTCAAAAGACCATGCTTCAGCGTTTGTGGCTTGCCCAACTGCAAGCAGGCCAACGGCATGGCAGTAGGGTCGAGGTGGATTGACCATTCAAACATCGAGTCCCCGCCACGTCGTAAAGGCTTTGCAAACGTACTCGCGGCTCGCTCGCAATAGCAGTAAACAGCCAGTGTTTTGCTGGGAGATGCCCGTTAACAGGTCATATATAAAAGATCAAGATGTAAACACACATATGAACTATAGCTGTTGTAATTGTTGAGAGGCCGGACAATGCTATCTCCCCGAGTACTGAGTCTCATTTACTGTAATTGTTTACTTGCAGCAGTGATTAGATTCCGGCACTGATTTTTTATGTTTCAACATTTTACAGAACGTTTATTCCGAATGGTTTGCACAGGGGGTTCTGGGCTGGGATTAAACCCCAAGTAGAACTTGTTTAGAGCACCCGGACCCCATCAGCCGAAACACAGTGAAACTCCAGCTCGACGCTGATAACTTGAACCCAGGCATTTAAACCCGACGGGAATGCGGAACATTTTTTTTCGAGCCATAGCCAAAAGACAGCTGTATACCAAGTCAGCTGGTTCTGGCCAATTTCTAGCCGACAGTTCCATTCCGACATCGACACACGTTGCACCCATGTCCGCTCGGAGACTCGCGGCCCGTGTCATTTGCTGGCGACTCCAGCATCGTTTCCTTAAACCACGGCGGTGCATTGAAAGGCATGAACGCTACAACAATGACCGAGAGGAAAGTGCGCGCGTTCGGTGAACTTCACGGATTCTCCGCATCACCCGAACGCATGTGCAGGAACTTGTACGCGACGCGGGCACGCGCCTCATTTCACTACGAATAAGGCGGATGCCGTGATAAGAATGTGATAGTCCACCGCACCAAGTCTTCCTTAGGCCTAAATGCCATTTCAAGCAGCGCATCACTCCGCTAACGCCACGTTCCGTTGATCGCGTTGCCGGTCACAGGCGGGTGCACGGACCGTTGCGACCAAGACCGCAACGAGCGCCTCTCGTGCAAATAACTGTTTCAGTGCCTGGAGAGGCCGTCAGCGCGTCGTGAGCCGGTTGTGCGCGGACGCCTGCCGAACATCGGCAGGGCTTTGCGGGGCTGAGGATCTGCGCCTTCATGGCGCGTAAAATCATGCGGCCTTGGTCCGAGCGATGGCCAGATTAGGGCGGACCGTGACGGAGCCGCTGCGCACGTACCCCAGTTTGAGTTCGACTTCATGGCGCACGGCGCCAGGCGATCGCCGGCGTCGGCTCGGTAGGCGGGCGGTGCGCCACTTCGCTCCGCACAGCACCGGTGACTCGCCGCCTCTCGCAGGCCAGGCCTCCGCGACGTGCACCTCCGCCGCCGCCGGCGGCACTCACGACCGGCGCACGCCGCCCGCCGCCAGCGCAGACTGAACCGGCCGGCCGCGCCTCCCGCCCCGCCGCCGGCCCACAACACCGCGCCGTAGCAGCCCACATGACCAGAACCGCGCGAACGCTAGCGACATCTATTGCTGACGACGGAAAATAAGGTTGTGTATTCGATATGCAGATGATAGGGCAGGCAGAGAACTCGATGCATTATCACATGCTATCTTGGAAATTCAGACTGCCCTAGGGAAGACAGTAGTGGCTAGTGAGACACCTGTGGCAATGCCGTAAGGCACGTGGGGACGTATGGCAAAAATAAACTTGTAGGCCCATGCCCCTCTCTCCAGGTTGAGCTGCTTAGTTGCCCCTCCCTCAGATGAGGCCGGGTCTCTGCGGCGTAAAACTTGGCCCAAACAGCTATCATTTTTCAGAAACACAATACATTAACAATTGCACTTATTTGCTGCCTGTCGTAATTGCACAAATAAAGGATATCAGATAACGAGGTTCATGTTTTATGCGTCGGATATATATATATATATATATATATATATATATATATATATATATATATATATATGTATATATATACAATACAAGTGCTTTGTGCTTAAGAAGTTCAAGTAACAATGGCTTAAAATATTTTCTACAAAATTGTTCGTGGCTTTCTGGTCAAATGAGGAAAAACACGCATTTCAAACAAATGCGCATCCAAGCACGTATTCGCAATCGGCGTGAATTCACGGGCACTTATTTGTTATATCGCTTAAATGTCTACGGCCTGGTTGGCCTTGCCTGGTTTTTGGGGCGGTGGTATCGTAGTGATTAGGATGCCCAGGTCTGGACCTGTCCTCACTGGGTTTTGATCATTGTCGCGCCATTACCGCATCCGAAATTGAACCTAATAAAGGCATGCCGTTTCCAAATGGCCCCGGCAGCCGGTGAGCTGTAAATACCCAATAATTACTAGTGACCTTAGCGCCCCACTAGTGACGCGTGGCCTTGTGTCGTGTAAGTTAGTGCGCTAAAATGGATTTCTTCTTAACGCGCACCCGGGCGGTCAGTTGAATACCAAACGCTCGGATGGGGGTCAATTTGCCCTCCCCCCTGTTGAGATCTCAAAAGCTAAAAGAGTTAGGCTACAAATTCACAGGATGGGTTGTTCTGTATGTTAGCGCACTTGTGTAAAATTTTAGACCCCTAGGTCGTGACCTCCGGGTCAAGTAAGGTTAAATAAGGTCAAACCCAAGATTAGTGTCCAAAGTGCTGTCAGATCTTTTCATGCAGCCGTCTTGAACCACGATGTTTTTTCTAAGCAAAAGGATGGCACGTTTGGGCAGCAGCCTTGACTGACCAATAGAAGGTAATAGCGACCAAAAACCTATGAGATTGTTTTGATTTTCGAATTTGTATAAGATTCAAGGGTTGCTCTAGGTGGTATATTCCTAAAAACTTAGGGCATTTTAGGGCGACGGACCTGACTGACCTTTAGAAGGTAATAAATCACCAAAGTCTAAGAGAATATTTTGATTTTCGAATTTGAATAAGCATCAGGAATTGCGCTAGGCGGTATGTTCCTGAAAAAAACCTGAGCAATTTTAGGTCTGTGGCTTAACCTGATCCTTGAGAAGTCCACTGAGGATGTCTATTGCTGTCCCTTTTATCAGGAAATTCGAAATGAGCATCAGAAACTGTCCCGTATTAAAAGGTCTCCAGTAATAAAGCACGATGGTTCTGACCTCGGCCTGAACTTCATTTCTGGCTGTAGATCAGTGGAATTGGTTGCAATCTTGAATTCAATTGTTCATTGTCTTTGGAACTATCTCAGATATGTATGGCTTCGTCCGACGCTCCGTTCTCGCATCAGATTGAACGATTCTCTAGAAATAGCCTTCGCTGATAGCTACGCCACTTCGACCTGGCATAGGTCAGCAAACCTTCAGGGTATCTTTAGTCATCTGATGCCAAAATACTTGCTATTCAGTTGTCTATTGGCAGTTGAACTGCCTCTGGGCGACTGACTTTAACCAAACTTTTCATAGCTGCATACGGATATGAAAAGTTTGGTTGGATCTGGCTTAGGTCACCCATGGCTCCACAACCGTCACGTCACAGAGCTGACCCAGGTCATAACGTGCCTGTCCTCTACAACCAAAGATACGTGGCGCCGAAAATGACCGTAGTGAATGGGTATGCCTACAATCCTGGGATCAAAATGGACAAAAAGGCGCATAACCTAACACACTAGCCGGACGGGTATCCTTGAGCAGCCACCGTTGTCAATGTGCGAAATACATTGGTGTTAATAGTAAGTGGCCAGCACGTAACCATGCTAAATAGTCTCTTCTCCACTAATAGACGGCTTTGCCTTATCCTCCGCATTCAAAAGGAGCGCGTTACACCAGTTATTGCTGACTCTTTCTGTTGATTAACCTGCGCCCGGCCGGGGGTGAGACAACTGCGCCCGGCCGGGGGGGGGGGGGAGGGGGGAGGTGAGACAACCGCTCTCGGCCAGGAGGAAGTTGACTTGCTCCAAGGAGCTCCAACTTTCAGACGCCGCATGAGAAAAGCACAGATATCGTTGTAAAGATCTCTTTAAATCATAAAAATGTACATCATTTTTTAACCTTGGTCAAATTTGAGGTCATCTGAATCAAGAAGGGCCGAAAACAGTCGTTCTGACAGATGCGCTTAAAACTTATGCTGGCATGTCAGGACGGATACGGAGGGCACATAAATGAGAGTTAAGGCTGTGGGTAGTCCATTCGACTATTTATTTTCCCCACAAGGGTCAGATTATAGCAGGCCACCGCTCAAAGTTGGCGTACCAATAACCTACAAGAAATATACTTTTCACTCTGTGGTTCTGACTAGGTTTATTTTATAAGGCGCAGTTGTGGGACAAAAGCTTTTCCAGACGAAAAAAATACCATTTTAGGATGACCTGGAGAACGGATGAGGTCAACTTCAGTCATACTTATAAATCATACGGCTGGAAAAAATTGAAGTTCTAGCCGAGGCTATGCAACCAGTACAATGTTTTTATATGGCCAGAAACAGGGTGCTGTACATATACATCACACATAGTCCCATCGATGTTTGTCAATATATTAGGTGGTTACACTCGTCGCACTTGTTCATCTAGTGTCTCCACTATTGACAAAATTGGTCATTGACTCCTGATGACCTCACATAATCCTCAATGTTCCTACGTGACCCATTGTGACATTCTTGTGCTTCAGAATATCACACCATGTTTCCAGTGGAGTATTACAAGTACTGCGCCTAAAGTTACCTAATACAAAGGCCTTTTTTAAGTACAGCATCTGTTCTGCAGAAGGCACCCACAGAGGTAGATCTTGACCTGGGCCAAGGTCATGTGCTTTGTGGTCATATGATAGCTCTGCATGTGAGTAAATACTCTTTTCCTCAAACAGAAGCACCAAAACTGCACAAAGATACTTACAAATCTATATGATCTATGAAAAATGATGAGCATTGACTAGACTCCAGATTTCCAGCTGCGCGTGCTTAAGAATACGAAATAAACTAACTAGGTAATATCATTTTCTGTTCCTATGTCAAATAAGAACAATGGCGAATGACCCAAAAATAGTTATTCGTGGTCAAAGCTTTCCAGAGTTTGACCTCTATAACTTGACCTACGTCACTGATCCTGGTACATCAAACCTATGTTTGAACGACAAATGACCCACAACAAAGTTATTGGTGGTCAAAGTTTTTCAGAGGTTGACCTCTTTAACCTGACTTTGGCCACTGATCTTAGTACTTAAAACTTGGAAGTTGTACAAAGTGTGCCATATTGCAAGATGAACGGGTACTGAAAATTTCGTGCTACTGCAGGCGTTCATTTTTGACCCATGCTTGAAAAACCGTAGGGGCGAAGTCTACCATCCCCCGGCCGGGCACGGGTTAGCTAAGCCGCGCCTGGGTGGGGCTGATCACAGCTACCTGAGTAACTATATCACATTTCGGAGCGATACCACCTGACTGCGGCATATGACTACCATGCTTCGGTCCGAAAGCTAACGCTCGGAGATGTACAACACAGTATCGTGTATGCACCTATCAATGCGTTCCCTCCTAGGTCAAGCCAAACACCTATGAATCAGCACGCCCACCACCAGTCACTGTGGCGTGCGTGAAAATGAACCCCGAAAGAGAAGAAGCAGCTTTTCGAGTGCATTATTCCCATGCATCAGCGTAGGACCTGTACCGTAGTCACCGAAAGTGTGGTAGCATGTACCACGGCATGTTCCTGGATTCCAGGGTTGGATCCAAGATCTTATACGGCTCCATGTTAATGGGATCCTGGATATTTTGGGGGCTCCCGGCACAGGTCTGGTACCTAGAGCACCGGCCCTGTTCCTAAGCCTCGATATCCTCACTCGGGGTGGGCGTCACCCAGGCCAGTAGACACTTACCGTCCGGGCCGACAGAGGGTGCTGCTGGCAGCCTCGAGTTCAGGGTGGCGCCACTGTCGCTCCGAGGCGGCTCCTCCTCGCTGTCGGAGACACGGAAAATAATGCACGGCACAGCGCCACCAGCCGCCCCAAGCTCGTTGCATGAGCCGATGGTCACGCGCAGAATGACGTTTTCACAGCTATAGATTTCGTGCGCGGCGGCAAAAAAACAAACAGGGACGCGAAATGAAAAGCTACTGGGCACGATTCCCCATTCGTCATTGCGCTAGGTCACTGTTAATTATTATCAAACAACAGTGTCCACATAATGCTATATAGCTAGTGCTTTTCTGAAAAAGCCAACCATACATGTTTCATCGATGAAAAGGTTCCGAAAGGCAAAGCCCTGCGTGCGATACACAACGTAACCAAACGCCTTGATTTACCTTTCACTGGTGGCAACCATCATGGAGCGTTTCCTGGGCATGGGCGTGGGCACATAGTTGGCCAGTTTGTCTTCAACGACAGGTCCACTGATTGGGAGATCATCAACACCCTTTTTAGCGTTGTCGGAAGATGGAGCTCCGGCAATCTGCTCGGAGGGTGATTCGATAATCCGCGTCAGGCTCTCCTCTTCCAAAAGTGGGCGCTGGACCGACTTAGCCAACGTCTGCCTGTAAAGCAGACTGGCTGATAATGGGTCCTGAAGTGGCTCCGTCACCACCGTGTCTTGCTTGGGCCCATCCGTCTGTTCAGCCGTCCTCGGGGAGCCGACAACGCCGTCAGGGTCGACTCGCGGCGGCTCCGCGGGGTCCGACAGCCCCCGGTGCCGCCTCCGCTCGGGGGGCGGCCGGCCGGACCGGCGGGCTCAAGCCGCCGCCCGCGTCGTGGAACCCCTCGTCCTCCTCGGCCGGCGGCTCGTGCGCGCTCGTGCGGCCGGCCGCGTCGCCGCCGGACCGCCGGCCGAGCGTCGGCGCCGGCAGCGGGTCCTGGAACACCTCGGGCGGGGGCACGGCGCTCAATCTCGGCTGCCTCGCCGGGTGACTCGAGCGCAAACACGCTGTCCATGCTGAGCTCCCGCTCCAGCTGCTCGAACTGCTGCAGCGCCGAGGCGAGGTCGAGGGACGGCCGGCCGGCGCGCTCCACCACCGTCGATGTGCTGCTGCGGCTGCTGCACGCGCTGCCCGACTCGCGCGCCGCCTGCAGCCACGCCTGCTCGGCGGCCAGCAGCGCGTCGGTGGTGACGAGCGCCGCCGCCGGCCGCGGCGGCCGCTCGGCCGGCTCGCCGCCCAGTGAGATGCCGCTGTCCTGACTGACGAGCGTGTCGCGCCGGTCGGCGTGGCGCACGCGCAGCGGCACGGCCAGCGGCGTGTCCTGCAGCAGGTGGACGCACTCGAGCCGCGTGAGCTGCGTCACCGCGCGGCCGGCGATCGCCAGGATGCGGTCGGCCGGCTGCAGGCGGCCCCAGCTGCAGGTGGCGCGCGCCGACGGGCTGCCCTCGGCGCAGGACTGCACCGACACCTCCTGCACCGGCTCCTGGGCGCTCTCGCCGCCGCGGAAGCGCAGTCCGAGGCCGAGCCGCTCACCAGGGCAGCCGGTACAGCACCACCATCCTCCTCGGTGGCGAGCGGCGCCGGCCCTCCAACGGCGTCGCTCACGTCCAGCACAGTGACGAATTCGCCCACGTCCTCCGCCAGCTCGTTTGGCACCTGTACACTCAGCTTGCGCCCCTCCAGCACGCTGTGGTACTTGGGGTTCTCGTAGAAGGCCTGCGGCGCCGGCGCCGCTAGACACTCGCTGATGCTCACCACTGTCACGAACGGGTCGTTTTTGTCGCGTCGGTCGGCCATTGTGTCGGCGGCGGGTGCTTTCGTGCCGCTTTCCATAGCCCGGAAACAGCGACGGTACCGTCCGTCGCCGCTCAGTGGTCACTGGCCACCGGCCGGAAACGGCTGCTTCCGGTGCTGGGATGCGACTGGCTGGCACCGGCGCACGATGGAACGGTCAGCCAGATCAGCCAGCTGGCCAGAGGCTGGGTGGTACCTGTAATCAAAGGCATAGTGATTGATGTGACATTTATTCGGCTTGTTTGCAGAATAACACGGGCAAAGGGGGTTACAAACGTGCTATTTCTTGGTGGAGAAACTCGATGACGTGAAAAAGCGTGCACATGTTGGATCGGTCTATATTAATGGACCAAATCCGTGAGCAAGTTTGGAAAGACGTTCACCATTTACCGTCTGTGCTGGATTTTCGAATCACACCTGAACAGATATGCCATCAGCTGATCGCAATGTGTGAAGGTGACTTACTTAACAGAAGTAAATTCGAAACGCAGCCGAAGTCATCAAACACAGATCTCACGAAATTCCTGTACGTTTAAATATATATATATATATATATATATATATATATATATATATGTGTGTGTGTGTGTGTGTGTGCGTGTGTATATATATATATATATATACATACGTATATATATATATATATATATATATATATATATAAAGTTAGGTGTAGTGCGGAGGCCCGTTTTGTTTATCTATGAGACCACTGACAGTTTACTCTAAAGCTCAAAGGCTGAGCTTAGAACGTATTCAAAGCATAAAGCTTGGTCTATGACTTCAAACTACAAAGCATAAAGCTTGGTCTATAAAGCTCTTGCACTTCAAAGCATAAAGCTTGGTCTATGACTTCACCAGAACTGCCACGCGAGTATTTCACCGACTTAATTTCAATTAACATGTCAAGATTACGCAGCAATTTGTACAGAGCACGGAGGACACGATGATTGGGCACGGACCGATCTGTTGTCGCTGACCGGGGATAGCGGCGAGTTGCGCAATTCACGCCCCCTGGCGTTTGCTCCCGCGCCGCCCGCTTCGCGCCGGCACCATTTAGTTGACGACCGACTAACCTTATTTCCCTTATTTGGGTGGGGCCGGCGGGCGGACCTTGAGACTAGGGATCTGGGGCGCGTAGAGAGGCTGAATACTGATGGACTGCCGGTCGACGGGGGGTCTACCGTCCGGTCTGGACCGCCGGCACGGTCAACTGCCGAACTGTGTCGGCGGACACTGGGACGCGTACCCAGGACCGCCGGCACGGTACACTGCCGAACTGTGCGGCGGACACTGGGACGCGTACTCTGGACCGCCGGCACGGTACACTGCCGAACTGTGCGGCGGACACTGGGACGCGTACTCTGGACCGGCGGCACGGCACACTGCCGGACTGTGCGGCGGACGCTGGGACGCGTACCCCGGACCGCCGGCACGGTACACTGCCGAACTGTGCGGCGGACACTGGGACGCGTACTCTGGACCGGCGGCACGGCACACTGCCGAACTGTGCGGCGGACACTGGGACGCGTACCCCGGACCGCCGGCACGGTACACTGCCGAACTGTGCGGCGGACGCTGGGACGCGTACCCCGGACCGGCCACGGTACACTGCGAACTGTGCGGCGGACACTGGGACGCGTACCCGGACCGCCGGCACGGTACATGCCGACTGTGCGGCGGACACTGGGACGCGTACTCTGGACCGCGGCACGGTCATACTGCCGACTGTGCGGCGGACACTGGGACGCGTACCTGGACCGCCGGCACGGTACTGCCGGACTGTGCGGCGGACACTGGGACGCGTACCCTGGACCGCCGGCACGGTACACTGCCGAACTGTGCGGCGGACACTGGGACGCGTACCCTGGACGCCGGCACGGTACACTGCCGAACTGTGCTACGGACGCTGGGACGCGTACCCCTGGACCGCCGGCACGGTACACTGCCGAACTGTGCGGCGGACACTGGGACGCGTACCCCTGGACCGCCCGGCACGGTACACTGCCGAACTGTGCTACGGACGCTGGGACGCGTACCCCGGACCGCCGGCACGGGTGCACTGCCGGACAGTGCGGCGGACGTTGGTACGCGTACCCTGGACAGACGGCACGGCACACTGCCAGACTGTGCGACGGACGCTGGGACGCGTACCCTGGACTGCCGGCACGGTACACTGCCGGACTGTGCGACAGACGCTGGGACGCGTACCCCGGACTCGGCTCGTCAGGTCACTCGGTGGCTCAGGCGCAGGCGCGAGTCATCTCAAGCCACCGCCTGACCTGCGTCATGACAGATGGACCCCTGACCCGGGCCAGCTCAGGCCCCAGAATGGCTCGGACATCTCAATATACCTCCTGACCCCGGCCATTCAGGGCAGTCTCCTGACCGTGACCGTCTCAAGCC
The DNA here is from genome assembly GCF_011947565.3 of Pollicipes pollicipes. Taxonomy (NCBI): domain Eukaryota; kingdom Metazoa; phylum Arthropoda; class Thecostraca; order Pollicipedomorpha; family Pollicipedidae; genus Pollicipes; species Pollicipes pollicipes. Next base: position 6,529,266 of record NW_023596746.1, read on the forward strand.
ATCTCCTGACCCGGGTCATCCCAGTCACGCGCGACCATCATCTGACCAGGCGTCCTCCTGTCCGGGCTCATTTGCCGCCCGAGCCATCCAGTCGAAGAGGCTGTCGGGTCACCTAGTTACAGCTGGCGTCGCGGTTGTCTGCGGACACCTGGAGCTGGCTGACTGCCGGTTACAGGTCCGTTACGCTACCTCGGCCCGACCACACCGAGTCCACCGGCCACACGTCCTCCGCCAGTTCTGTTTATTCATGACTCAGTTCATGCATAAACAGGACTTTTTACCAGCAGTCCTCTTGATGTCCTTTTTCAAGATACGAACAGAACCAACGGGGTCATGGTGTCGCCACGAACACTTCTTAGCGTTTCACAGCAGGCTAGGTCTTAAGTATTGGACTTCAATCTGCATAGCTTATGAGGGCTTAAGTCGCGGCACAATCGGTAATCCGTTGACTGATCACCACAAGACTGTGTTTCTCCGGCGCTTCGACCCTTCGCCGTGTTCTTCTCGACAAAAGAAGCAGCTTGACCCTGGCGAGCCGCATGCCGCCCGGTGCCGGTGGGTCGGCGGCTCTGTCCCCGGCTGAAAGGGAACGAGAGATAGCCATCTGCCAGAGGTCAGCTCGGAAGCCAGTGAAAGGCTGCCTGTCGGACATGGCAGCCAGTGTCGGGATCGGGCGCCGATCAGCGGAGTCCGCTCAAAATGGAACGTCACGTGACCCCGCGCCGGCGGGAGGCGCGGGCCGTCCTCGGCCAATTAAAACGCTGTCTGAGTACGTGAGCTGTAGGCAGACCAATTGGAGCACAGCGTTGAGACATCGACCGGAGACATGAATGGAAGACATGAATGGCCATTAAAATCACCCCCATTTTAACGCTCTGACATTGACGTAGACCTGTCCCGACAGTCTTGCTACGCCGGCTTCACTCAGCGTTCCTCATCGGCGTCAGGCCGCTTAAGGCACGGCCTGGAGTCCAGCCAGGCTGGTCGGATTACAGCACAGTCTGAACATGGAGACATAGGCCGGGCATCAGCCGGTTAGAGCACAGCATGAAGACGTGAACCACAGGTGAGCGGTCGCAGCAGAGCCTGGCCACATCGACCAAACGGTCGCCAGCAAAAGCACAGCACAAACACAGGAGTGAGATGTGGCCAATAAGAGGGCGCGTAGAAGTCACCAGAACGATAAGGGTAATGTTCACAAAAATTGGACCCAACAGATTGATGAGCGAATTTGCACGATGTTCACCAGATAAGGTTTTTTCTGCTATTGTGATCAGCATATTATGTACTTTTTGCTTTTAGCACGTTACAAACATCATGCTATTTGTATTGTATTTTATGACATTCTCAAAAAGTCGCTTGTTTTCTCTGCCATCTGAAGGCGCAGAGAATGAAAACCCCAATACAAGCCTACTCTGTGCACGTTAACATGATCTCATCCAGTTAGAAAGGGCATAGTCTCAACATATAAATCATGGATAGCCCGCTAGGTTTAGACTAGTCTAGTCTGGTCAAACACGGTCCAGGGACGCCATCATGAAGGCGGCGTATTGGAACACGGTCGCAGACATGGACTGCACTTCTGACGGTTGTGGCGGTCTGGAGACATTGACCCAAGGAAGGCGGGTCAGGGCGGTCTGAAGACTTTGGCCAGAGGTGGCCAATTAGAACAGACTAGTGCGACATGGAACAGGGGTTGGTCCATCGGGCACAGTCTGGGGCCATGGACCAGAGGGTGTGATATTACAGCACGTGCTGGCGACGTTGACCAGAGGATATTTCATTAAAGCAAGTAGTCGAGTAGAGTAGTTAATAAGAGCCCACAGTGTGGAAGCATACACCATAGGTTGGCCAATTGGGGTAGAGTGGATAACAGCCCAATGTCAGGATCGAGCTCAGCTGAATCTTCCTTGTCTGATAGCATACACCATCAAGTTACAAGTCCCAGTATACATTGGATGAAGCAGGGCAAGGTAGTTTGGAATCAAAGGTAACGAACTTTAAACTGCAATTGTTATCAAGAACGTCTGCACATGTCGCTGTGTTGTCAAACATCTTAAGTATTCAAATATATAACATATACTATAATCCCCACCCAATAATGCTCGCGCGGCCACGGGCCGCGCCAGCAATATTGGGTGGGAACTTTGTGCTTAAAAATGTTGCTATTCTTTTAAAGTTTTGAAAGACTGTTAGTGATTTTCGGTGAATCACAATCATCACGGGTGAAGCTTTCTGAAAATTACTGGAACGCTCAGAGGTTTAAGGTCGACTCTTTACGCACGACGCCCATAAGCATTATGCTAAAGCTCAGGGACATTAAGGCGGCACTCGGGCCCCACCGAAAATATAGAAAGTTCAATCCATGAACCCGAGAGCAATCTCCGCGACATAGGGGCACGAGCCGCCTCTCATTATCCGACCGCACCAGACTAGAATTTCGGAACGTGCGAATTGTATGGCCCCAGCGGCATGCAAGGGTCACTTGGCAAGTGACATTAGAGGGTTCACCCGACATGACGTGAGTGTAACATTCTGCGGCAGCTGAAAATAGCCCATTAGCATGCCTAACCTCGAGGGTGGGAAAGCATCGATAGTTTTATTTGAATCCCACCACATGAGTGGTGGGTACAGGCCCCATGACGCATTGCCAGCGTGCGTGCTTAAGCGTGACAGTGGCCGGGCCATCGCGCAGGCGTCCAGAACTGCGATACAAGCCAATACAAAAACCGCACGTCTATCCGGCACTTTAAACTCCGCTAACGAGAGCCAGACGGCGACTTCCGTTGGCGTGTCTGACATAATGAGAGCGGCGCGCGAACAGGGCGGTCAGACCAGCGGCCGCCCGGCTGCAGGCCGGAAACCCCTGCTTCCGGCCGGCGCTTCCCACCGCGGCCGCCGAGCCGGGACTGTGTGGGAGCGCACGGGGCAGACGGCAGCCGCCGAGGCCCCGTCTCCGGCCCGCGAGCCGACGGCGGCCGGTCGACACGTGCCAGACGTTTTGCAGAGCGTGCTCGCGTCCGGTCGGTCTGGCCGAGTGAAGCCTGTGAGCACACATCGGAGATACTTGCGATTGAACTACGCTCGTTTGACCGCTTGTCGACAGGATCTGATAAAGTCAGTTATCATTACATCTGTAGACCCAGCTACCTGCAGACCCTGCTGGCCGAAGATGGCTGTAAGGTGGGGCGCTGCTGAAAAACTGTCATGCATTCTAGATGACTGGTCATGCTAGTTAGATGATGACCCTCTGTTCCGGACGGTCGCCCCTGAATTACGGCAGACCGGCTCTGAAGGCGCACGCCGGACGGGCCACTGAGCCCGATCTCATCAGGTCCCTGCCTCGAGTCTCCAGCTCTGTCGGCTCTGATCAGACAGGGCCGGGCGCGCCTCAGGCGTCCAGGGCGCTACGTGGCTCCAGTTCCCCGGTATGGTTTCGCTGGTTTCGGCTGCCGCGTGAGAACTCGACCGCTTCCAATTGCCGGTAGATTACCGCTGAACGTCACCGCCGATCGTCGAGGCGGCCGCCCGTCGCTACCGAGGCGGCCTCAGCGGTACCGATCGTCCGGGCGGCCGCCCGTCGCTACCAAGGCAGCCTCGGCGGCGCCAATCGCCGAGGCAGCCGCCCGTCGCTACCGAGGCGGCCTCAGCGGCGCCGATCGTCGAGGCGGCCGCCCGTCGCTACCGAGGCGGCCTCGGCGGCGCCGATCGTCGAGGCGGCCGCCCGTCGCTACCGAGGCGGCCTCAGCGGCGCCGATCGTCGAGGCGGCCGCCCGTCGCTACCGAGGCGGCCTCAGCGGCGCCGATCGTCGAGGCAGCCGCCCGTCGCTACCGAGGCGGCCTCAGCGGCGCCGATCGGCTGAACGGAGCGTCGCGCCGCCATACTGCCGTCCGCGTTCCTGCGACTGCGATGCAGCCCGACAGCTAAGGTAATAAAAACCAGACGCTGTAGTGCGTTCGTGAGTCGCGGCCCATGCTACAGTACTGGGCCACGTTCTTAACAGTGCCACCGTCATGACAGCGGCCCACGGTTCGGTGCCGCGGTCCTCAGAGCGGCTCCCGGTTCAGTACCACAGTCCTCAGAGCGGTTCAGGGTTCAGTGCCACGGTCCTCAGAGCGGCTCCCGGTTCACTGCGACGGTTCTCAGAGTGGTTCACGGTTCAGTGCCACGGTCCTGACAGCAGCCCAGGACCGTGTTCCAGACAGCGGTCCTACACTAGCCTCGCCAGTTCTGCCCCAGCTCTGCAGCAGCAGTGTGCCGGTGACACGCTGCTGCTCCGGTGATGGCTGACAGGAGTGGTCGCAGTTTCCCGTTCTGTCCGACCCCAGCGAGAGCCGCTAGAATTTCATGCAGGGTGAAGTGGTTAACTAGGTGTTCTGAAATGTAACTACCTGCTCCCCAGCTCCGAGCCATCAAGGCCCAGATTCACGTAGTGCTCTTCATTCCACGGCCTGTCCCTTGAAAAATGCAGAGCGGGCTCCCCATGGGTTCCGCCTGCGCTGAGCGGCAGAATGTGGCCAAATTATGCTCGGCAGCTTAGTTGTAGAGCAGCCTACTCCGCAGCTCCATAGCGCCCGCCCCAGCAGCCCGCTCCTCAGCCCAAAGCGTGCTCCTAAGCTCTGTCTGCTCTGCAAAACTTAGGCACAAGCTCTGTCCAAACTATGGAGGGCATTGCCGACAGGTGGCCATTGTTGACTCCACGGCCCCTTACTCAGAGTTACACATTATATGCATTTTGCACCCGGTGTTTGTCATGATTTCCACCGCTTGCCGCGTTCTTTATTTACGTCTTTGATGCATGGACAGCCAGGCACGGACAGTTCATCCCCAAGTGTGTTTAAAGCACGCATAAAGTTTGTGTTCACCCAATGAACGAAGACATGAAAGTCCATCGCCAAAACTGTCCGCGTGTCGAAATGATTCAACCACAAACATTACGATTGTTCCTACATTGTAAGTGATCGACCTGCTGCCCGCCGGCCATTATTGACTATACGTGTTTTCGGTTGTCTGCCTCGAGCCTTTAATGATCCTTCAAATGCCTACTTAGCCGTTGCTTCTACTCACTGTCGCCAGTTTTGAGACAATAACGACCCACTTCTATTGTGGTTGACCCCTGATGACGCGCTTCCCCTGACTGTGTCAGCTGGCAAGCTTAGGGGCCATGACGGGCAGTCTCTGCGCTCTCTGGTCCCTTCTTGCTCTCACAGTCCGCTGGCCGCCGCCCAGGGGTCCGACGATGAAAGGGGGTGTTTAAACTGAAAAAGCCATCTTGAAGATAATTTGGTGCAGTTCATAGCCTGACATTCTCAAGACCGAAAACTCTCTAGTTTCTGGGCCACACGTCGAAGATGTGCAGACTTTTTCGAAGACTATTTCGAGGTCACCCAAGCATTAGTGACGCCATAATAGCGCTATTCAGGTTTGGTCATTTCATTGACCTGGAACGGCGATCAATGCCAAGAAAAAGATAATTGTCGAGTTGTTCATATTTGCCGCTCGTGAGCACGATTTCCAGATATAACGACCGTTAATTGACTCTCAATTAATGCTGTGCAAGGCACAATGATGCGTCCAAACAATGGCGTATTGAGAATCATGTTGCTAAATAAAGAAATTGGGTCGGCTAGAGCCGTCTTTTCCACTCAAAAGCATTTAATAGTCATAAGTGAGCCTACTCCGTTATGTCTGATGTTTGCTCCCGTATCCTCAAATGTGGAGCATTCCCTTTAAGCCCGTCCCTTGAGCTGGTCTCGGGATCAGCGATGGCCCGCCAGCGAAAAGTCCCTTCACTGGGCGCCAGTCGCCATGCTTGCGGGGGCGGCCAGCGGCGGGCACCCAGCAGTATTTGCTGGTCCTGACAAGAGAAGCTGGCGATCAGCCACACGGCGGGTGTTTGGGCTGACGGAGGCTCCTGTTGTCCGCAGGCACTCGCTGTGCAGGCACAGGCACAGACGTCCGCGAATCGCCAGCATCCAGGATATATGCGCGTCACGTGGGAGAGCTTTGTAAGCGAGGTCTTCGGCCGTCTCGCATTTCCAATCGCGGTACACAGTTGTTGGCGCGTGAAGCTGAGGATCGTCAGAGACAATCGCTGATAGCCAGGAATTCAGTTGAGTTTCAGAAAACAACGGCACTGTATTCGCCTGGTGGCGTAAGTGAAGAACACTTTTATGGCGATAGTGTCATCTTTTTGTTCCGGTGCGCGTGAAAACTTTGACTTTCGAATTGCATGAGTACGCTTTTGAACGAAACCGTACACCATTACCCATATCCAAGAGCACTTCAAAGCGCATTCCACACTCCTTGCCTTCTTCTCATCCCCTCCATTCAAACTGCAGGCGCTTTTCGGCAGGTTCTTTTCTCCTGAACCCAAGCGAGGCGCGCCGACACAAACAGCGCCTCCCCGCCGCCAGCTGGCTCGGCCAAAAATCAATCATCTGTGAGCGTCGCTCCCACGCTTCAGAGGCTGGGCTGAACGTCTCACTCGTGGCAGCGGAGAATGCCTTCAGCTGCGTCTGCGGCCCGGGACTGGTCTCGCGGCGAGGGCCGAGTGCGGCGCCCATTGTGGGTGATTGGTAACACCAGTGGTGCCAGTTTGGTGCTGCGACGCTCGCGCTCCACCACCGCAAGCTTCGTCACCACGACGCGCTGTAGCAGCAGCTTTCTCTATTGTTGGGACCCATCTGCCGGCCAGGCGAAGCAACATCTGAGTTGTGGGGAGGGAATGCTCGAGAAAGCCACCGCGCTGCGCTGGAGTTTGACGCTGCTGTCAGGGTGCTGCTATTTGGCGGCCCTCGCGCTTCACAGTGACCAACACAGGGTGTAGCACGTGCACTGTGCGATTGCATGCAGTCGCCACCTTGTTATCTCGAAATGTCATCCACTTACCCAACGCACAACGCGGCCCGCGTTACAAAACATAGGGAACGGGGTCACGCTCAGGCGAAAAAAGCACTAAAAATAATAATAAAAATGACAAGCAGTGAAAGGAAATCCAGCCTGAATAGGGCAAGCATGATATTTTCTTCTGACAGCAGGAAGCCTTCTCTCTGAGGCGTCGCTGGGATACAACGCCTGTCCTTGGAGCGGCCATGACGCGCCGTTTCCATTTACTGGCGCAGATGGTTGGCGCGCGCTCCCGGCGCGGACCTCTCTTCTGAGCTGGCGCACGCCTCCCTGCCTGGCCCATCCTCGCTCGTGGAGCTCTCTTCTGAGCTGGTGCACGGCTCCCTATCCGGCCCGTCATCGCTCGCGGAGCTCTTAGCTGAGCTGGTGCACGCTTCCCTGCCCGGCCTGTCCCTTTCTGAGCCGGTGCACGGCTCCCTGTCGGGCCCGTCCTCGCTCGTGGAGCTCTCTTCTGAGCTGACGCATGCCTCCCTGCCGGGCCCGTCCTCGCTCGCGGAGTTCTTTTCTGAGCTGACGCATGCCTCCCTGCCGGGCCCGTCCTCGCTCGCGGAGCTCTCTTCTGAGCTGACGCATGCCTCCCTGCCAGGCCCGTCCTCGCTCGCGGAGTTCTTTTCTGAGCTGACGCATGTCTCCCTGCCCGGCCCCTCCTCGCTCACGGAGCTCTCTTCTGAGCTGACGCATGCCTCCCTGCCGGGCCTGTCCTCGCTCACGGAGCTCTCTTCTGAGATGACGCATGCCTCCCTGCCCGGTCCGTCCTCGCTCGCGGCGCGTACCGCCGTGCGAGCTCGACAGCTCGCCGGTAATTACCCCCCGGGGCACCGGCCGGCGGAGCATTTTCCGCTTCGCCACTTCGCCGGCCGATGACCTTGAAGTGTGAAGCACGGGCTGCCCGACGCGGCCGGCCGGACTCGCTCGGAGTCCAGACGCTGCCGGCCGGACTCTCTCGGAGTCCGGACTCAGCCGGCCGGACTCGCTCGGGGTCCAGACGCAGTCGGGCGGACCCTCGGAGTCCAGACTCCGAGTCTGGACATACGTAATACAGGCCATATATACATGTATATATATATATATATATATATATATATATATATATATATATATATATACAGGCCATATACACATACATAATAAATACAGACCAGACATACGGCCGGACTCGCTCAGAGTCCGGCCGCGCCCGGCCTGGCGCTTCGGGACTCCCCCGATGCCTCGGGTGACGCTGCGTGGCGGCCGACACCCACCCCGCCGCCCATATGGAGGGCAGGGTGGGACGTATGGCGCACCAATACGGGGCACAATCGGCCAAACTGTTCCAATTGCTGTGAAGTGGCTGGGTTGGACAAAAATTGTGACCAATTACCGCATCTGGTCTGTTGGCCTCTCGCTCTCGCCACACACCTGTGAGAGTGGCGAGAGCGACACCCACACCACCGACAGGAGGTGGTCTGGCGTAAAAAGAAGCCGGCCTCTTGCGCCTAACACAATCTACAAAAGACCTGGTCTGTTTTGGAGGCCTGCCTGCCTCAGCAGGCCCCGCCGGCAGGAGACCGGGTCTGGCGTGGAGACCTGCTCGTCGGCTGACCCTGCGCCGGTCGTGATTGGCCCCGCTTGAGGTCGCATGCTTCCATTACCGATTCACGTCTGCCCCAGTTCTGGGCCGGAGGCCGCGATACTGATCTGCCCGCCCAGTGACCTCCCGATCAGAGAATAACAGGAACGAAACATGGAAACCGCTCGAGCAGCCGCCGCCAGCGCGGCCTTTAATATTCCCCTCACTCACGGCAGAATGGTGTAACAAGGTAAGTAAAAAGGCCGCTAGCGAGAATTGGGATAGCGCGTAAAAAACAAGGTGCACATGAATTCCTGTGATAACCTACTTACTTGCTTACACATGAGTTAGTGTTGTCATTAGTACACATGTGTACAGCTGGAACTCATCCCAAATGCCACTCACTCTCATTCATCGTACGCAACACTCTTCCATTATAGCTTGTACCAAAGAACACTATGTCATGCTTCAATGAAACATCCAGCGTCGACGGGCATTGATCCAGCCTCCTTATTGTTCGGCAGTTGGCTACCTAGGAAGAGGGGTAGTTTGGGCCTGTCGTAAACTGGATGCCTGAGACACGCACAGCACGTGACGTAAGACGGGCTGGTGCCACCTGTCGGTGAAATCATTTCCTTTCCTCGTCGATTTATGGTACTCAGCGTCCACCGCATCTCTTTGCGTCGCATAGGTAGCGGGTTTGGCAAGAGACATTTGTGACGTACAGCTTGTGAGCTGTTGTCACCTGCCCATGGCTTTCAAGCTTTATCGGTAAATTCCCCTGGTATCTTTCACTTTCCTCCTGTCACTTCCACTTTGGTCCGTCTTTACAGTCGAGCCCCATCCCCTTCGTCCCCAGTCGTATGGTCGACACTGACTGACAGCGCCGCCTCCCCCCCCCCCCCCCCCCTCGACGGCTGGTGCCCTGGGCCTCCTGGATCGTGCGTCCCATCTCCCCGCTGCTGCCCGCTGGCGGTCCGGCTGGTGAGCAGAGCGGGCAGTGGGCAGCTCAGCCAGCTCAGCCAGCTCGACCGCACCGTGTGAGGACTGGGCCGATTCATCACGCGCCGATAATCAGGGCCGATGACCCCGCCGCCACCGGGCTTCGGTGGATCGATGGTCGCCGCAGGGAGTCTGACAGTCCGGACGACAACCGCCGCCGGCCTGCAGCCATCCGTGATATATTTAGTCTCTCGAACCTCAAGAGGTCCGACCTGCCCTGGTGCGCATCAGCTGGTCAGCTGTGCCGCAGACCCTTCGACACCCAGGAGTGACACGGTCTGTCGCCGCCGCGTCACGCGGCGTGCCGCTGGCTGGACCGCGGCACAGGTGCGTGAGGTGGACAGAGGCGGCTGCGGGGAGGGCCGATGTTTATGCAGCAGAGAGATGGTCTTAAGTCGGTCGAGCGGTGCCGGGCACTAGCTCGGGACTTATCAGAAGACGCGCTGTCACGGCATGCTTCACCGCCTGAAGAGATAGTCAAGGCACCGCTTCCATCATGATAATGCAGTGTCTTTGTTTACGGCATTGATCGGGCCATGCATCATCCGTCGTTTTAGGTCAAATGATGAGCATAATTCTTCCGTGCGCACATGGGTTGTGGAGAAGGTACAGCGAAAGGAAAAAATATATGGAAAAACTAACACGTTTAGCGGCGTGGGAAGGGTCGGGTGGTACCTAGTAACCATGCGGTTGTTATCGATATGGACATGATACGTGTACGCAAGCCCAACTTTTCTTCGAGCGAACCTCTGAGTTTAAGAACAAACGGGACCACACACGGGGAGAAAAACCGTCTGTTGGCGTATTTTGGGAGAAGGTTCAGTCATTTTTAGAGGGCCCCCAACTAATTTTGCGAATCTACGCCTGTGTTTGTTAATCCTTGCCCTAATTCGCCGTTTCCATAACGCAAAAGCACTACTGGATTGCATTTCAAAGACATCTCTTGATTGGAACTAGTTTGTTATGTTGTTAGGGCACCCTTTGACCCCATTATGACAGATCAAAGGAAGAATTTTCTTGAAAATCGTACTTTTCAGCTTAAAACATCATGCAGCTGAGACCGTGCATTGTGACACAATCTAAACAGGTGTGCTTCGTGCTCAATTCTGAGTACAATAATGTATGCCTATGCGACGTATGTGTTCTGAGCGTACATGTATGATATATAGCTCCGTTAATGTAACAACGTTAGCCAGCCGCGCGTGTTCCGTGACATCCTCGGTTGCCCCCCGACGCGTAGGTCGCAGGTCGCCGTGTAGTGTTCCTCAAAATCGCCGCTGCTCCGAAACCAAAAAGCTAGGAACACATCTATTGCGTCAAAATACGCGCGGTGGATGCTCATAGGCTAGTGAAATTTGGGCGCCATTTCACAACATGGTGGAGAGGTATTCTAAAAACCTTACTGGGAGAGGTTCGCATCGACCCCATATCAGGACGAAGTCATTGACGGTCGTTGAAGCGCTCTCCTTCCGGAAGTTTAGCAGGTGGAGGCGCACTGACGCGTATAGACCGCGCACAAATATGCAAGTGGCATTGCTGGGATATTGGCCGGCTTTTGGTCTGAGCAGTGTAATGGCCAGCTGGCTTTTTTGTAACTGCGATGAGAGGAGTGAGAAAAACGTAAATATTTTTGGTAGACATTGGTCACAATGAGTTGTGATATACCTTGAAGTAGTTTTGAAGATCCAGCTTTTCTCAGTTCGGGACATGGGGCCCGAGTCATTTCATCATCGGGACATTTCGGGAAAGGAGACATTTCTTGATCGATCACTTGCACACCTATGGGTCTCACAGAAATCGCTGTGATTTGTTGATGGTACGTACACTTATGCGGCACGGCAGGTTTCACCTATCTATCTCCTCTGGAATGCTGAGATAAACCATCGGTCTTGAAAACGCCCAAACCGGGCTGATCCGTTGTAAGCTCACCATAGCGTTTGCTCGTCAGCACACATTGGCCCACGCTTTTGCCTTTACGGTTTTCCGTTTTCTCCTCCATCTACATTGATTAGTGGCGTGTTGCTCCGAACCCCGGTAGCCGAGATCTGGACCCGTTTCCTATTATATCCTAACTGTGCTCTTCAGCTGCTTCGAAATGTAGAAATTTCACGTTTCCGATTTCAACTCAACCAGAAGGTGACGTAGCGCTATATTGTAATGCAACAGAAATACGCCGTCCCTTCAAATGGCTCGCATCTGAATGCCTGCAAAATGTTATAGCACACTTCTCTAGAATGGAGGCACTTGATGCTGAGAATGTCACGTCTGCACGGAAAGTGTGCATAGATCCAGGCTGACCAGAAGCGTGCCTGTCCGGGTCAGTGAGGCTAAACAAATGTGTTATGTTGGTGTTAAAACTCACTAGGCCTGCAGCCTCAGTGGTAACCAGAGCTAAACGTGTGTCGTATGTAGGGAGACAGGTCCTGGAAGAGCTAGGTCAGGTATTGCATGGACTGTTTATGAGTAGTCTTTGTCCGCTGAATTCATCTTTTGGCATGAGTTTGCTGTTCCTAAGGTGCATAATCAAGGACCCGAGTTTTTAAACAGGAAAGTGACTCGCTCCAGTGGAACAAAAATGTCTGGTCTCTACTCAAACTCCACCCACCTTAGACTTGAGGCCCGTGTCTGACAAAAGTACCCTAACCGATGAGGCCGGTCGGGTCGTTGGTGTTGATTGGTGCAAACGTGAACATTGAACAGGCTGCCTACATGTGATTGCATATGTATATATATATATATATATATATATATATATATATATATATATATACTGTTCAATTTTCATGTTTGCACCAATCAACACCAACGACCCGACCGGCCGCATCGGTTACGGTACTTTTGTATATATATATATATATATATATATATATATATATATATATATATATATATATATATCAGAACACGGAGTTGTGTGACGTCTGTGAAAGTTAAAGACGATACACATGCTACCCATATGCGTCTAACATGGGCTACGAAACCGGCAGGGGGTTGGGGGGAGGGGGCAGAGGCTGCCGCTCAACTTCAAAATGCGAGTCAGAGATCGAATGATGAATGACAAATCCTATGAATGACAAATCCTTCAATTGATGCGCTTCTAAAGGTAAACTGGCTCCTACGCCCGGAATGCATTAGCGTACAACCGAGCACATTCTGCTGCATAACAGAACGATTACTGTGCGCATTTTGTTCCAGCGTGCATAACGACTCAATGCCTGTTCTTCGTCATTCTGGCCTCGTTTGACCTATGAGCAGTCCCATTCAGCAACTACCATCTGTGCAAATATTATGCAGCAGAATGAGAACCCTGTGCAGGCGCTTTCACGTCGTCTTGTTGCCTTCAGCTCACGATAAAGGGGCACGTCTGGAGCCCGTCAGGGACACGCCGGGGACAGTTCAGGGGCACGTCTGACGCACGTCTGAAGCACGTTTGAAACACGTCAGGAACATTTCAGGGACACGTCTGGGGCACGTCTGGGGCACGCCTAGGGTAGGTCTGGGAACATCAGGGACGCGCCAGAGGCACGTTATGCTCCATCAGCGGGCCAACATGAAAACAGACACCCAGTCAAAGATCAAACCACAGGTGCACAAGGCGACCCACGCCGCGTTTCTCTCAAGCCGCCGTGCATCCATTCAGAAGCTAAACGAAAGCAGGCGCTGCGCCTGTCCCGGCTAACTGGAGTCCATCTGTTGGCGTCACATTTCCCACCCGAGGCACGCGGCCGGCTCCGCGGCTGCGCGGAGCTCTCCGCCGGCACCGCGCCGCGCCCGGCGTCGGCCGCACTCCTCGGCGGTCACTCGGCGCTTCCTGCCGACCGGCGGCAGACGCGGCCCACTTCGGAGCCCAGCCGCCGGCGGAGAGGAGGCTTTAGGTTGCGCGGGCGGTGGGCGGGCGGCCGTCATTGGCCCGGGGTCACGGCACTCCGCGGGCATACATTGGTCCGGGGTCACGCCGCTCTGGAGGACAGGCACCGGTCTGGGACTACACCACTCTGGCAGCCGCACACTGGTGCAGGACCACACCATTCTGGCAGACGCACACTGGTCCAGGACCACACCACTCTGGCAGCCGCACACTGGTGCAGGACCACACCACTCTGACAGACAGACACTGGTATGGGACCACACCACTGGCAGACACACACTGGTGCAGGACCACACCATCCTGGCGGACGCACACTGGTACGGGACCACACCACTCTGACAGACAGACACTGGTATGGGACCACACCACTCTGACAGACAAACACTGGTATGGGACCACACCACTCTGGCAGACACACACTGGTACGGGACCACACCACTCTGGCAGACACACACTGGTACAAGACCACACCACTCTGGCAGACACACACTGGTACAGGACCACACCACTCTGGCAGACACACACTGGTATGGGACCACACCACTCTGGCAGACACACACTGGTACAGGACCACACCAATCTGGCAGACACACACTGGTACAGGACCACACCACTCTGGCAGACGCACACTGGTGCAGGACCACACCACTCTGGCACACGCACACTGGTACAGGACCACACCACTCTGGCAGACACACACTGGTACAGGACCACACCACTCTGGCAGACGCACACTGGTACAGGACCACACCATTCTGGCAGACACACACTGGTATGGGACCACACCACTCTGGCAGACGCACACTGGTACAGGACCACACCACTCTGGCAGACACACACTGGTACAGGACCACACCACTCTGGCAGACGCACACTGGTCCAGGACCACACCACTCTGGCAGACGCACACTGGTACAGGACCACACCACTCTGGCAGACACACACTGGTCCAGGGTCATACCACTCTGGCAGACGCACACTGGTACAGGGCCACACCACTCTGGCAGACACACACCGGTCCAGGGTCACACCACTGGCAGACACACACTGGTCCAGGGCCATACCACTCTGACAGACAGACACTGGTCCAGGGTCATACCACTCTGGCAGACACACACTGGTCCAGGGTCACACCACTCTGGCAGACAGACACTGGTATGGGACCACACCACTCTGGCAGACACACACTGGTCCAGGGTCATACCACTCTGACAGACAGGCACTGGGCCAGGGTCAACACCACTCTGGCAGACAGACACTGGTATGGGACCACACCACTCTGGCAGACACACACTGGTCCAGGGTCATACCAATCTGACAGACAGGCACTGGGCCAGGGTCAACACCACTCTGACAGACAGACACTGGTCCAGGGTCACACCACTCTGGCAGACACACACTGGTCCAGGGGTCACACCACTCTGGAGACACACACTGGTCCAGGGTCACACCACTCTGGCAGACACACACTGGTCCAGGGTCACACCACTCTGGAGACACACACTGGTCCAGGGTCACACCACTCTGGCAGACACACACTGGTCCAGGGTCATACCACTCTGGCAGACACACACTGGTATAGGACCACACCACTCTGGCAGACGCACACTGGTACAGGGCCACACCACTCTGGCAGACACACACTGGTCCGGGGGTCACACCACTCTGGCAGACACACGTTGGTCCGGGGTCACACCACTCTGGCAGACGCATGCTGGTCCGGGGTCACACCATTCTGGCAGACACACATTGGTACGGGGTCACACCACTCTGGCAGACGCATGCTGGTCCGGGGTCACACCACGCTGGCAGACACACACCGGTTCGGGGTCGTGCCACTTTGGCAGACACACACTGGTCCGGGGTCACACCACTCTGGCAGACACACAATGGTCCGGGGTCATACCGCTCTGCCAAACACGAACTGGTCGGGGTCACAAACTGGTCCGGGCTCACACCACTCTGGCACACACGGACTGATCCGAGTTCACAGCTTGTCCAGGGCACACTACTCTGGCAGACACGAACTGGCCCGGGGTCAAAAACTGCTCCGGGGTCACAATCTGGCCCGAGGTCACAAACTGGTCCGGGGTCACACCAGTGTGGCAGACGCGGACTGGTCTGAGGGCCGTCGCTGCCGCGGGGGACGAGTCGAGGGAGAACTCCAGGCCATTCCATCCGTTTTCTGAGACCATGGCTAAGCCTACCGCCCACTTGCATGGCATACGTCAAGGATCGTAATTACATTGCCCATCCGGTCTGCCGAGCCATGCACCAAATTCAAAGCTGATCCATATCACTGAAATACTGGTCGGTCTGTTTGAAACTGGCTTTTAGTTGTCTTCCTCAACCCAAGCCTGGCTATCAGCTGTTGACAGTGTAGCATTACCTTAGATCCTTCGTCCACTGATCGCGCTGTTTCCCCTGTGTTTTTGTTGACTCGTCATGCAGCTTGAACCTGACTAGGCCACACCTTACGAGCTGAACTGAAGCGCATCGCTTCGCGGAAGCCGCCGTGGTCCGGCGAGCAATGGACCCAGCCACGCCTGCCGTACCACGCTCGGCTGGCTCCGCGACGTCGCCGAATGGGGTTCGCGATCGGCTTCGCCCCGCTCGTGCCGTCGGCCGCCGGCCGGGTCACGTCTTGGGCTCCGCTCCGGCTGGTTCGCTGTGCCGGGGACCGGAGACCCGGGCCGCCGGCTCCCGATAGCGCACCGCCGCCGCTGGCCGCGCCCGCCAGCACGAGACCCAGATCCCAGGCGCCGTAGCGGCTCGCTCGGTGCCGTGGTGGTGGTCGGGTCCGTCGTTCGGACCGACGCGACGGCAGACTAGGGCGAACCAGGCCAGACCAGCGTGTGGGCCCGGCCAGACCAGGCAAGCGTGTGGTTAACCAGACCAGGCCAAGCAAAACAAACTAGGCCGGACCACACCAGACCAGATCAGACCAGTGAAATAGGCGGTTTGCGGTCGCTGCCGCAGAATTTCGCTCCGGACCGGGTCCGATACCCGTCACCGGAAGGGCCGTGCGAGAGCTGACCGAGCCAGTATTGACGTTACCTAGCGTTCCAAGGGCAGACTACCGTATTGTGAGGAGCGTGCTGTTGTGCTAAGTTTGAGGGACGCGAGCTCGCAAGCTGCCACTCAGTCCCGTCCCCCAACCCGTCCCCGTCACCACTTGAGCTGTGCATAGTCTTACAAACTTGGAGCAGCATACAAATTCATCAATGACAGCAAAAGCAAACATATTTTGCAAAAATACTTGGATTTTTGCAACTGCCCAACGTATATTCTCATACCTGATGGGAGCATTTGCGAACAACTGCATGCGGTTGGCCTGCCTGCCGCACAGACCCTCAACTCGTTTTGCGAGCATACACCTCTTCAAGTCACGAATGTTCGCCAGTGGCTTACGGCACCAGCTATCCCGTCGTCGCCGGAACTCATAGCAAACCATCGGGCGAGTGAGATGGGAGAGCGCGCTCGTGTCGCCTGGCTGCCTCGCTGTGACCGGGGACTCCTCGGGTGCAGCGCTGCTCGTCTGGCGCGGAATGCGGAGAGGAAACAGGTCGGTCGGGGCCGGACGGGCGGTGCAGCCGGGCCGTCGAGCCGGCCGGTCGGTCAGATGTGGCCCATTGACCTGCAGACGGCGCCGGTCCCGGGCTGCACCGGCGACCGGCGTGATGAAGGCGCGGTGGCGGGGCGCGGAACCGCGCTCACGTGTCTCACCGTCCCGTGTCTCACCTCACCTGAGCGCGACGACGCCGGTGCATGAGCCTCGCGCGAGGCCGACGACACTGCGCACCGGCCCGGCGGCCTCACTCTCGTCCACGCAGTTCTCTCCTCACTGACGAACGTGCGCCGACCCTTCCCGCAACCCTGCGGCTCCGTCCGATCCGCGCGCTCTGCCGGAGCGACGCCCTCGCGCCGTCGCGTCTTCTCTGCGCCGCGGCAGCTCCCACCCGACTAGCGCGCGGCGCGGGCCGGCGTCGACTGCGGCCGCGGCCGCCGCCGGGCCGCCGCGGCCCACATACGCGGCTGGGCCGGGCCGTCGCCGGCGGCCGCGTGCGTGACAGAGCGCCGCTCGCCGCGAGAGGAGGGCGGCGCGGCCATCTCCCGCGGCCGGCCCGCTCGACGCCCCGCCGCCGCTCGCGCTCGGCTCGTGGGAGCAGGCCGCGTCGGTCACGAGCGCGGCAGGGTCAGGTGTCGGCTGTGCGGCACGGAGCACTGGGGCAACGCTGCAGTGGGATTTTATGGTTGTTATGCCCAGGCTTTTAACGTGCCTGTGCTGTGCGACTACAGTTTATCTCCATTTGAATCGTGAGAATTTATGTTAAGTTGGTCATGGAATATGATGTCGTTACATAAGAAGGTCATAACTGGTGGTGCGGTAATGGTATATTGAGGCAATTGGGGTCATTTCCTCTGAATGTGTAATGAACTATGAATCACAGTCTTGTTTCCTCATCACGTTCTGCCTCGCATGATAGCGTAATTGCAAATGCAATATATATATATATATATTATATATATATATCTAACGACAAATTTGGGATATTTCAGGCAGTTCAGGGATGCGATGCATGCCTCAAATTCGCCACCATTGCAGGAGCTTATAGTTCTCTGACTGCCTGATTGGTAATTTCCTTGAAGCTAGCGGTTACTAGAGCGTTAATCTTGTGCCTAATTTCCTGATGTTCTTGGGGTAGTCGAGCACAGCCCACAAGATAATAGAACGGTGCTGTACAGCGCATTACCAGCTGACTCCAGTTCCTCCTTCAGTCCCGAGTTATGCTCACGACGTGACCACGACGTGAAGTGACGTGACTTGACGTGTGCTATGCTCACGACGTGACCGTGACGATAAGTGACGTGACTTGACGTGTGCTATGCTCACGACGTGACCGTGACGATAAGTGACGTGACTTGACGTGTGCTATGCTCACGACGTGACCGTGATGTGAAGTGTCGTGGCTTGACGTGTGCTATGCTCACGACGTGACCATGACGTTAAGTGTCGTAACTTGACGTGTGCTATGCTCAGGACGTAACCGTGATGTGAAGTGTCGTGACTTGACGTGTATTATACTCACGACATGACCGTGACGTGAAGTGTCGTGACTTGACGTGCGTTATGCTCAGGACGTGACCGTGATGTGAAGTGTCGTGACTTGACGTGTATTATACTCACGACATGACCGTGATGTGAAGTGTCGTGACTTGACATGTACTATACTCACGACATGACGTGTCTCGTTACGCGACGGTGGGCGAACCAATGCTTAGGGTCATGATGCCGCGTGCACACCATGCCGCAGCACCATCTAAGCGCTCGCAGCGGAAGACCGTGCTCGTTTTCATCTTCACTGGCTTCGATGGTTACCCACCATGGAGGTTGATAAGACCCTTACGCCAATTCCACGTCTCCTATGCCAGATCATTATATCTTAAACGGACCGTTTCTTCCCAGGTCTTTTTCAAATATTGCTAGACTCATTTCAAATTATGCCATCCTGCTGTCTGGCAAGCATCAGGGGCAAACGTAGTAATTTATCAGCAGTTAACACCGTCGAGGGTCTCTGTTATTGGGGAGCCACCGACTTAACCTTGCATTTTCTAACGCACACAATTATGTATTACGGTCTTGAAGCCTGCCAGGTGAACGCTGTTTCCGCTGACTGCGTTGACGAGGAGATGTCGGAACACTTGGCCCAAATGAGATGCACCACTGGATAGTCTGGTGCATGAGAAGTTTAAAGATGTCCGGTTTGTCACTTGATGTCAACCAGCGAACCCCCTCCAGGTCGGGTTACCTCATGGGAGTACTCAGGATTTCCAGTGGGCGGACGGGACGGAGCCGAAACATTCCCACAAAAAATCGAACTTATTGCGTCAAAATGTGTCTTGGTCTAAAACAACGTAACACGGTTTAGACCTTCATATTCCAAGGGGCCACTGTATGAATGCGCTGCTGCTTCAAGCTAATTCTTGCGAGTAAAGGAAAGCATACGAACTTTTAAGCAGGGGGTGGCTATCTTCCGACAAAAGTAGACAAACAGTCATATTTTGAATCAGACTCAACGTGAAAAGTGGACCTTAGACCGATCTAAGGCCGAGCAAAGTAATCAAAGGTCAGTGACAACAGCTGACCAAGGTAAAGTCATTGATCAACAGAGGTGTTTCACATGCCTTCGAGCAGCCATTCTGTACTGATTTTGCGTCCAAACGCTTGTCGTTTGCTTTAATGAAATAAAAAGTCAGGTTAATAAGGCTGGGCGTGCTACGCGTGCACATACATGGAGCTCACTTCATTTTCTAGAGATCATATTAAATCCTGGGGTTTGAGGCAAGTGTTTGGGAACAACAGGCAAAAAACACTCAAGTTGGCTGCTAAATACCTCAAAACCAAGCACAGGCTTAATTCCTAGATTATATACGGCTAGAAGCCTGGGCAACATAATCCGCTGATGGCTGATGACTAATGCATAATTGTTTCTCTTTGTATATAAATGAGTACAAAAGATCCTAGCATCCAAGATATGTTTAAGAGCGTGATGGCACGAGTACAAGCGTCAAACACTCAGCAGCGACGTCATGCACGAGTACAAGCGTCAAACACTCAATAGCGATGGGAAGTGACACATAAAAATGTCAGAAGCACATGCAAAATTAACGTTCGACAAACTGCGCGTAAAATCATCGGCGCATATCCGACTGCTGCTCTAGCGCTAAAGCACCAGTGCCAGGAGGGACGGAACCTGAGCTATCATGGGTGTTGCAGAAGGCTCCCGTCAACAAGTATGGGTTCCTCAAAGTAAAAGCGAAAGGCAAGCAAGCAAGCGAAAAGAACCCCACGCCAACTTAGTGGACCCTTAAACGATCGGCATGTGCCCCGGCAGGCTGACACATAAGCCCATGGACAAAGCTCAGGATCCTATGAACAAAGAGAAATTACTTAAGACCATGCAAAAATGCCCCTGTGCGATCAAAGTGCCCGAAAATGTTAACAGAAAGAAGCCTCGATAGAAGTAAAGAGTCCTCCGCAAATGGTGTCGAAGGGAAAGAGCCCTCGATCAAAGTCGGGAAACCCCTGACATCGAGTGTTTCGGCGCGTATCTTGTATGAGGCCTCGTAGCATAATGCCTCTCCAAGCAAGTGGAAAGAGCCCGAGACTAAAAATGAAGGGCCTCTAAGCACCTGAGTGTACTCTGGCGTGTGGGGCCCCGGAAAGAGCGCATAGAGCCTTTCAGGCGCATGGAAAGAATCCGTGGAGGTAAACCCGCTCGATCAACAGAGTCCGGGCGTGTGAGTAGTAGATAGCGTCCCAACAGCAGCCTTGGGCCCTGCGAGAAAATGCAAAGAGAAAATCAGATTGTAATCAGATTACTTAGTAATCAGATTGACCCGGCAAGTGCATATATGCCCCGAGCAACAGCGTGTCTCTGGACAGTGTTATGAGTACCAACAGTCACCCCAAGCAACAGCTCAATCAGCGAATAATTAACTTTGTCCGCTTAAGAGCTTTCTGCTGTTGCTAGGAAACGTTCTTAGTTGTCTGTAGGCCCGAAGACATCCATTTTCTTGTGGGTTTATTTTGCTAGCAAACTGCGTCCGTTCGGTCGGTTATGGCACCTTCGGAGCCTGTGGGTCTCCTCTGTATGGTCCATGGGGGCGTGGTCCTGCTCCCCCCTCCTCCGTATCTGCCACCGGTCCGAGCAGCTTAATAGGTGGGGTCCGCCAACAGCATAAGGTCATCGATTCAAATAACAAGCACTCAAGACACAGCATGGAGGACTCCGGGATGATCGAGTGTACCCGAGCAGGTTAACAAATAGGGTCCCAACGAGAGCGTAGGGCCCTCCATTCAAATGAAAAATACTCACGACACAATACGCAGAGCCCCCGAACGATCGAGTTTGCCCTAGCAGGTTAACATACAGGGCCTCGTCAAAAGCGTTGGGCTCTCCATTGAAACAGGAAGTACCCAAGACCCGAGGCAGACGTCCCCAGAATGATGAGTGTGACCGAGCAGGTTATCAGATGGGCCTCGGCAGGAGCGTAGGGGCCCTCCATTCAAATAGAAAGTACCCCAGACCCGATTTGGAGTGCTCCGAACGACCGAGTATGCCCAAGCAGGTTAAGACATAGGGCCCCCGTCAAGAGCGTAGGGCTCTCCATTCAAGGGGGACGTACTCAAGACCCAGTGCGGAGGTCCCCAGAATGATGGAATGTGACAGAGCACGCTTTCAGATGGCATGGACCTTGATACAGATAGATATCTCGATGGACCCCTGACAAGAGCATAGGGCCCTAAGCAAGGGACAGAGGATTGGAGGGGCCCTAGACCAATGTAGAGGACCCATGGGCATATCGCTAGTGTGGCTAACGTTAATTAGTAAGTTAACGGAGACCAACGCGCCTTAAGGGCCCCTGTGTAACCGAGAATACCCCGGCGTGTCAACATATGGGACCCTCCGGCCCTAGCGTATAAAGTGTTTCGGGTAAATGGAAAGTATCCGTGGAAGGCCTCTGATTAACAAGGACGCCCCGCCCCGGCACGCCAGCAGAAAGGGCCCAGCAAATGCAAAGAAATCAAGCTCAACGTGGCAGGCTGCTTAACAACCAGAATAACCCTGCAAGAGGGCACATAAGTCTTCTGGAAACAGCATGGGCCCCTGAACAGCGTAATAAGGTTTAATTTCCAACTAACAATTTTTCAATCATTGAACAAATGGTCTTCTCGTGTGTCCTTCACTTTCGCCTGCAGCTGCCCTTGGTCGCCTGGAAATCCAAAGATGTTCAATTTTATTGCGTTTTGTGTTTAAAAAACTGCACATGTTCGGTCGGCTATCGGGCACGTCTGGAGCCTATGGGCTCCGAAGGGGCCCATAGGCCATGGGCCCGTGACCCGTGTCCCCCCCCCCCCTCTCTGGATCCGTACCTGGCGAAGCCACAAGATATTCAGTAACTCGAGGCATATACATGATACAGTTACATGGGCCGAGGACATTCAAACAGTGCATACATCGAACCGTCACCTCGTCAGCTGTCAGAAAGTAGCAATAAAAGAGGGGGCATAGCCAGTAGCCGTCACGCATGAACATTGGAAGTCGCAAGCTAGTGACGTTTCAGACTCTGTGTTTGTGGAGACTCCCTGACCGAGATGTTGGCAAACTCCAGCGGCAAAGCATTAAATGCCGAGGCGGCTCAATACGTGAAAGCCTCTCGCCTGCCGCGGGGCCACAAACGCGGGGCAGACTGCCAGACCATAGTGTGTGTGTGTGGGTGTTGTGTGGTGTGTT
>NW_023596746.1:6552893-6631113 GCF_011947565.3 Pollicipes pollicipes
GTGGCGACAGGCCTGTCGGCGTCGTGTCCGACACGTCGCTCAGCTGCTGCCACTTTTGCTTCAACGACTTCACGCTGGCCTTTGTGACCTGGCGCAGCTTGGCCAGGTCGCGCGTCTCGCCGCAGGACTGTGCCGGGCCGCGCCGCCCGCCGGCCACGCCGTGCTTCCGCCAGGCGCCGTCGTCCAGGATTCGTGGCGGCGAGCCGGACCCTTGGCCAGCCTCTCGCCGCCGGAGGGTGCCGCCCTCGGCGCTGGGTCGTTGCACACCGGCAAGCGAGCCTCCGGCGACGAGTCGCTGTCTTTCCTCTCGGCCGAGCGCGGCTCCAATATGGAGTCGATGCCCTTTCTCTCAGTCTGGTGCAGCTCCTGCGCGGGGTCACCGCTCTTCCTCTCGAGCCACTGCGCATCTCGCGCGGAGTCACTGCTCTTCCTCTCGAGCCGCTGCGCGCCCCGCCGGGGTCACTGCTCCTCCTCTCAGCAGGGCGTGATTCCATCACAAAGTCACTGTCCTGTCTCTCTCGGTCGCTTCACCTCTGGCGCGGAATCACTGCTCTTCCCTTCCGGTCGGTTCGCCTGCAGGGCAAAGTCGCTAACTCTTCTGCCCAGCGGGCCGCTGCTCTTCCTGCCCGACTGGGGCTCCTCCAGCGCGTCGCTGCTCTTCCGTTCCGCTCTGTGCGCGTCGGCGGCCCGCAGCAGCTCCTCCTCCACGTCCAGATCCTTAACGGGTGAGTCGTGCAGCGTGGACGTGCTAGCGCGGTGGTCATAGTCGACACTGCCGGCGCGGTCGCGCGCCGCCAGCTCCAGCTCGGCTTCGGGTTCGTCCACGAGCGTCAGTGTCGAGCCATCCAGGTCGGCGTCGGCCGGCTCCAGCCGGTCGCGCAGGTCGGCGGCCACGTCGTCGGACGCCTTGCGGCGCGGCGAGCTGCAGGCCGTCAGCGGCCGCGAGTTGAGCGAGCTGCTGCGCTGCAGGGGCTCGCGGCCTTCCTGGCAGGCGGCCGGCAGGCGCGGTCGCGGCGCACGAGGCTCGCTCCGCCGCTCAGCCGGCGCCGCCTGGTCGCGACGAGACGGCCGCGACAGCTCGACCGACGAGCCGCCCATCTTGGAGGAGCAGGAGACCAGGTGGAAGGCGGAGGCGGACGCACCGTGCGAGGAGTGGACTGAGATGTTCTTGCGCTTGAAGGCCGGTGAGTATTTCTGGATGTTGGGCGATTCACCCTTCCAGGGTGGGGAGGTCAGTCGACGCGAGTCGGTTCTCTCCGGCCTAGAAGCTATCGGCTGCTTTATCCGAGGGCTTGAACAACTGGTAGTCGAGGCCCGGAAGCTAGATGAGCTCAGTCCCGAGAGATTTTTGCTCTTGATGGTAGGCAGATCGACAGGACCCTTCTTCATGAAACCATCCACCTTATCCGGGATCACCAGGCCACGGAGTCTGGACAGGCTGCGTCTTCTCTCTTCTGAAATGGAATTGAGCGAAACCTTCCTGGACAAGTCGCATGCATGGCTAGAGTAGCTATATCCCCGCTCGTGAAGACCTGCAAAGCTGTGCCTTTTCTCAGGATGCATCAGATCAAAGAGGCTTTGCGACCGTTCTGACAGTGGACCCGGCGAGGCCTCTCGAGGGCTCGACTGTCCCGAGAGGCCGCTTAGAGACTCTGAGTGCGGCGTTGGCAGGTCCTGGGATCCGTCCACATGTGAAGAGGTGTCCAGAGGTGGCGACTTGACACGCATCTCCTCTGGAGCCTTTCTCATCACTGGACCTGCGATCCACGCGGGCCTTTCGTTATCATTGGCCCTGTCTTTGTTGCTGGTCAATCGCACATCACTGGTGCGTGGAGTGTCATGAGCTTTCTTTCCGCAAGGTGCAGGTTACCATACTGCCGAACCTGCTCCCACGTGGTTCAGATATATTCTTTCGCCTTGATGCATTTTCACCCGACGCTATTTTTTCCAGTCTCTTTAACGGGCAGTCGTAGGTCTGATTTGACCGAGCCTGCGATCCTGACGCACTGCGCAGCTCCAAGTCAGAGTCTAAGCTCTTGTGCTTGTGCAGTTTTCGGATGCGGCGGCGCCAGCTGCTCAACAGACTGACTGGAGAACAACGCGATCTTGTCCTTAACGCTGACCTTCCCTCGAGAGCCCTTTGCTAAGGCGCTCGCTCTCACCCCGGCCGTCGCCTTCAGAAGATCGTCCCAACGCTCTGGCGCTGCCTGTCATCAGCTCGTCTGGCCACCGCCGACCCCCGCCGTCACGATCTGCCTGCTGTCGTCGCTCACGGCGTTCAGCGACTCGGACCTCTGGTACCGGCCACGGGTCTCCGGACCCGGCCCAGGGTTCGCTGCGGCCTCCTGGTCCTCGGACGCGGCCGAAGCCGTCGCTGAAGCCGGAAGGGGGCTGCAGCAGCAGGTCCGGATCGTCGGACGGAGGCGGTGTCGCCGCGGTGGTGGTGCCGCCCAGCGGCGACTCGCTGAAGTTCGGCGGGAACTCATGGCCGTCAGGGCGGCAGGCGCGCGCCCGTTGGCGGCGGCGAGTCGCGGCGGCGGCGATCGTCGGCGGCCGGCGAGTCTCCGCCGCACGCCTCCGGACTGGAGCGGCCCCTCGAGGTCGGCGTCGCCGCCCGCGCGACCGCAGGAGTCGGACTCCCCGCTGCCGTGTCGCTCGGAGACGCTGGAGTGTTGCTCGGGCTCGGACTCGCAGTCCGGCCGGTCGGGCTCACTGCTGGCGTAACGCAGGAGACGGGTGCCGCCACCAGCCGGCGGACATCGGTGGGTGCTGCCGCCGTGCTGTTGTCGCAGAGTTTGGCTCCAGCGGCGCGGCAGCCGCATCTGAAATGGAATGACGCACAAGATGACTAACCAGGCTCAGCGGCTTGTTTCACCGCCATTGGGTTCTCCACGGGAGAACATGTTGTCAAACAACACTGCCCTCACCCATCATCCGATCGGACGACAAACTCTCATCAATCGAAGGCCTTCAAGGACTGAAATTGGCCGTCGTTGCCACGCTTGACTTGCTTACTTTGTGAACCTCGCTGTTTTGCAGGCGGGAACTCACGCTGAGCATGTTTTCACGCCAACTAGCCCGGAATCTCGTGATTTCAGCGATTCTAGCAGAACAATCATGGTGTTTTTTTGCAACCACTGACCAGTGCCTTCATTGGGTTTTAGCGATATACCTAAGCACTATTATTCAAAAGTCATGACGTAACGTACCTCAGGCATGCGAGCTAGGCATGTGATTGTCATGCAGCAAAAGCAACACGACCAAAATTTAATCCATTACATTCCATGGACACGAGAACCGCTCAAATCGATTATTTCGAAAAAGCTGCCAACACTTGTCGGGGCCAGTTCAGATCATAACAATCTGGGGTCGTAGAAACACAAGGCCGACATGACTTGGCAGAGCGAAGGACGAGCAGGGTACCGGCACACACCGTCATCAGTTCCTATGGCAGGTGTTGTGTACTCGAGCGCAAGCCATGGATACACCTGCTTAGGGCGTTCTCAAGGATTACGAGGCGTTGGCAACCAAACGAGATTAATGTCTAACCCAGCTACATAGCACAAGCGATTGTACCATCCACAACATTGGCCAGCCCTATTGTCAGTCAATTTTCAGCCGTGCTTTGAGAGTTAGCACGTGAACACTTCAGCAGTACACCGCGTTGCTTGTTTACTGTTCATTACTCACTGTCATGAAATACGGACATTCCGATTCGCTGGCAAACTCATTTGTCTGAGTCTACAAACGCGCCAGAAGCCATTTGGCGGTGCTTTGGCATCATGATGTCATGCAACACTCATCTCCGTCGCCACCTCTCTCGCCTCACGCCAAAGAAGGCATCTTAATGGTCGTAAGCCGTATTTGACAGCGTCGGCTCCAGCCTCCAGAGGCGTTGGCGAGGGAACTAATCCACGAATGGAGGGCTCAAGTGGGAAGATGACCGGTTTTCTTCGCATGCCACCCCATGGTTTAAGGCTAAATTTGTCACTGGCTGGGGTAGGAAGTTCCAGGCGCAAGGCCTCTCTGCTTCAGTCTAATCCTGCAACCGCGTAAGTCGGGCACAAATACCAAATACAGTGGGCATCACTAAGCCACTGCAAAACATGTTTTCTGATTCCTGTCGACGCGCCAGCTGCAACAAGGCATTCGCTTATTTTTATAGCCACAGTTCCATTCACAAGGAGCTGCAATCCCTGCGTTCCACTTTTCGTAAACAAATCATCAACAAACAACGGACAATTCGTCTCGTGTTACCTTCACAGTCCCGACTCTCGAGGCCATGGCCAAATACAGCGTGTTGTCACGAACCGTCTCGTGCTGCAACTTCCGTTCGTGGCGGCACGGGTGCATGACCCTCTCCAACCGGTTCTAACCGACTGCTAGCCCGAATAATCTCCAACCATCTGCAACGTCCTGCGGGTCGACACTTCATCTATGGCCATCCGTGAGCAGAGAATGCCTTCAAGCTACCGTGACTGCCCACGATCGGCTGGCTGGTTCTATCCTAGGCGTGCAACGAGAGAGAAGCCAGCTGCGCGACAGAGCCTGACACCCGAGTCATTCGCCAGTGTGCGAAACTGCACGGCGTGTTTGTTGTTCTTCTCGGATTCCTACCCAGCCGCGAAAGGAAAAACAGCGCCGGTGTCTGGAGTAGGCCGCGGACTGGGCGTCTCCCGCTGAGCTCAGCACCCCTCGATGCCAACGGATGGGTGAGGCAGGCGGCACCTGCACCCTCCCACAGTGGCACGCGCCAGCCGCCGGTCCACTGGTTGCTCGGGCCACCATGGGCCGATGACCCGCGCGCCGGGCGGCGGGCGGCCGACGGCAGCGCGGCGTTGAGCGGCGGGCGGCGGGCGGCGGGCGGGCGGCGCGGCTCAGGTGACCGTGCAGCTCCGGTGCGTGGCCAGCCGTTCGGCGAGCTGCTCCCACGGCGCACGTCTGCCCCCGCCTCCCACGCCAGCCGCTGGGCCGCCGCGGCGCCCACGCACGGCCTCGTGGCCCGGGCGGGGCGGCGCGGCGCGGCGCGCGGTCGACCGCACCCAACGGGACCGCCCCGAGGTGCGCACGGTCTGGGCGGGTGCGGCTCGGCCTGGCTGGCCTGCGCGCCGCCGGCGGCCGACGGCAGGCGGACTAGCGGCGAGAGGACTGAACGCCGCTGACCCTAGCACGACCCGCAGGCGGAGAGCACCTCCGGGCAGCTGGACGGCCAGCGCTTCACACTGAACAGTGCACGCTGATGGTGCGAAGGGAGACGAGGACGAGGCGCCAGTGGACGCCGCTCGCCACGCAGGTCCGGCCGTGGTCCCGGCGCGTTATTATTGCTCCACGCGCTGGAGCGCGCAGGCAGCGGAGGGAAGAGGGCGGGCTGTTCATTTCTCAGACCTGCCCAGTGGCTAAGTAACACGGGAGACGGGATTGGATGAGAGGGAGCCTCGAGAAGGTAGAGATCGCCTGCTTCTCGGCGATCGAGAGATCCTGATGTTGACTTGAACTGAATGTTAAATTGCAGTCGTCAATTGACAACAGCCTTAGCTTGCTTAATGGGGCACCGCAAACTTATTCTGCGCGTGGTGGATATATGCTATACGAATATACGCATTGCTGCCATACATATGCTGACTTGTTAATAGCATGATAAATCAAAATCAGCGGCTAACTAAGGATTGGAAAAGAATCTAATCAAGCATCCACAATTGCCTGTTGAAGAATGTGCGCTAGAAGGCCTCTCGGCTTCCTCCAGTCTCGCAATGCCATATTGTTTTTGATCAAAGGTAAGGCACGGTCAGTCTTGAAAAGATATATCCGGTGACAAGAAGCACGTGAGGAGCGTTCCAAACAGAACCACAATATCTACGGCGATGGCAGGTGTTGATACCTATCATAAAAACGAACAGATATACGTTGGCTGCAATCAGGTGAGGTACGTCACGTGACCTCTACGCGTCAGAGTAAGCAACAGCTGACTGCGTCCCACATGCAGGCGATTTCATCAACGTTGTTTGTTTCTAATGCATCATGCGTGTCCGGCCACGGAGCGCGCCGGTTCCTTCGTGCCGCATAGTGAATGGGGAATGAACACAACACGTAAAACGAGGCCAGCCTGGGAATAAATCAGTGAGGAATGCGCTGGGATATTCCCACCGGACGACAGAGTGGCCCGGTGCGACGGGCCGACCGCTCGGCGCGTGCAGCCGGCCCAACGGTCCGCTTTCTACCACGGGCCGTAAACAGTCGAAGCGGACGCGGCAGCTGAGCCGACCAGCCGAGCCGGACAGCAACGCCAGACAGAAGAAACGGATGGCTGAACCAGGCAGGCCGCACGTCCAGACGGTAGACACGGATGGCAGAACCAGATGGCCGATACAGCGAAATAGACGACGGTGGAACCGGGCGACATAGCAAGACTGCAGACATTAAAGCGGCAAACTGGGACAGGAGGGCCAGATGTCGGAACAGAGCAGCGGCAGGAAAGACAGGTGGGCAAACGTCGTAACAGAAAAACAGCCAAATAATCAGCAGGAGCAGGCAGGACGACCAGCCAAGGAAATGTTGTACAGTGTAATTGGCAATTAATCAATTGACGGTCAACGTATCAATAATATTTTAACTAGATATCTGATATAATAAACATATCAACAATAATATAATTGACAATTAAACAGCATAATTGACAACAGAGCCAGGTAGCCATGGCAGGCAGCAAGAATCCGACAGGAGAGCCAGCGCGCAAAAACAACCAAGGAGAGAAGAAAGAACTGGTCCAGACACGGGAGGCCTCTTCAGCAGGATTGCGGCCAAACACGGAAAAGACAGGATCATTTGTACAAATCATAAGCGCCATTTAACCTCCAGAGCCATATGAAGGAGAAAGGGGAACACCCACGGTGCTTCGTTAAAAGTAGGCCATTCAGGTCCGGCGTTCAACGCCCTCGTGTGACTTGTGCCTGAAGACTCGGAAGAGACCGTTTCCGGTGATTTGACGGGCTACAGGCCGACTAAAAAGCGGCGCAGTGACAGCGCTGTGCGCCGAAGCGTGGCGGCTTCAAGCCTGAACGCCAGGTGCTGGACTCCATCCACAGGCACGCGCGGGCCGACAGCAGAATGGCCGGGCGCGACACAAACACGGCGTCGAGACTGTATGGTACCCGATGGCAAACTGGCTAGGCACAGAGTGTGTGCTGCGGAAGGCACTATTTAGTGGAAGACTATACAGTGTGTAGCAGTATAGGCGTGGGTGAGTTGTTCGCGCAGCACATGCCACTGCTGGACAAAACGCGGGCCAGCGTGATATCGTCAGGCTTTTCTGCCAATCGACTACCCCCACGTATTCCTACTCAGCTGCCAGACACAATGAAGGCTGTCCCGAAACGCACTGAACAGTCTGAATCTCGATCCCTCCATATCGCCCGATTACTTCCAGTAGGCGCATTTGTCTAACCGAGCGTAGAGTAACCGCTGTTTGGCATAATCTTCACCGGCCTACGAGCACGACCAGAATGGTCTTATTCAAGGGCATGGCGTGGTCACGTGACAGCGGCGGTCCGCGGCGAGCCCTGGCGCGCAGAAGGCGAGTGCCCTGCATAAATGAAGAGCTCCCCCGTGCGTCCATAGATGCAGCTGACGCGGCCACGCCGGCGGCTCCGGGCGCCGTAACACAGGACCATCGGCGTAAATGAACAACGAAGCTAGTGTCTGCCACTGCCCGCAGTCCTGATGTTAGTGTAGCCATAACCTGAGCTGAGACGAGATGAAGTGATCAGGGTTGAGTCACCGCAGCCCATGTTCGCGAACTTCCGTCAGTTACCTCAACAAGGCACACAGCGCCTTGGCTGGCCGCGTCAGGAGAATAAATTTTGCTTGGAAGTGGTCTGTTTCCCAGGCTGGCAGTGCCAGAGGTATTATGTATTATGCATGCGTCTTTGCGGCTCGCTCGCGGCACGTGGCCGGACTGCGAGGCTGGCTGGCTTTACTGCCTGCACACATGCTGTATAGTTATCAGCAACCAAATATTGAAGCACCAGGTGCATCAAATCTTTTCAAAACTTCGATCGGTTCAAATGGCACATTTACTTGGACTTCATGGACTTCAAGCACTAAGCTTGAGAACTGCGATCGGAGTCGGGCGGTTACGTGTGATCGGAGTCGGGCGGTTACGTGTGATCAGAGTCGGGCGGTTACGTGTGATCGGAGTCGGGCGGTTACGTGTGATCGGAGTCGGGCGGTTACGTGTGATCGGAGTCGGGCGGTTACGTGTGATTGGAGTCGGGCTGGGAACAGATCAGGATGAAATTAGGTGCTATCGCATTGCTCATGATCTATGCGGAGCTGGTAACTTGAAAAGTCTATCAATGATTTGCCACACGCTACGCAACACGGAAAAGGTACCTGTGCTTCATCACCTCGATTCAGACAAAGCAATTGCCGCGATACTTTAAAAGTGAGGCTGACTTGTATTCAAAAGACCATGCTTCAGCGTTTGTGGCTTGCCCAACTGCAAGCAGGCCAACGGCATGGCAGTAGGGTCGAGGTGGATTGATCATTCAAACATCGAGTCCCCGCCACGTCGTGAAGGCTTTGCAAACGTACTCGCGGCTCGCTCGCAATAGCAGTAAACAGCCAGTGTTTTGCTGGGAGATGCTCGTTAACAGGTCATATATAAAAGATCAAGATGTAAACACACATATGAACTATAGCTGTTGTAATTGTTGAGAGGCCGGACAATGCTATCTCCCCGAGTACTGAGTCTCATTTACTGTAATTGTTTACTTGCAGCAGTGATTAGATTCCGGCACTGATTTTTTATGTTTTCAACATTTTACAGAACTGTTTATTCCGAATGGTTTGCACAGGGGGTTCTGGGCTGGGATTAAACCCCAAGTAGAACTTGTTTAGAGCACCCGGACCCCATCAGCCGAAACACAGTGAAACTCCAGCTCGACGCTGATAACTTGAACCCAGGCATTTAAACCCGACGGGAATGCGGAACATTTTTTTTCGAGCCATAGCCAAAAGACAGCTGTATACCAAGTCAGCTGGTTCTGGCCAATTTCTAGCCGACAGTTCCATTCCGACATCGACACACGTTGCACCCATGTCCGCTCGGAGACTCGCGGCCCGTGTCATTTGCTGGCGACTCCAGCATCGTTTCCTCAAACCACGGCGGTGCATTGAAAGGCATGAACGCTACAACAATGACCGAGAGGAAAGTGCGCGCGTTCGGTGAACTTCACGGATTCTCCGCATCACCCGAACGCATGTGCAGGAACTTGTACGCGACGCGGGCACGCGCCTCATTTCACTACGAATAAGGCAGGTATCGTGATAAGAATGTGATAGTCCACCGCACCAAGTCTTCCTTAGGCCTAAATGCCATTTCAAGCAGCGCATCACTCCGCTAACGCCACGTTCCGTTGATCGCGTTGCCGGTCACAGGTGGGTGCACGGACCGTTGCGACCAAGACCGCAACGAGCGCCTCTCGTGCAAATAACTGTTTCAGTGCCTGGAGAGGCCGTCAGCGCGTCGTGAGCCGGTTGTGCGCGGACGTCTGCCGAACATCGGCGGGGCTTTGCGGGGCTGAGGATCTGCGCCTTCATGGCGCGTAAAATCATGCGGCCTTGGTCCGAGCGATGGCCAGATTAGGGCGGACCGTGACGGAGCCGCTGCGCACGTACCCCAGTTTGAGTTCGACTTCATGGCGCACGGCGCCAGGCGATCGCCGGCGTCGGCTCGGTAGGCGGGCGGTGCGCCACTTCGCTCCGCACAGCACCGATGACTCGCCGCCTCTCGCAGGCCAGGCCTCCGCGACGTGCACCTCCGCCGCCGCCGGCGGCACTCACGACCGGCGCACGCCGCCCGCCGCCAGCGCAGACTGAACCGGCCGGCCGCGCCTCCCGCCCCGCCGCCGGCCCACAACACCGCGCCGTAGCAGCCCACATGACCAGAACCGCGCGAACGCTAGCGACATCTATTGCTGACGACGGAAAATAAGGTTGTGTATTCGATATGCAGATGATAGGGCAGGCAGAGAACTCGATGCATTATCACATGCTATCTTGGAAATTCAGACTGCCCTAGGGAAGACAGCAGTGGCTAGTGAGACACCTGCGGCGATGCCGTAAGGCACGTGGGGACGTATGGCAAAAATAAACTTGTAGGCCCATGCCCCTCTCTCCAGGTTGAGCTGCTTAGTTGCCCCTCCCTCAGATGAGGCCGGGTCTCTGCGGTGTAAAACTTGGCCCAAACAGCTATCTTTTTTCAGAAACACAATACATAAACAATTGCACTTATTTGCTGCCTGTCGTAATTGCACAAATAAAGGATATCAGATAAGGAGGTTCATGTTTTATGCGTCGGATATATATATATATATATATATATATATATATATATGTATATATATATACAATACAAGTGATTTGTGCTTAAGAAGTTCAAGTAACAATGGCTTAAAATATTTTCTACAAAATTGTTCGTGGCTTTCTGGTCAAATGAGGAAAAACACGCATTTCAAACAAATGCGCATCCAAGCACGTATTCGCAATCGGCGTGAATTCACGGGCACTTATTTGTTATATCGCTTAAATGTCTACGGCCTGGTTGGCCTTGCCTGGTTTTTGGGGCGGTGGTATCGTAGTGATTAGGATGCCCAGGTCTGGACCTGTCCTCACTGGGTTTTGATCATTGTCGCGCCATTACCGCATCCGAAATTGAACCTAATAAAGGCATGCCGTTTCCAAATGGCCCCGGCAGCCGGTGAGCTGTAAATACCCAATAATTACTAGTGACCTTAACGCCCCACTAGTGACGCGTGGCCTTGTGTCGTGTAAGTTAGTGCGCTAAAATGGATTTCTTCTTAACGCGCACCCGGGCGGTCAGTTGAATACCAAACGCTCGGATGGGGGTCAATTTGCCCTCCCCCCTGTTGAGATCTCAAAAGCTAAAAGAGTTAGGCTACAAATTCACAGGATGGGTTGTTCTGTATGTTAGCGCACTTGTGTAAAATTTTAGACCCCTAGGTCGTGACCTCCGGGTCAAGTAAGGTTAAATAAGGTCAAACCCGAGATTAGTGTCCAAAGTGCTGTCAGATCTTTTCATGCAGCCGTCTTGAACCACGATGTTTTTTCTAAGCAAAAGGATGGCACGTTTGGGCAGCAGCCTTGACTGACCAATAGAAGGTAATAGCGACCAAAAACCTATGAGATTCTTTTGATTTTCGAATTTGTATAAGATTCAAGGGTTGCTCTAGGTGGTATATTCCTAAAAACATAGGGTATTTTAGGGCGACGGACCTGACTGACCTTTAGAAGGTAATAAATCACCAAAGTCTAAGAGAATATTTTGATTTTCGAATTTGAATAAGCATCAGGAATTGCGCTAGGCGGTATGTTCCTGAAAAAACCTGAGCAATTTTAGGTCTGTGGCTTAACCTGATCCTTGAGAAGTCCACTGAGGATGTCTATTGCTGTCCCTTTTATCAGGAAATTCGAAATGAGCATCAGAAACTGTCCCGTATTAAAAGGTCTCCAGTAATAAAGCACGATGGTTCTGACCTCGGCCTGAACTTCATTTCTGGCTGTAGATCAGTGGAATTGGTTGCAATCTTGAATTCAATTGTTCATTGTCTTTGGAACTATCTCAGATATGTATGGCTTCGTCCGACGCTCCGTTCTCGCATCAGATTGAACGATTCTCCAGAAATAGCCTTCGCTGATAGCTACGCCACTTCGACCTGGCATAGGTCAGCAAACCTTCAGGGTATCTTTAGTCATCTGATGCCAAAATACTTGCTATTCAGCTGTCTATTGGCAGTTGAACTGCCTCTGGGCGACTGACTTTAACCAAACTTTTCATAGCTGCATACGGATATGAAAAGTTTGGTTGGATCTGGCTTAGGTCACCCATGGCTCCACAACCGTCACGTCACAGAGCTGACCCAGGTCATTACGTGCCTGTCCTCTACAACCAAAGATACGTGGCGCCGAAATGACCGTAGTGAATGGGTATGCCTACAATCCTGGGATCAAAATGGACAAAAAGGCGCATAACCTAACACACTAGCCGGACGGGTATCCTTGAGCAGCCACCGTTGTCAATGTGCGAAATACATTGGTGTTAATAGTAAGTGGCCAGCACGTAACCATGCTAAATAGTCTCTTCTCCACTAATAGACGGCTTTGCCTTATCCTCCGCATTCAAAAGGAGCGCGTTACATCAGTTATTGCTGACTCTTTCTGTTGATTAACCTGCGCCCGACCGGGGGTGAGACAACTGCGCCCGGTCGGGGGGGGGGGGGGGGGGGGGGAGGTGAGACGACCGCTCTCGGCCAGGAGGAAGTTGACTTGCTCCATGGAGCTCCAACTTTCAGACGCCGCATGAGAAAAGCACAGATATCGTTGTAAAGATCTCTTTAAATCATAAAAATGTACATCATCTTTTAACCTTGGTCAAATTTGAGGTCATCTGAATCAAGAAGGGCCGAAAACAGTCGTTCTGACAGATGCGCTTAAAACTTATGCTGGCATGTCAGGACGGATACGGAGGGCACAGAAATGAGAGTTAAGGCTGTGGGTAGTCCATTCGACTATTTATTTTCCCCACAAGGGTCAGATTATAGCAGGTCACCGCTCAAAGTTGGCGTACCAATAACCTACAAGAAATATACTTTTCACAATGTGGTTCTGACTAGGTTTATTTTATAAGGCGCCGTTGTGGGACAAAAGCTTTTCCAGACGAAAAAAAATACCATTTTAGGATGACCTGGAGAACGGATGAGGTCAACTTCAGTCATACTTATAAATCATACGGCTGGAAAAAATTGAAGTTCTAGCCGAGGCTATGCAACCAGCACAATGTTTTTATATGGCCAGAAACAGGGTGCTGTACATATACATCACACATAGTCCCATCGATGTTTGTCAATATATTAGGTGGTTACACTCGTCGCACTTGTTCATCTAGTGTCTCCACTATTGACAAAATTGGTCATTGACTCCTAATGGCCTCACATAATCCTCAATGTTCCTACGCGACCCATTGTGACATTCTTGTGCTTCAGAATATCACACCATGTTTCCAGTGGAGTATTACAATACTGCGCCTAAAGTTACCTAATACAAAGGCCTTTTTTAAGTCCAGCATCTGTTCTGCGGAAGGCACCCACAGAGGTAGATCTTGACCTGGGCCAAGGTCATGTGCTTTGTGGTCATATGATAGCTCTGCATGTGAGTAAATACTCTTTTCCTCAAACAGAAGCACCAAAACTGCACAAAGATACTTACAAATCTATATGATCTATGAAAAATGATGAGCATTGACTAGACTCCAGATTACCAGCTGCGCGTGCTTAAGAATACGAAATAAACTAACTAGGTAATATCATTTTCTGTTCCTATGTCAAATAAGAACAATGGCGAATGACCCAAAAATAGTTATTCGTGGTCAAAGTTTTCCAGAGTTTGACCTCTATAACTTGACCTACGTCACTGATCCTGGTACATCAAACCTATGTTTGAACGACAAATGACCCACAACAAAGTTATTGGTGGTCAAAGTTTTTCAGAGGTTGACCTCTTTAACCTGACTTTGGCCACTGATCTTAGTACTTAAAACTTGGAAGTTGTACAAAGTGTGCCATATTGCAAGATGAACGGGTACTGAAAATTTCGTGCTACTGCAGGCGTTCATTTTTGACCCATGCTTGAAAAACCGTAGGGGCGAAGTCTACCATCCCCCGGCCGGGCACGGGTTAGCTAAGCCGCGCCTGGGTGGGGCTGATCACAGCTACCTGAGTAACTATATCACATTTCGGAGCGATACCACCTGACTGCGGCGTATGACTACCATGCTTCGATCCGAAAGCTAACGCTCGGAGATGTACAACACAGTATCGTGTATGCACCTATCAATGCGTTCCCTCCTAGGTCAAGCCAAACACCTATGAATCAGCACGCCCACCACCAGTCACTGTGGCGTGCGTGAAAATGAACCCCGAAAGAGAGGAAGCAGCTTTTCGAGTACATTATTCCCATGCATCAGCGTAGGACCTGTACCG
Organism: Pollicipes pollicipes; assembly: GCF_011947565.3. NCBI lineage: Eukaryota > Metazoa > Arthropoda > Thecostraca > Pollicipedomorpha > Pollicipedidae > Pollicipes > Pollicipes pollicipes. The sequence continues at coordinate 6,566,948 of NW_023596746.1, forward strand.
TAGTCACCGAAAGTGTGGTAGCATGTACCACGGCATGTTCCTGGATTCCAGGGTTGGATCCAAGATCTTATACGGCTCCATGTTAATGGGATCCTGGATATTTTGGGGGCTCCCGGCACAGGTCTGGTACCTAGAGCACCAGCCCTGTTCCTAAGCCTCGATATCCTCACTCGGGGTGGGCGTCACCCAGGCCAGTAGACACTTACCGTCCGGGCCGACAGAGGGTGCTGCTGGCAGCCTCGAGTTCAGGGTGGCGCCACTGTCGCTCCGAGGCGGCTCCTCCTCGCTGTCGGAGACACGGAAAATAATGCACGGCACAGCGCCACCAGCCGCCCCAAGCTCGTTGCATGAGCCGATGGTCACGCGCAGAATGACGTTTTCACAGCTATAGATCTCGTGCGCGGCGGCAAAAAAACAAACAGGGACGCGAAATGAAAAGCTACTGGGCACGATTCCCCATTCGTCATTGCGCTAGGTCACTGTTAATTATTATCAAACAACAGTGTCCACATAATGCTATATAGCTAGTGCTTTTCTGAAAAAGCCAACCATACATGTTTTATCGATGAAAAGGTTCCGAAAGGCAAAGCCCTGCATGCGATACACAACGTAACCAAACGCCTTGATTTACCTTTCACTAGTGGCAACCATCATGGAGCGTTTCCTGGGCATGGGCGTGGGCACATAGTTGGCCAGTTTGTCTTCAACGACAGGTCCACTGATTGGGAGATCATCAACACCCTTTTTAGCGTTGTCGGAAGATGGAGCTCCGGCAATCTGTTCGGAGGGTGATTCGATAATCCGCGTCAGGCTCTCCTCTTCCAAAAGTGGGCGCTGGACCGACTTAGCCAACGTCTGCCTGTAAAGCAGACTGGCTGATAATGGGTCCTGAAGTGGCTCCGTCACCACCGTGTCTTGCTTGGGCCCATCCATCTGTTCAGCCGTCCTCGGGGAGCCGACAACGCCGTCAGGGTCGACTCGCGGCGGCTCCGCGGGGTCCGACAGCCCCCGGTGCCGTCTCCGCTCGGGGGCGGCCGGCCGGACCGGCGGGCTCAAGCCGCCGCCCGCGTCGTGGAACCCCTCATCCTCCTCGGCCGGCGGCTCGTGCGCGCTCGTGCGGCCGGCCGCGTCGCCGCCGGACCGCCGGCCGAGCGTCGGCGCCGGCAGCGGGTCCTGGAACACCTCGGGCGGGGGCACGGCGCTCAACTCGGCTGCCTCGCCGGGTGACTCGAGCGCAAACACGCTGTCCATGCTGAGCTCCCGCTCCAGCTGCTCGAACTGCTGCAGCGCCGAGGCGAGGTCGAGGGACGGCCGGCCGGCGCGCTCCACCACCGTCGATGTGCTGCTGCGGCTGCTGCACGCGCTGCCCGACTCGCGCGCCGCCTGCAGCCACGCCTGCTCGGCGGCCAGCAGCGCGTCGGTGGTGACGAGCGCCGCCGCCGGCCGCGGCGGCCGCTCGGCCGGCTCGCCGCCCAGTGAGATGCCGCTGTCCTGACTGACGAGCGTGTCGCGCCGGTCGGCGTGGCGCACGCGCAGCGGCACGGCCAGCGGCGTGTCCTGCAGCAGGTGGACGCACTCGAGCCGCGTGAGCTGCGTCACCGCGCGGCCGGCGATCGCCAGGATGCGGTCGGCCGGCTGCAGGCGGCCCCAGCTGCAGGTGGCGCGCGCCGACGGGCTGCCCTCGGCGCAGGACTGCACCGACACCTCCTGCACCGGCTCCTGGGCGCTCTCGCCGCCGCGGAAGCGCAGTCCGAGGCCGAGCCGCTCACCAGGCAGCCGGTACAGCACCACCTCCTCCTCGGTGGCGAGCGGCGCCGGCCCTCCAACGGCGTCGCTCACGTCCAGCACAGTGACGAATGCGCCCACGTCCTCCGCCAGCTCGTTTGGCACCTGTACACTCAGCTTGCGCCCCTCCAGCACGCTGTGGTACTTGGGGTTCTCGTAGAAGGCCTGCGGCGCCGGCGCCGCTAGACACTCGCTGATGCTCACCACTGTCACGAACGGGTCGTTTTTGTCGCGTCGGTCGGCCATTGTGTCGGCGGCGGGTGCTTTCGTGCCGCTTTCCATAGCCCGGAACAGCGACGGTACCGTCCGTCGCCGCTCAGTGGTCACTGGCCACCGGCCGGAAACGGCTGCTTCCGGTGCTGGGATGCGACTGGCTGGCACCGACGCACGATGGAACGGTCAGCCAGATCAGCCAGCTGGCCAGAGGCTGGGTGGTACCTGTAATCAAAGGCATAGTGATTGATGTGACATTTATTCGGCTTGTTTGCAGAATAACACGGGCAAAGGGGGTTACAAACGTGCTATTTCTTGGTGGAGAAACTCGATGACATGAAAAAGCGTGCACATGTTGGATCGGTCTAATTAATGGACCGAATCCGTGAGCAAGTTTGGAAAGACGTTCACTATTTACCGTCTGGGCTGGATTTTGGAATCACACCTGAACAGATATGCCATCAGCTGATCGCAATGTGTGAAGGTGACTTACTTAACAGAAGTAAATTCGAAACGCAGCCGAAGTCATCAAACACAGGTCTCACGAAATTCCTCCACGTTTAAATATATATATATATATATATATATATATATATATATATATATGTATGTATATATATACGTATATATATATACACATATATATATATATATATATATAAAGTTAGGTGTAGTGCGGAGGCCCGTTTTGTTTATCTATGAGACCACTGACAGTTTACTCTAAAGCTCAAAGGCTGAGCTTAGAACGTATTCAAAGCATAGAGCTTGGTCTGTGACTTCAAACTACAAAGCATAAAGCTTGGTCTATAAAGCTCTTGCACTTCAAAGCATAAAGCTTGGTCTATGACTTCACCAGAACTGCCACGCGAGTATTTCACCGACTTAATTTCAATTAACATGTCAAGATTACGCAGCAATTTGTACAGAGCACGGAGGACACGATAATTGGGCACGGACCGATCTGTTGTCGCTGACCGGGGATAGCGGCGAGTTGCGCAATTCACGCCCCTGGCGTTTGCTCCCGCGCCGCCCGCTTCGCGCCGGCACCATTTAGTTGACGACCGACTAACCTTATTTCCCTTATTTGGGTGGGGCCGGCGGGCGGACCTTGAGACTAGGGACTGGGGCGCGTAGAGAGGCTGAATACTGATGGACTGCCGGTCGACGGGGGGTCTACCGTCCGGTCTGGACCGACGGCACGGTACACTGCCGAACTGTGCGGCGGACACTGGGACGCGTACTCTGGACCGCCGGCACGGTACACTGCCGAACTGTGCGGCGGACACTGGGACGCGTACTCTGGACCGCCGGCACGGTACACTGCCGAACTGTGCGGCGGACACTGGGACGCGTACTCTGGACCGCCGGCACGGTACACTGCCGGACAGTGCTACGGACACTGGGACGCGTACCCCGGACCGCCGGCACGGTACACTGCCGAAACTGTGACTACGGACCACTGGACGGTACCTCTGGACCGGCCGGCCACGGCACACTGCCGAACTGTGCGGCGGACCCTGGGACGCGTACCCCTTGGACAGCCGGGCACGGTACACTGCCGAACTGTGCTACGGAGGACGCGGACGCGTACCCCGGACCGCCGGCATGTACACGTGCCGAACTTTGCTACTGACGCTGGGACGCGTACCCCGGACCGCCGGCACGGTACACTGCCGAACTGTGCGGCGGACACTGAGGACCGGCACTGATATGCCGGACTGTGCGACGGACGCTGGGACGCGTACCCTGGACCGACGGCACGGTACACTGCCGGACTGTGCGACGGACGCTGGGACGCGTACCCTGGACTGCCGGCACGGTACACTGCCGGACAGTGCGGCGGACGTTGGTACGCGTACCCTGGACAGACGGCACGGCACACTGCCAGACTGTGCGACGGACGCTGGGACGCGTACCCTGGACTGCCGGCACGGTACACTGCCGGACTGTGCGACAGACGCTGGGACGCGTACCCCGGACTCGGCTCGTCAGGTCACTCGGTGCCTCAGGCGCTGGCGCGAGTCATCTCAAGCCACCGCCTGACCTGCGTCATGACAGATGGACCCCTGAACCGGGCCAGCTCAGGCCCCAGACTGGCTCGGACATCTCAATATACCTCCTGACCCCGGCCATTCAGGGCAGTCTCCTGACCGTGACCGTCTCAAGCCATCTCCTGACCCGGGTCATCCCAGTCACGCGCGACCATCATCTGACCAGGCGTCCTCCTGTCCGGGCTCATTTGCCACCCGAGCCATCCAGTCGAAGAGGCTGTCGGGTCACCTAGTTACAGCTGGCGTCGCGGTTGTCTGCGGACACCTGGAGCTGGCTGACTGCCGGCTACAGGTCCGTTACGCTACCTCGGCCCGACCATACCGAGTCCATCGGCCACACGTCCTCCGCCAGTTCTGTTTATTCATGACTCAGTTCATGCATAAGCAGGACTTTTTACCAGCAGTCCTCTTGATGTCCTTTTTCAAGACACGAACAGAACCAACGGGGTCATGGTGTCGCCACGAACACTTCTTAGCGTTTCACAGCAGGCTAGGTCTTAAGTATTGGACTTCAATCTGCATAGCTTATGAGGGCTTAAGTCGCGGCACAATCGGTAATCCGTTGACTGATCACCACAAGACTGTGTTTCTCCGGCGCTTCGACCCTTCGCCGTGTTCTTCTCGACAAAAGAAGCAGCTTGACCCTGGCGAGCCGCACGCCGCCCGGTGCCGGTGGGTCGGCGGCTCTGTCCCCGGCTGAAAGGGAACGAGAGATAGCCATCTGCCAGAGGTCAGCTCGGAAGCCAGTGAAAGGCTGCCTGTCGGACATGGCAGCCAGTGTCGGGATCGGGCGCCGATCAGCGGAGTCCGCTCAAAATGGAACGTCACGTGACCCCGCGCCGGCGGGAGGCGCGGGCCGTCCTCGGCCAATTAAAACGCCGTCTGGGCGCGTGAGCTGTGGGCAGACCAATTGGAGCACGGCGTTGAGACATCGACCAGAGACATGAATGGAAGACATGAATGGCCATTAAAATCACCCCCATTTTAACGCTCTGACATTGACGTAGACCTGTCCCGACAGTCTTGCTACGCCGGCTTCACTCAGCGTTCCTCATCGGCGTCAGGCCGCTTAAGGCACGGCCTGGAGTCCAGCCAGGCTGGTCGGATTACAGCACAGTCTGAACATGGAGACATAGGCCGGGCATCAGCCGGTTAGAGCACAGCATGAAGACGTGAACCACAGGTGAGCGGCCGCAGCAGAGCCTGGCCACATCGACCAAACGGTCGCCAGCAAAAGCACAGCACAAACACAGGAGTGAGATGTGGCCAATAAGAGGGCGCGTAGAAGTCACCAGAACGATAAGGGTAATGTTCACAAAAATTTGACCCAACAGATTGATGAGCGAATTTGCACGATGTTCACCAGATAAGGTTTTTTCTGTTATTGTGATCAGCATATTACGTACTTTTTGCTTTTAGCATGTTACAAACATCATGCTATTTGTATTGTATTTTATGACATTCTCAAAAAGTCGCTTGTTTTCTCTGCCATCTGAAGGCGCAGAGAATGAAAACCCCAATACAAGCTTACTCTGTGCACGTTAACATGATCTCATCCAGTTAGAAAGGGCATAGTCTCAACATATAAATCAGGGATAGCCCGCTAGGTTTAGACTAGTCTAGTCTGGTCAAACACGGTCCAGGGACGTCATCATGAAGGCGGCGTATTGGAACACGGTCGCAGACATGGACTGCACTTCTGACGGTTGTGGCGGTCTGGAGACATTGACCCAAGGAAGGCGGGTCAGGGCGGTCTGAAGACTTTGGCCAGAGGTGGCCAATTAGAACAGACTAGGGCGACATGGAACAGGGGTTGGTCCATCGGGCACAGTCTGGGGCCATGGACCAGAGGGTGTGATATTACAGCACGTGCTGGCGACGTTGACCAGAGGATATTTCATTAGAGCAAGTAGTCGAGTAGAGTAGTTAATAAGAGCCCACAGTGTGGAAGCATACACCATAGGTTGGCCAATTGGGGTAGAGTGGATAACAGCCCAATGTCAGGATCGAGCTCAGCTGAATCTTCCTTGTCTGATAGCATACACCATCAAGTTACAAGTCCCAGTATACATTGGATGAAGCAGGGCAAGGTAGTTTGGAATCAAAGGTAACGAACTTTAAACTGCAATTGTTATCAAGAACGTCTGCACATGTCGCTGTGTTGTCAAACATCTAAAGTATTCAAATATATAACATATACTATAATCCCCACCCAATAATGCTCGCGCGGCCACGGGCCGCGCCAGCAATATTGGGTGGGAACTTTGTGCTTAAAAATGTTGCTATTCTTTTAAAGTCTTGAAAGACTGTTAGTGATTTTCGGTGAATCACAATCATCACGGGTGAAGCTTTCTGAAAATTACTGGAACGCTCAGAGGTTTAAGGTCGACTCTTTACGCACGACGCCCATAAGCATTATGCTAAAGCTCAGGGACATTAAGGCGGCACTCGGGCCCCACCGAAAATATAGGAAGTTCAATCCATGAACCCGAGAGCAATCTCCGCGACATAGGGGCACGAGCCGCCTCTCGTTATCCGACCGCACCAGACTAGAATTTCGGAACGTGCGAATTGTATGGCCCCAGCGGCATGCAAGGGTCACTTGGCAAGTGACATTAGAGGGTTCGCCCGACATGACGTGAGTGTAACATTCTGCGGCAGCTGAAAATAGCCCAATAGCATGCCTAACCTCGAGGGTGGGAAAGCATCGATAGTTTTATTTGAATCCCACCACATGAGTGGTGGGTACAAGCCCCATGACGCATTGCCAGCGTACGTGCTTAAGCGTGACAGTGGCCGGGCCATGGCGCAGGCGTCCAGAACTGCGATCCAAGCCAATACAAAAACCGCACGTCTATCCGGCACTTTAAACTCCGCTAACGAGAGCCAGACGGCGACTTCCGTTGGCGTGTCTGACATAATGAGAGTGGCGCGCGAACAGGGCGGCCAGACCGGCGGCCGCCTGGCTGCAGGCCGGAAACCCCTGCTTCCGGCCGGCGCTTCCCACCGCGGCCGCCAAGCCGGGACTGTGTGGGAGCGCACGGGGCAGACGGCAGCCGCCGAGGCCCCGTCTCCGGCCCGCGAGCCGACGGCGGCCGGTCGACACGTGCCAGACGTTTTGCAGAGCGTGCTCGCGTCCGGTCGGTCTGGCCGAGTGAAGCCTGTGAGCACACATCGGAGATACTTGCGATTGAACTACGCTCGTTTGACCGCTTGTCGACAGGATCTGATAAAGTCAGTTATCATTACATCTGTAGACCCAGCTACCTGCAGACCCTGCTGGCCGAAGATGGCTGTAAGGTGGAGCGCTGCTGAAAAACTGTCATGCATTCTAGATGACTGGTCATGCTAGTTAGATGATGACCCTCTGTTCCGGACGGTCGCCCCTGAATTACGGCAGACCGGCTCTGAAGGCGCACGCCGGACGGTCCACTGAGCCCGATCTCATCAGGTCCCTGCCTCGAGTCTCCAGCTCTGTCGGCTCTGATCAGACAGGGCCGGGCGCGCCTCAGGCGTCCAGGGCGCTGCGTGGCTCCAGTTCCCCCGGTATGGTTTCGCTGGTTTCGGCTGCCGCGTGAGAACTCGACCGCTTCCAATTGCCGGTAGGTTACCGCTGAACGTCACCGCCGATCGTCGAGGCGGCCGCCCGTCGCTACCGAGGCGGCCTCAGCGGCGCCGATCGTCGAGGCGGCCGCCCGTCGCTACCGAGGCGGCCTCAGCGGCGCCGATCGGCTGAACGGAGCGTCGCGCCGCCATACTGCCGTCCGCGTTCCTGCGACTGCGATGCAGCCCGACAGCTAAGGTAGTAAAAACCAGACGCTGTAGTGCGTTCGTGAGCCGCGGCCCATGCTACAGTACTGGGCCACGTTCTTAACAGTGCCACCGTCATGACAGCGGCCCACGGTTCGGTGCCACGGTCCTCAGAGCGGCTCCCGGTTCAGTACCACAGTCCTCAGAGCGGTTCAGGGTTCAGTGCCACGGTCCTCAGAGCGGCTCCCGGTTCAGTACCACAGTCCTCAGAGCGGTTCAGGGTTCAGTGCCACGGTCCTGACAGCAGCCAAGGACCGCGTTCCAGACAGCGGCCCACGGTTTAGTGCCACGGTACTCAGCAGTCCGTTCACTGCGACGGTTCTCAGTGGTCACGGTTCAGTGCCACGGTCCTGACAGCAGCCCAGGACCGTGTTCCAAACAGCGGTCCTACACTAGCCTCGCCAGTTCTGCCCCAGCTCTGCAGCAGCAGTGTGCCGGTGACACGCTGCTGCTCCGGTGATGGCTGACAGGAGTGGTCGCAGTTTCCCGTTCTGTCCGACCCCAGCGAGAGCCGCTAGAATTTCATGCAGGGTGAAGTGGTTAACTAGGTGTTCTGAAATGTAACTACCTGCTCCCCAGCTCCGAGCCATCAAGGCCCAGATTCATGTAGTGCTCTTCATTCCACGGCCTGTCCCTTGAAAAATGCAGAGCGGGCTCCCCATGGGTTCCGCCTGCGCTGAGCGGCAGAATGTGGCCAAATTATGCTCGGCAGCTTAGTTGTAGAGCAGCCTACTCCGCAGCTCCATAGCGCCCGCCCCAGCAGCCTGCTCCTCAGCCCAAAGCGTGCTCCTAAGCTCTGTCCGCTCTGCAAAACTTAGGCACAAGCTCTGTCCAAACTATGGAGGGCATTGCCGACAGGTGGCCATTGTTGACTCCACGGTCCCTTACTCAGAGTCACACATTATATGCATTTTGCACCCGGTGTTTGTCATGATTTCCACCGCTTGCCGCGTTCTTTATTTACGTCTTTGATGCATGGACAGCCAAGCACGGACAGTTCATCCCCAAGTGTGTTGAAAGCACGCATAAAGTTTGTGTTCACCCAATGAACGAAGACATGAAAGTCCATCGCCAAAGCTGTCCGCGTGTCGAAATGATTCAACCACAAACATTACGGTTGTTCCTACATTGTAAGTGATCGACCTGCTGCCCGCCGGCCATTATTAATTATACGTGTTTTCGGTTGTCTGCTTCGAGCCTTTAATGATCCTTCAAATGCCTACTTAGCCGTTGCTTCTACTCACTGTCGCCAGTTTTGAGACAATAACGACCCACTTCTATTGTGGTTGACCCCTGATGACGCGCTTCCCCTGACTGTGTCAGCTGGCAAGCTTAGGGGCCATGACGGGCAGTCTCTGCGCTCTCTGGTCCCTTCTTGCTCTCACAGTCCGCTGGCCGCCGCCCAGGGGTCCGACGATGAAAGGGGGTGTTAAAACTGAAAAAGCCATCTTGAAGATAATTTGGTGCAGTTCATAGCCTGACATTCTCAAGACCGAAAACTCTCTAGTTTCTGGGCCACACGTCGAAGATGTGCAGACTTTTTCGAAGACTATTTCGAGGTCACCCAAGCATTAGTGACGCCATAATAGCGCTATTCAGGTTTGGTCATTTCATTAACCTGGAACGGCGATCAATGCCAAGAAAAAGATAATTGTCGAGTTGTTCATATTTGCCGCTCGTGAGCACGATTTCCAGATGTAACGACCGTTAATTGACTCTCAATTAATGCTGTGCAAGGCACAATGATGCGTCCAAACAATGGCGTATTGAGAATCATGTTGCTAAATAAAGAAACTGGGTCGGCTAGAGCCGTCTTTTCCACTCAAAAGCATTTAATAGTCATAAGTGAGCTTACTCCGTTATGTCTGATGTTTGCTCCCGTATCCTCAAATGTGGAGCATTCCCTTTAAGCCCGTCTCTTGAGCTGCTCTCGGGATCAGCGATGGCCCGCCAGCGAAAAGTCCCTTCACTGGGCGCCAGTCGCCATGCTTGCGGGGGCGGCCAGCGGCGGGCACCCAGCAGTATTTGCTGGTCCTGACAAGAGACGCTGGCGATCAGCCACACGGCGGGTGTTTGGGCTGACGGAGGCTCCTGTTGTCCGCAGGCACTCGCTGTGCAGGCACAGGCACAGACGTCCGCGAATCGCCAGCATCCAGGATATATGCGCGTCACGTGGGAGAGCTTTGTAAGCGAGGTCTTCGGCCGTCTCGCATTTCCAATCGCGGTACACAATTGTTGGCGCGTGAAGCTGAGGATCGTCAGAGACAATCGCTGATAGCCAGGAATTCAGTTGAGTTTCAGAAAACAACGGCACTGTATTCGCCTGGTGGCGTAAGTGAAGAACACTTTTATGGCGATAGTGTCATCTTTTTGTTCCGGTGCGCGTGAAAACTTTGACTTTCGAATTGCATGAGTACGCTTTTGAACGAAACCGCACACCATTACCCATATCCAAGAGCACTTCAAAGCGCATTCCACACTCCTTGCCTTCTTCTCATCCCCTCCATTCAAACTGCAGGCGCTTTTCGGCAGGTTCTTTTCTCCTGAACCCAAGCGAGGCGCGCCGACACAAACAGCGCCTCCCCGCCGCCAGCTGGCTCGGCCAAAAATCAATCATCTGTGAGCGTTGCTCCCACGCTTCAGAGGCTGGGCTGAACGTCTCACTCGTGGCAGCGGAGAATGCCTTCAGCTGCGTCTGCGGCCCGGGACTGGTCTCGCGGCGAGGGCCGAGTGCGGCGCCCATTGTGGGTGATTGGTAACACCAGTGGTGCCAGTTTGGTGCTGCGACGCTCGCGCTCCACCACCGCAAGCTTCGTCACCACGACGCGCTGTAGCAGCAGCTTTCTCTATTGTTGGGACCCATCTGCCGGTCGGGCGAAGCAACATCTGAGTTGTGTGGAGGGAATGGTCGAGAAAGCCACCGCGCTGCGCTGGAGTTTGACGCTGCTGTCAGGGTGCTGCTATTTGGCGGCCCTCGCGCTTCACAGTGACCAACACAGGGTGTAGCACGTGCACTGTGCGATTGCATGCAGTCGCCACCTTGTTATCTCGAAATGTCATCCACTTACCCAACGCACAACGCGGCCCGCGTTACAAAACATAGGGAACGGGGTCACGCTCAGGCGAAAAAAGCACTAAAAATAATAATAAAAATGACAAGCAGTGAAAGGAAATCCAGCCTGAATAGGGCAAGCATGATATTTTCTTCTGACAGCAGGAAGCCTTCTCTCTGAGGCGTCGCTGGGATACAACGCCTGTCCTTGGAGCGGCCATGACGCGCCGTTTCCATTTACTGGCGCAGATGGTTGGCGCGCGCTCCCGGCGCGGAGCTCTCTTCTGAGCTGGCGCACGCCTCCCTGCCTGGCCCATCCTCGCTCGTGGAGCTCTCTTCTGAGCTGGTGCACGGCTCCCCATCCGGCCCGTCATCGCTCGCGGAGCTCTTAGCTGAGCTGGTGCACGCTTCCCTGCCCGGCCTGTCCCTTTTCTGAGCCGGTGCACGGCTCCCTGTCGGGCCCGTCCTCGCTCGTGGAGCTCTCTTCTGAGCTGACGCATGCCTCCCTGCCGGGCCCGTCCTCGCTCGCGGAGTTCTTTTCTGAGCTGACGCATGCCTCCCTGCCGGACCCGTCCTCGCTCGCGGAGCTCTCTTCTGAGCTGACGCATGCCTCCCTGCCGGGCCCGTCCTCGCTCGCGGAGTTCTTTTCTGAGCTGACGCATGTCTCCCTGCCCGGCCCCTCCTCGCTCACGGAGCTCTCTTCTGAGCTGACGCATGCCTCCCTGCCGGGCCTGTCCTCGCTCACGGAGCTCTCTTCTGAGATGACGCATGCCTCCCTGCCCGGCCCGTCCTCGCTCGCGGCGCGTACCGCCGTGCGAGCTCGACAGCTCGCCGGTAATTACCCCCCGGGGCACCGGCCGGCGGAGCATTTTCCGCTTCGCCACTTCACCGGCCGATGACCTTGAAGTGTGAAGCACGGGCTGCCCGACGCGGCCGGCCGGACTCGCTCGGAGTCCAGACGCTGCCGGCCGGACTCTCTCGGAGTCCGGACACAGCCGGCCGGACTCGCTCGGGGTCCAGACGCAGTCGGGCGGACCCTCGGAGTCCAGACTCCGAGTCTGGACATACATAATACAGGCCATATATACATGTATATATATATATATATATATATATACATATATACAGGCCATATACATATACATAATAAATACAGACCAGACATACGGCCGGACTCGCTCAGAGTCCGGCCGCGCCCGGCCTGGCGCTTCGGGACTCCCCCGATGCCTCGGGTGACGCTGCGTGGCGGCCGACACCCACCCCGCCGCCCATATGGAGGGCAGGGTGGGACGTATGGCGCACCAATACGGGGCACAATCGGCCAAACTGTTCCAATTGCTGTGAAGTGGCTGGGTTGGACAAAAATTGTGACCAATTACCGCATCTGGTCTGTTGGCCTCTCGCTCTCGCCACACACCTGTGAGAGTGGCGAGAGCGACACCCACACCACCGACAGGAGGTGGTCTGGCGTAAAAAGAAGCCGGCCTCTTGCGCCTAACACAATCTACAAAAGACCTGGTCTGTTTTGAAGGCCTGCCTGCCTCAGCAGGCCCCGCCGGCAGGAGACCGGGTCTGGCGTGGAGACCTGCTCGTCGGCTGACCCTGCGCCGGTCGTGATTGGCCCCGCTTGAGGTCGCATGCTTCCATTACCGATTCACGTCTGCCCCAGTTCTGGGCCGGAGGCCGCGATACTGATCTGCCCGCCCAGTGACCTCCCGATCAGAGAATAACAGGAACGAAACATGGAAACCGCTCGAGCAGCCGCCGCCAGCGCGGCCTTTAATATTCCCCTCACTCACGGCAGAATGGTGTAACAAGGCAAGTAAAAAGGCCGCTAGCGAGAATTGGGATAGCGCGTAAAAAACAAGGTGCACATGAATTCCTACGATAACCTACTTACTTGCTTACACATGAGTTAGTGTTGTCATTAGTACACATGTGTACAGCTGGAACTCATCCCAAATGCCACTCACTCTCATTCATCGTACGCAACACTCTTCCATTATAGCTTGTACCAAAGAACACTATGTCATGCTTCAATGAAACATCCAGCGTCGACGGGCATTGATCCAGCCTCCTTATTGTTCGGCAGTTGGCTACCTAGGAAGAGGGGTAGTTTGGGCCTGTCGTAAACTGGATGCCTGAGACACGCACAACACGTGACGTAAGACGGGCTGGTGCCACCTGTCGGTGAAATCATTTCCTTTCCTCGTCGATTTATGATACTCAGCGTCCACCGCATCTCTTTGCGTCGCATAGGCAGCGGGTTTGGCAAGAGACATTTGTGACGTACAGCTTGTGAGCTGTTGTCACCTGCCCATGGCTTTCAAGCTTTATCGGTAAATTCCCCTGGTATCTTTCACTTTCCTCCTGTTACTTCCACTTTGGTCCGTCTTTACAGTCGAGCCCCATCCCCTTCGTCCCCAGTCGTATGGTCGACACTGACTGACAGCGCCACCCCCCCCCCCCCCCCTCGACGGCTGGTGCCCTGGGCCTCCTGGATCGTGCGTCCCATCTCCCCGCTGCTGCCCGCTGGCGGCCCGGCTGGTGGGCAGAGCGGGCAGTGGGCAGCTCAGCCAGCTCAGCCACCTCGACCACACCGTGTGAGGACTGGGCCGATTCATCACGCGCCGATAATCAGGGCCGATGACCCCGCCGCCACCGGGCTTCGGTGGATCGATGGTCGCCGCAGGGAGTCTGACAGTCCGGACGACAACCGCCGCCGGCCAGCAGCCATCCGTGATATATTTAGTCTCTCGAACCTCAAGAGGTCCGACCTGCCCTGGTGCGCATCAGCTGGTCAGCTGTGCCGCAGACCCTTTGACACCCAGGAGTGACACGGTCTGTCGCCGCCGCGTCACGCGGCGTGCCGCTGGCTGGACCGCGGCACAGGTGCGTGAGGTGGACAGAGGCGGCTGCGGGGAGGGCCGATGTTTATGCAGCAGAGAGATGGTCTTAAGTCGGTCGAGCGGTGCCGGACAGTAACTCGGGACTTATCAGAAGACGCGCTGTCACGGCATGCTTCACCGCCTGAAGAGATAGTCAAGACACCGCTTCCATCACGATAATGCATTGTCTTTGTTTACGGCATTGATCGGGCCATGCATCATCCGTCGTTTTAGGTCAAATGATGAGCATAATTCTTCCGTGCGCACATGGGTTGTGGAGAAGGTACAGCGAAAGGAGAAAATATGTGGAAAAACTAACACGTTTGGCGGCGTGAGAAGGGTCAGGTGGTACCTAGCAACCATGAGGCTGTTATCGATATGGACATTATACGTGTATGCAAGTCCAACTTTTCTTCGATCGAACCTCTGAATTTAAGAACAAACGGGACCACACACGGGGAGAAAACCGTTTGTTGGCGTATTTTGGGAGAATGTTCAGTCATTTTTAGAGGGCCCCCAACTAATTTTGCGAATCTACGCCTGTGTTTGTTAATCCTTGCCCTAATTCGCCGTTTTCATAACGCAAAAAGCACCACTGGATTGCATTTCAAAGACATCTCTTGATTGGAACTAGTTTTTTATGTTGTTAGGGCACCCTTTGACCCCATTATGACAGATCAAAAGAAAGAATTTTCCTGAAAATCGTACTTTTCAGCTTAAAACATCATGCAGCTGAGACCATGCATTGTGACACACTCTAAGCAGGTGTGCTTCGTGCTCAATTCTGAGTACAATAATGTATTGTTGTATGTGTTCTGAGCGTACATGTATGATATATAGCTCCGTTAATGTAACAACGTTAGCCAGCCGCGCGTGTTCCGCGACATCCTCGGTTGCCCGCCGACGCACGCGTAGGTCGCAGATCGCCGTGTAGTATTCCTCAAAAATCGCCGCTGCTCCGAAACCAAAAAAGCTAGGAACACATCTACTTGCGTCAAAATACGCGCGGTGGATGCTCATAGGCTAGTGAAATTTGGGCGCCATTTCACAACATGGTGGAGAGGTATTCTAAAAACCTTATTGGGAGAGGTTCGCATCGACCCCATATCAGGACGAAGTAATTGACGGTCGTTGAAGCGCTCTCCTTCCGGAAGTTTAGCAGGTGGAGGCGCACTGACGCGTATAGACCGCGCACAAATATGCAAGTGGCATTGCTGGGATATTGGCCGGCTTTTGGTCTAAGCAGTGTAATGGCCAGCTGGCATTTTGTAACTGCGATGAGAGGAGTGAGAAAAACGTAAATATTTTTGGTAGACATTGGTCACAATGAGTTGTGATATACCTTGAAGTAGTTTTGAAGGTCCAGCTTTTCTCAGTTCGGGACATGGGGCCCGAGTCATTTCATCATCGGGACATTTCGGGAAAGGAGACATTTCTTGATCGATCACTTGCGCACCTATGGGTCTCACAGAAATCGCTGTGATTTGTTGATGGTACGTACACTTATGCGGCACGGCAGGTTTCACCTATCTATCTCCTCTGGATGCTGAGATAAACCATCGGTCTTGAAAACGCCCAAACCGGGCTGATCCGTTGTAAGCTCACCATAGCGTTTGCTCGTCAGCACACATTGGCCCACGCTTTTGCCTTTACGGTTTTCCGTTTTCTCCTCCATCTACATTGATTAGTGGCGTGTTGCTCCGACCCCCGGTAGCCGAGATCTGGACCTGTTTCCTATTATATCCTAACTGTGCTCTTCAGCTGCTTCGAAATGTAGAAATTTCACTTTCCGATTTCAACTCAACCAGAAGGTGACGTAGCGCTATATTGTAATGCAACAGAAATACGCCGTCCCTTCAAATGGCTCGCATCTGAATGCCTGCAAAATGTTATAGCACACTTCTCTAGAATGGAGGCACTTGATGCTGAGAATGTCACGTCTGCACGGAAAGTGTGCATAGATCCAGGTTGACCAGAAGCGTGCCTGTCCGGGTCAGTGAGGCTAAACAAATGTGTTATGTTGGTGTTAAAACTCACTAGGCCTGCAGCCTCAGTGGTAACCAGAGCTAAACGTGTGTCATATGTAGGGAGACAGGTCCTGAAAGAGCTAGGTCAGGTATTGCATGGACTGTTTATGAGTAATCTTTGTCCGCTGAATTCATCTTTTGGCATGAGTTTGCTGTTCCTAAGGTGCATAATCAAGGACCAGAGTTTTTAAACAGGAAAGTGACTCGCTCCAGTGGAACAAAAATGTCTGGTCTCTACTCAAACTCCACCCACCTTAGACTTGAGGCCGTGTCTGACAAAAGTACCCTAACCGATGAGGCCGGTCGGGTCGTTGGTGTTGATTGGTGCAAACGTGAACATTGAACAGGCTGCCTACATGTGATTGCATATATATATATATATATATATATATATATATATATATATATATATACTGTTCAATTTTCATGTTTGCACCAATCAACACCAACGACCCGACCGGCCTCATCGGTTACGGTACTTTTGTATGTATGTATATATATATATATATATATATATATATATATATATATATATATATATATCAGAACACGGAGTTGTGGGACGTCTGTGAAAGTTAAAGACGATACACATGCTACCCATATGCGTCTAACATGGGCTACGAAACCCGGCAGGGGGTTGGGGGGAGGGGGCAGAGGCTGCCGCTCAACTTCAAAATGCGAGTCAGAGATCGGGTGCCTATGAATGACAAATCCTTCAATTGATGCGCTTCTAAAGGTAAACTGGCTCCTACGCCCGGAATGCATTAGCGTACAACCGAGCACATTCTGCTGCATAACAGAACGATTACTGTGCGCATTTTGTTCCAGCGTGCATAACGACTCAATACCTGTTCTTCGTCATTCTGGCCTCGTTTGACCTATGAGCAGTCCCATTCAGCAACTACCATCTGTGCAAATATTATGCAGCAGAATGAGAACCCTGTGCAGGCGCTTTCACGTCGTCTTGTTGCCTTCAGCTCACGATAAAGGGGCACGTCTGGAGCCCGTCAGGGACACGCCGGGGGACAGGTCAGGGGCACGTCTGAGGCACGTCTGAAGCACGTTTGAAACACGTCAGGAACATTTCAGAGACACGTCTGGGGCACGTCTGGGGCACGCCTAGGGTAGGTCTGGGAACATCAGGGACGCGCCAGAGGCACGTTATGCTCCATCAGCGGGCCAACATGAAAACAGACACCCAGTCAAAGATCAAACCACAGGTGCACAAGGCGACCCACGCCGCGTTTCTCTCAAGCCGCCGTGCATCCATTCAGAAGCTAAACGAAAGCAGGCGCTGCGCCTGTCCCGGCTAACTGGAGTCCATCTGTTGGCGTCACATTTCCCACCCGAGGCACGCGGCCGGCTCCGCGGCTGCGCGGCGCTCTCCGCCGGCACCGCGCCGCGCCCGGCGTCGGCCGCACTCCTCGGCGGTCACTCGGCGCTTCCTGCCGACCGGCGGCAGACGCGGCCCACTTCGGAGCCCAGCCGCCGGCGGAGAGGAGGATTGAGGTTGCGCGGGCGGTGGGCGGGCGGCCGTCATTGGCCCGGGGTCACGGCACTCCGCGGGCATACATTGGTCCGGGGTCACGCCGCTCTGGAGGACAGGCACCGGTCTGGGACTACACCACTCTGGCAGCCGCACACTGGTGCAGGACCACACCATTCTGGCGGACGCACACTGGTACGGGACCACACCACTCTGACAGACAGACACTGGTATGGGACCACACCACTCTGGCAGACACACACTGGTCCAGGACCACACCAATCTGACAGACAGACACTGGTATGGGACCACACCACTGGCAGACACACACTGGTGCAGGACCACACCATCCTGGCGGACGCACACTGGTACGGGACCACACCACTCTGACAGACAGACACTGGTATGGGACCACACCACTCTGGCAGACACACACTGGTACAGGACCACACCACTCTGGCAGACACACACTGGTACAAGACCACACCATTCTGGCAGACACACACTGGTACAGGACCACACCACTCTGGCAGACACACACTGGTATGGGACCACACCACTCTGGCAGACACACACTGGTACAGGACCACACCACTCTGGCAGACGCACACTGGTACAGGACCACACCATTCTGGCAGGCACACACTGGTATGGGACCACACCACTCTGGCAGACACACACTGGTACAGGACCACACCACTCTGGCAGACGCACACTGGTACAGGACCACACCATTCTGGCAGACACACACTGGTATGGGACCACACCACTCTGGCAGACACACACTGGTACAGGACCACACCATTCTGGCAGACACACACTGGTATGGGACCACACCACTCTGGCAGATACACACTGGTACAGGACCACACCACTCTGGCAGACGCACACTGGTGCAGGACCACACCACTCTGGCAGACGCACACTGGTACAGGACCACACCACTCTGGCAGACACACACTGGTACAGGACCACACCACTCTGGCAGACGCACACTGGTACAGGACCACACCATTCTGGCAGGCACACACTGGTAAGGGACCACACCACTCTGGCAGACGCACACTGGTACAGGACCACACCACTCTGGCAGACACACACTGGTACAGGACCACACCACTCTGGCAGACGCACACTGGTCCAGGACCACACCACTCAGGCAGACGCACACTGGTACAGGACCACACCACTCTGGCAGACACACACTGGTACAGGACCACACCACTCTGGCAGACACACACTGGTCCAGGGTCACACCACTCTGGCAGACACACACTGGTACAGGACCACACCACTCTGGCAGACACACACTGGTCCAGGGTCACACCACTCTGGCAGACACACACTGGTATAGGACCACACCACTCTGGCAGACACACACTAGTCCAGGGTCATACCACTCTGGCAGACACACACTGGTACAGGACCACACCACTCTGGCAGACACACACTGGTCCAGGGTCATACCACTCTGGCAGACACACACCGGTACAGGGTCATACCACTCTGGCAGACAGACACTGGTCCAGGGTCATACCACTCTGGCAGACACACACTGGTCCAGGGTCACACCACTCTGGCAGACAGACACTGGTATGGGACCACACCACTCTGGCAGACACACACTGGTCCAGGGTCATACCACTCTGACAGACGGGCACTGGGCCAGGGTCAACACCACTCTGGCAGACAGACACTGGTATGGGACCACACCACTCTGGCAGACACACACTGGTCCAGGGTCATACCACTCTGACAGACAGGCACTGGGCCAGGGTCAACACCACTCTGGCAGACAGACACTGGTATGGGACCACACCACTCTGGCAGACACACACTGGTCCAGGGTCATACCACTCTGACAGACAGGCACTGGGCCAGGGTCAACACCACTCTGGCAGACAGACACTGGTATGGGACCACACCACTCTGGCAGACACACACTGGTCCAGGGTCATACCACTCTGACAGACAGGCACTGGGCCAGGGTCAACACCACTCTGACAGACAGACACTGGTGCGGGGTCACACCACTCTGGCAGACACACATTGGTCCGGGGTCACACCACTCTGGCAGACGCATGCTGGTCCGGGGTCACACCATTCTGGCAGACACACGCTGGTCCGGGTTCACACCACGCTGGCAGACACACACCAGTTCGGGGTCATGCCACTTTGGCAGACACACACTGGTCCGGGGTCACACCACTCTGGCAGACACACAATGGTCCGGGGTCATACCGCTCTGCCAAACACGAACTGGTCGGGGTCACAAACTGGTCCGGGCTCCACACCACTCTGGCACACACGGACTGATCCGAGGTCACAGCTTGTCCAGGGCACACTACTCTGGCAGACACGAACTGGCCCGGGGTCAAAAACTGCTCCGGGGTCACAATCTGGCCCGAGGTCACAAACTGGTCCGGGGTCACACCAGTGTGGCAGACGCGGACTGGTCTGAGGGCCGTCGCTGCCGCGGGGGACGAGTCGAGGGAGAACTCCAGGCCATTCCATCCGTTTTCTGAGACCATGGCTAAGCCTACCGCCCACTTGCATGGCATACGTCAAGGATCGTAATTACATTGCCCATCCGGTCTGCTGAGCCATGCACCAAATGCAAAGCTGATCCATATCACTGAAATACTGGTCGGTCTGTTTGAAACTGGCTTTTAGTTGTCTTCCTCAACCCAAGCCTGGCTATCAGCTGTTGACAGTGTAGCATTACCTTAGATCCTTCGTCCACTGATCGCGCTGTTTCCCCTGTGTTTTTGTTGACTCGTCATGCAGCTTGAACCTGACTAGGCCACACCTTACGAGCTGAACTGAAGCGCATCGCTTCGCGGAAGCCGCCGTGGTCCGGCGAGCAATGGACCCAGCCACGCCTGCCGTACCACGCTCGGCTGGCTCCGCGACGTCGCCGAATGGGGTTCGCGATCGGCTTCGCCCCGCTCGTGCCGTCGGCCGCCGGCCGGGTCACGTCTTGGGCTCCGCTCCGGCTGGTTCGCTGTGCCGGGGACCGGAGACCCGGGCCGCCGGCCCCCGATAGCGCACCGCCGCCGCTGGCCGCGCCCGCCAGCACGAGACCCAGATCCCAGGCGCCGGAGCGGCTCGCTCGGTGCCGTGGTGGTGGTCGGGTCCGTCGTTCGGACCGACGCGACGGCAGACTAGGGCGAACCAGGCCAGACCAGCGTGTGGGCCCGGCCAGACCAGGCAAGCGTGTGGTTAACCAGACCAGGCCAAGCAAAACAAACTAGGCCGGACCACACCAGACCAGATCAGACCAGTGAAATAGGCGGTTTGCGGTCGCCGCCGCAGAAGTTCGCTCCGGACCGGGTCCGATACCCGTCACCGGAAGGGCCGTGCGAGAGCTGACCGAGCCAATATTGACGTTACCTAGCGTTCCAAGGGCAGACTACCGTATTGTGAGGAGCGTGCCATTGTGCTAAGTTTGAGGGACGCGAGTTCGCAAGCTGCCACTCAGTCCCGTCCCCCAACCCGTCCCCGTCACCACTTGAGCTGTGCATAGTCTTACAAACTTGGAACAGCATACAAATTCATCCAATGAAAGCAAAAGCAAACATATTTTGCAACAATACTTGGATTTTTTGTTACTGCCCAACGTATATTCTCATACCTGATGGGAGCATTTGCGAACAACTGCATGCGGTTGGCCTACCTGCCGCACAGACCCTCAACTCGTTTTGCGAGCATACACCTCTTCAAGTCACGAATGTTCGCCAGTGGCTTACGGCACCAGCTATCCCGTCGTCGCCGGAACTCATAGCAAACCATCGGGCGAGTGAGACGGGAGAGCGCGCTCGTGTCGCCTGGCTGCCTCGCTGTGACCGGGGACTCCTCGGGTGCAGCGCTGCTCGTCTGGCGCGGAATGCGGAGAGGAAACAGGTCGGTCGGGGCCGGACGGGCGGTGCAGCCGGGCCGTCGAGCCGGCCGGTCGGTCAGATGTGTCCCATTGACCTGCAGACGGCGCCGGTCCCGGGCTGCACCGGCGACCGGCGTGATGAAGGCGCGGTGGCGGGGCGCGGAACCGCGCTCACCGTCCCGTGTCTCACCTCACCTGAGCGCGACGACGCCGGTGCATGAGCCTCGCGCGAGGCCGACGACACTGCGCACCGGCCCGGCGGCCCCACTCTGGTCCACGCAGTTCTCTCCTCACTGACGACGTGCGCCGACCCTTTCCGCAACCCTGCGGCTCCGTCCGATCCGCGCGCTCTGCCGGAGCGACGCCCTCGCGCCGTCGCGTCTCTCTGCGCCGCGGCAGCTCCCACCCGACTAGCGCGCGGCGCAGGCCGGCGTCGACTGCGGCCGCGGCCGCCGCCGGGCCGCCGCGGCCCACATACGCGGCTGGGCCGGGCCGTCGCCGGCGGCCGCGTGCGTGACAGAGCGCCGCTCGCCGCGAGAGGAGGGCGGCGCGGCCATCTCCCGCGGCCGGCCCGCTCGACGCCCCGCCGCCGCTCGCGCTCGGCTCGTGGGAGCAGGCCGCGTCGGTCACGAGCGCGGCAGGGTCAGGTGTCGGCTGTGCGGCACGGAGCACTGGGGCAACGCTGCAGTGGGATTTTATGGTTGTTATGCCCAGGCTTTTAACGTGCCTGTGCTGTGCGACTACAGTTTATCTCCATTTGAATCGTGAGAATTTATGTTAAGTTGGTCATGGAATATGATGTCGTTACATAAGAAGGTCATAACTGGTGGCGCGGTAATGGTATATTGAGGCAATTGGGGTCATTTCCTCTAAATGTGTAATGAACTATGAATCACAGTCTTGTTTCCTCATCACGTTCTGCCTCGCATGATAGCGTAATTGCAAATGCATATATATATATATATATATATATATATATATATATATATATACGACAAATTTGGGATATTTCAGGCAGTTCAAGGAATGCGATGCATGCCTCAAATTCGCCACCATTGCAGGAGCTTATAGTTCTCTGACTGCCTGATTGGTAATTTCCTTGAAGCTAGCGGTTACTAGAGCGTTAATCTTGTGCCTAATTTCCTGATGTTCTTGGGGTAGCACAGCCCACAAGATAATACAATGGTGCTGTACAGCGCATTACAGCTGACTCCAGTTCCTCCTTCAGTCCCGAGTTATGCTCACGACGTGACCGTGACGATAAGTGACGTGACTTGACGTGTGCTATGCTCACGACGTGACCGTGACGATAAGTGACGTGACTTGACGTGTGCTATGCTCACGCGTGACCGTGACGATAGGTGACGTGACTTGACGTGTGCTATGCTCACGACGTGACCGTGACGATAAGTGACGTGACTTGACGTGTGCTATGCTTACGACGTGACCGTGACGATAAGTGACGTGACTTGACGTGTGCTATGCTTACGACGTGACCGTGACGATAAGTGACGTGACTTGACGTGTGCTATGCTCACGACGTGACCGTGACGTGAAGTGACGTGACTTGACGTGTGCTATGCTCAGGACGTAACCGTGATGTGAAGTGTTGTGACTTGACGTGTGCTATGCTCACGACGTGACCGTGACGTGAAGTGACGTGACCTGACGTGCGTTATGCTCAGGACGTGACCGTGATGTGAAGTGTCGTGACTTGACATGTACTATACTCACGACATGACGTGTCTCGTTACGCGACGGTGGACGAACCAATGTTTAGGGTCATGATGCCGCGTGCACACCATGCCGCAGCACCATCTAAGCGCTCGCAGCGGAAGAACCTTGCTCGTTTTCATCTTCACTGGCTTCGATGGTTAACCCACCATGGAGGTTGATAAGACCCTTACGCCAATTCCACGTCTCCTATGCCAGATCATTATATCTTAAACGGACCGTTTCTTCCCAGGTCGTTTCAAATATTGCTAGACTCATTTCAAATTATGCCATCCTGCTGTCTGGCAAGCATCAGGGGCAAACGTAGTAACTTATCAGCAGTTAACACCGTCGAGGGTCTCTGCTATTGGGGAGCCACCGACTTAACCTTGCATTTTCTAACGCACACAATTATGTATTACGGTCTTGAAGCCTGCCAGGTGGACGCTGTTTCCGCTGACTGCGTCGACGAGGAGATGTCGGAACACTTTGGCCCAAATGAGATGCACCACTGGATAGTCTGGTGCATGAGAAGTTTAAAGATGTCCGGTTTGTCACTTGATGTCAACCAGCGACCCCCTCCAGGTCGGGTTACCTCATGGGAGTACTCAGGATTTTTCAGTGGGCGGACGGGACGGAGCCGAAACATTCCCACAAAAAATCGAACTTATTGCGTCAAAATGTGTCTTGGTCTAAAACAACGTAACACGGTTTAGACCTTCATATTCCAAGGGGCCACTGTATGAATGCGCTGCTGCTCAAGCTAATTCTTGCGAGTAAAGGAAAGCATACGAACTTTTAAGCAGGGGGCGGCCATCTTCCGACAAAAGTAGACAAACAGTCGTATTTTGAATCAGACTCAACGTGAAAAGTGACCTTAGACCGATCTAAGGCCGAGCAAAGTAATCAAAGGTCAGTGACAACAGCTGACCAAGGTAAAGTCATTGATCAACAGAGGTGTTTCACATGCCTTCGAGCAGCCATTCTGTACTGATTTTGCGTCCAACGCTGTCGTTTGCTTTAATGAAATAAAAATGCAAGGTTAATAAGGCTGGGCGTGCTACGCGTGCACATACATGGAGCTCACTCATTTTCTAGAGATCATATTAAATCCTGTGGTTTGAGGCAAGTGTTTGGGAACAACAGGCAAAAAAACACTCAAGTTGGCTGCTAAATACCATCAAAACCAAGCACAGGCTTAATTCCTAGATTATATACGGCTAGAAGCCTGGGCAACATAATCCGCTGATGGCTGATGACTAATGCATAATTGTTTTCTTTGTTATAAAAGAGTACAAAAGATCCTAGCATCCAAGATATGTTAAGAGCGTGATGCACGAGTACAAGCGTCAAACACTCAGCAGCGACGTCATGCACGAGTACAAGCGTCAAACACTCAATAGCGATGGGAAGTGACACATAAAATGTCAGAAGCAACATGCAAAATTACGTTCGACAACTGCGCGTAAAATCATCGGCGCATATCCGACTGCTGCTCTAGCGCTAAAGCACCAGTGCCGGGAGGGACGGAACCTGAGCTATCATGGGTGTTGCAGAAGGCTCCCGTCAACAAGTATGGGTTCCTCAAAGTAAAAGCGAAAGGCAAGCAAGCAAGCGAAAAGAACCCAACGCCAACTTAGTGGACCCTTAAACGATCGGCAGTGCCCCGGCAGGCTGACACATAAGCCCATGGACAAAGCTCAGGATCCTATGAACAAAGAGAAATTACTTAAGACCATGCAAAAATGCCCCTGTGCGATCAAGAGTGCCCGAAAATGTTAACAGAAAGAGCCTCGATAGAAGTAAAGAGTCCTCCGCAAATGAGGTCGAAGGGAAAGAGCCCTCGATCAAAGTCGGGAACCCCTGAGCATCGAGTGTTTCGGCGCGTTATCTTGTATGAGGCCTCGTAGCATAATGCCCTCCAAGCAAGTGGAAAGAGCCCGAGACTAAAAATGAAGGGCCTCTAAGCACCTGAGTGTACTCTGGCGTGTGGGGCCCCGGAAAGAGCGCATAGAGCCTTTCAGGCGCATGGAAAGAATCCGTGGAGGTAAACCCGCTCGATCAACAGAGTCCGGGCGTGGAAGTAGATAGCGTCCCAACAGCAGCCTTGGGCCCTGCGAGAAAATGCAAAGAGAAAATCAGATTGTAATCAGATTACTTAGTAATCAGATTGACCCGGCAAGTGAACATATATGCCCCGAGCAACAGCGTAATGTCTCTGGACAGTGTTATGAGTACCAACAGTCACCCCAAGCAACAGCTCAATCAGCGAATAATTAACTTTGTCCGCTTAAGAGCTTTCTGTTGTTGCTAGGAAACGTTCTTAGTTGTCTGTAGGCCCGAAGACATCCATTTTCTTGTGGGTTTATTTTGCTAGCAAACTGCGTCCGTTCGGTCGGTTATGGCACCTTCGGAGCCTGTGGGTCTCCTCTGTATGGTCCATGGGGGCATGGTCCTGCACCCCCCTCCTCCGTATCTGCCACCGGTCCGAGCAGCTTAATAGGTGGGGTCCGCCAACAGCATAAGGTCATCGATTCAAATAACAAGCACTCAAGACACAGCATGGAGGACTCCGGGATGATCGAGTGTACCCGAGCGGGTTAACAAATAGGGTCCCAACAAGAGCGTAGGGCCCTCCATTCAAATGAAAAATACTCACGACACAATATGCAGAGCCCCCGAACGATCGAGTTTGCCCTAGCAGGCTAACATACAGGGCCTCGTCAAAAGCGTGGGGCTCTCCATTGAAACAGGAAGTACCCAAGACCCGAGGCAGGCGTCCCCAGAATGATGGAGTGTGACCGAGCAGGTTATCAGATGGGGCCTCGGCAGGAGCGTAGGGCCCTCCATTCAAATAGAAAGTACCCCAGACCCGATTTGGAGTGCTCCGAACGACCGAGTATGCCCAAGCAGGTTAAGACATAGGGCCCCCGTCAAGAGCGTAGGGCTCTCCATTCAAGGGGGACGTACTCAAGACCCAGTGCGGAGGTCCCCAGAATGATGGAATGTGACAGAGCACGCTTTCAGATGGCATGGACCTTGATACAGATAGGTATCTCGATGGACCCCTGACAAGAGCATAGGGCCCTGAGCAAGGGACAGAGGATTGGAGGGGCCCTAGACCAATGTAGAGCATATCGTCATGGCATATCATGGGCATATCGCTAGTGTGGCTAACGTTAATTAGTAAGTTAACGGAGACCAACGCGCCTTAAGGGCCCCTGGGTAACCGAGAATACCCCGGCATGTCAACATATGGGGCCCTCCGGCCCTAGCGTATAAAGTGTTTCGGGTAAATGGAAAGTATCCGTGGAAGGCCTCTGATTAACAAGGACGCCCCGCCCCGGCACGCCAGCAGAAAGGGCCCAGCAAATGCAAAGAAATCAAGCTCAACGTGGCAGGCTGCTTAACAATCAGAATGACCCTGCAAGAGGGCACATAAGTCTTCTGGAAACAGCATGGGCCCCTGAACAGCGTAATAAGGTTTAATGTTTCCAACTAACAATTTTTCAATCATTGAGGACAAATGGTCTTCTCGTGTGTCCTTCACTTTCGCCTGCAGCTGCCCTTGGTCGCCTGGAAATCCAAAGATGTTCAATTTTATTGCGTTTTGTGTTTAAAAAACTGCACATGTTCGGTCGGCTATCGGGCACGTCTGGAGCCTATGGGCTCCGAAGGGGCCCATAGGCCATGGGCCCGTGACCCGTGTCCCCCCCCCCCCTCTCTGGATCCGTACCTGGCGAAGCCACAAGATATTCAGTAACTCGAGGCATATACATGATACAGTTACATGGGCCGAGGACATTCAAACAGTGCATACATCGAACCGTCACCTCGTCAGCTGTCAGAAAGTAGCAATAAAAGAGGGGGCATAGCCAGTAGCCGTCACGCATGAACATTGGAAGTCGCAAGCTAGTGACGTTTCAGACTCTGTGTTTGTGGAGACTCCCTGACCGAGATGTTGGCAAACTCCAGCGGCAAAGCATTAAATGCCGAGGCGGCTCAATACGTGAACAGCTTCTCGCCTGCCGCGGGGCCACAAACGCGGGGCAGACTGACCAGACCATAGTGTGTGCGTGTGTGTGTGTGTGTGTGTGTGTGGGTGTGGGTGTGGGTGTAGGTGTGGGTGTGCGTGTGCGTGTGTGTGTGTGTGTGTGTGCGTGGTTCGTTCGCTGGTAGTTTAGAACGGAGCCGCTCAGCGATGCGTCCGGGCTTGTTCGCCCGCCTGATGCGGGGGAGCAGCTGCGGAGTCTGATGGCCGAACATGCTCCGGGAGGAGGCCAGCCCAGGCTCGTATGCCCGGACCATTCAAGGTCTCGCGTTTGCTTGACGGAGATAACTCGTGCAGAAAAGTCGAGAATTGTCTGCGTAAGAGCAATTTTTAGACTTTTTGACCTCGATGCTACCGGAAACAGCGAGGCATGCCGGGCGTAGTATCGAGCGAAGCATAGTAACAATGTAGCGATGAAGCTGGCGTGAGAGGGCAGAAAGTGGCGGTCGGCGGTGGGATATACCATGGTCAGAATACCAAAATACGTGTACGTGCTTAAAAAACACCCGGGTCCCGTGTCACGTAACGTCCGAAAATGACTCCAAAGATATCGCCCTTTGTTTCTTGCAATAGTAATGTTTCGGAATGGGTCATAAATAAAACGGCTGTTTTTCTTTCAACTTTAACCAACTTCAAGGGAAGTGAGCATGAAGCTCATGCAATAACTTTTAGATCCTCTTGCATTTAAGCAGTAAGAGGATCTAAAGAGACCAGTGAAGTCCCAAGTTTGAGGACCAGTGCAAATACTCTACTGAGGCCAGTGCCCAGAGCCTGAATTTCGTCGGCGCATTGAAACATAGAGCACAGGAGGCATGCACATCATTAGCAAAAAAGGCGAAAGGCATCAGCATCAGAGACTTATCATGATTTATCAGTCGCAGGACCAACAGCCAGGAAGGATGGCTTTTGGACCGTTTGGAATCGATGCAGTAAAAATGCATCGAACGACATTTTGTTCTGAGCCAGATCAAATCACATTTTGTTGGATATGCTAAGGAGAACAGTTTACTTTTGTTACCTCTGCTCATCATCGTGGCTAAATGATGGCAGCAATGATCCGCCGCGTTGTGACGCATGCGCCCCAGTGCAATTTCGGCGCAGTCAAATAGTGCTAAAATATATTTCTTAGTGAGCCAATATGTTTTCTTTGACATGTAGTTTCTGCACGGATAAGATTTAAGCAAGACAGAATTAATAGCCTTATTCCTCGCAGGAAAACCAGGAGACTGGAGATATAGATGCGTTGATAATTCAGCAACATGCCTTTATCGAACCGAACAGCTGAAGCAAATTAAAAACTGCTTGCTGATGCTCCTACTAGATTTTTGCAGGTTTTTTAAACAGCCCGTCAGAGTTTTCACAGATCACCAACATTCAGGAAATTAAACAAGGAGCGATTGCCAGCCATTACTACGATGCAGTGCATATCTAAGAGCAAGAATGCGCGAAAAATGCGTGTACATGCAAGCGATTTCAAGTAAGCTGGCACCGCGCATCATTGAAATCGTTTGCACATATAATTGATACGTGATGCGTGATGTTTGTTTACTTGAAATCTCTTGCATGTTTGAATCAAGCGTTATGCGTGTTGCCTGTTTATTTGAATGTTTGTGCGCATTTTTCGTGTATTCTAATTCTTAGATGTGTACTGTATCGTAGTAATGGTTCTTGTTTGTTCATCAATTGCTCCTTGTTTGATCCCCTGCATGTTGGTGACCTGTAAAGACTGTGGCTCGTTGTTTAAAAAAAGACCCTGAGAAGTCAAGTAGGGTCATCGGCAGGAAATTTTGAATTTAGTGCTACTATTCGTTTTGATACAAGCATGCTGCCGAAATATCACCGCGTCCATATCTTTATTCCTCTTATTTTCATACAGGGAATAAGGCTATTTTTGCGTCTTATCTATATGTATAATGTTCCTCGCAAATGCCTTTAACAACTTAGGTTATTTTGAACCAAATACAATTTCAGTTTAGACCTTATTTTTGCAACATTAACAGGCCCCTGTCAAAAGGTCAGAAGATAAAAACACGCCGGCAAAAACAACAACGAAAAATGTAATACACAGACACCCATTCACCGGCTATCAAAAGCACTGGTGCTCAAGCAGGTGTGCTCCGACTGCGCATACGACACGCCGCTGCGTCTGTTGTGTGATGGCGGCTGGCAGTGCATTATACAATGCTGGCGCATGGTGCCCGAAACGTCTCCTCCCGGCCTCGGCTCTCGGCAAAGGGAGACGTAGGAGTCTGTCCCGCCGGACGATTTGTGCGCGCGTGTCGCGGTTGAACACAAAGATAGCCCTGAGCAAATCAGACTTGCCGTGCAACATCACGGCGCTCTTGTTCAGTTCGTCCTTGACCGCCGCCCAGGTCAGAGTTCGCGACCCTCGCTGCCCTCGCCGACCGGAGGCGTAAACAGCCATCTCAGGTCGAGCGCCAGTCGGTTTCGAAGCCTAAGTGTGACCGTTCGTGAGTAATAGCGGGTCGCACGAGTGACAGGCGAGTGACACTTGGTTTAAGGGAGACGTGGGGAGGAACGGAGGATAAGGGCAGGTGAGAAAATGAGTGCTCTGACTGAGGAGTTGCTGAAGCGAGCCCTTCTTGCCTGCTTCGACGACAATGAAGTGCGCAACACTCTGCGAGATATATTCAAGGAGGAGTTCAAATCTCGTGATAAAGAAATCAAGGAGTCCAAGAAGCAAGTAAGTGGGCAACAAGAAATCATCCGAGCTCAGTCACAGGTAATTGAAGTTATTGAGCAGTACTCCAGACGGAACTGGCTCAATTTCAACGGCGTGGCTGAAACCGCAAACGAAAAGTCTGGCCATTGACCTAGCCAGAACTATGGGCGTCCAGCTTCAGCCAGGTGACATTGATCGCGCTCATCGGGTCGGTAGACTTCAGCCCACCCCGGACGGCGGCAGCTGCATCCGACCGCTGATTGTCAAGCTTGTGTCCTACACGAAGAGGGAAGAGGTATAGAGTGCCCGTAAGCAGCTGCGGACAGCTCCCCACCTAGACAGCCCTGTCTGACTCCAGACTCCATCACAAGGGCATATGTCACTGAAAACCTAAGAGGAACCAGAAGGTGATGTATGTCGCTCGCCAGCTCAGACAAGACAACAAAACATGGGCAGCCTGAGCGATGGCTGCGTAATGAAAATAAATTCAGCGGAGGGAAGCAACGCACATAAAATTAAAACAGAAGAGGACCTGCACAGGATTGTCGGGGCAGCTGAAGCGACTCGTCGTCGCACAGCATTCGGGGCAACCGCCCCCACTGAGGACCGCGGACCGGACAACTCAGACGCCGCGAGTACTGCAACATACACTGTCGTTGCGACTGCCGGGGAAAGCTAGAGGTAAAATGCGGACGGCAGAGGTAAACCTCATATGCCAGTACGAAGTGCGTTTTGCCTACGCCGCAGCATTTGTAGCTCGTTCGTATTTCTAAGAAGTGTGTTGTCAGCTTAGTTCAGTGGTCCCAGCGGTCCTACTTATTGCTAGGATGTCACTTTTTAGAATGCACGTCGTAGCGGAGCTGACCCTATTGCATTTCTGATTGTTGCTCCAAACTGTGTGTTTATTGTGGTTGATGTTTGGCACTTATGCTCGCGGCCATCATGTCACATCAGGCAGGATGTGCTGACTATTTGTGTCTGCTTGACTGTATTTGCATTTGTTAACGGTAACTATATTCCTGTTGATTTGAGGTCCATGGCTCACAATGTGCTCACATCAGGTGTGTTTTGCCCCAGTGACATAGCCATGTTTGATACATGATTAGAGTAGCCATTTTGCATATTTGTTTTCTGTTCTTCGTCATAGCCTTTTTGTATAACTGCATTTACCCTATTATCTACACTGTCACTCGTACGACCCTCATATCGCCGTCCACTTGTTACCAGTTCCTGGATGCTGCTGCGTGCCCGCTGCCAAATTTAGCCTGCTGCTATCAGGGACTTTTTCTGACAGCATTTAATCAACCTCTTCCGTTGGGACATTGGAGGTGCGCTGCTCAGCAACTGCTGGTATTTTTCCTCTATCCCTTTCAACCCTCATGCTATACCATCATCCAATTCTCACCGACTCTTTTCCTTCAAGCACACATCTTACCTTCACTTGCTCAGCTCCTGCACGCAAATGCTCAAAGCTGTCACTTAAACTATATCCTGACATTGAAATGTGCTAAATAATCAGTGGGCTGGAAGTCAACCCAGGACCACTAGCAAACAATAATGTCACAATATCACATGTCAACATAAACAGCATCACATCTCCAGGACGCCTGGACGAGCTTGCTCTCTTCACCACATATAACGACATTGACATCTTGCGTCTGACTGAAACCAAACTTGACTCACAGGCCCATCCTAGCTTGTACAATTTACACAGCTATCACAACCCAATGACAAAGCACAGGACTCGACATGGAGGGGGAGTAGCAGCATACTTTAAATCAACACTCCCAGCAAAGAGACTACCTTATCTCATACTTGAAGGAGTTGAATGGGCTTGGTCCCTCACCAAAATCAAATAAGAAGTTCTTGTGGTTTGCTGTGTCTATGTCACACTCAATCTCTCTAGCAGTCAACTGACAGAGTTTTTAGATGTCTTGTCACACAGTGTTGCCATGGCACAAACATATATCCCCGCATCTATATTGATATTGGGAGATTTTAATGCTGGTAATAACTATCTAACTAAAGCTCACTCTACTAAACACAATGATATCTTTCCATTTGAAGTCAGTCTGAAATACACAGTTGAATCACTCAATCTGACACAATTAATTGATCAGCCATTATACAGGACACGCATTATACAGGACACAGCCAACTTACGAGACTTAATACTGACACCGAACGCAAACATAATTGCAGACAGTGGGGTTCTCCCTCCCCCCCCCCTTTCACTAATAGACCACATTCCTACCTTTGCCACTATCAAGGTTGCGTCGCCGCCCCTAACGGCACCAACCAGGCATGTATGGGACTACACAATCATGGATGCAGGCAAACTTTCACAACTTCTGGTAAACACCGACTGGGACAGAGTACTTGATCATGATATAGACACGGCGACAAATAACTTTACGCAGGTTATGCTCGCAGCAGCTGCTGAAGTCATCCCAACAAAGATAATCAGGATGAGAAACTGTGACAAACCTTGGGTCAATGCTGCACTAGAGAGATGAGGAGAAGAGACAGACTTTTCAGACTGGCTCAGAGGAAAACGACTGGTGACCACTGGAACCGCTGGCGACAACAAACAATTTTTACCACATGCATGAACAGACGACTTAATAACAACCACTTGCAACATCAAGTAAATAGCCTCTTGCCTGCAAAACAAAACCCACACAAGTACCATGCATTCTTAACAAATGATAGGACGGACACGAGCTGAGACAGTGTCACCGCCCGTAAGACCTTATTCAGCTCCATTGGCAGAGGACTTAGGTAAAGCTAACCTACTAGGTGACTTTTTTGCCAGACAATCACAACTCGCTACTGACGGCCTACCTGTCCCGAGACCGCGCTTGCGTATCCACCATCCACGTTGGCATAATCATTACAGAGGATGAACTACTGAGCGCACGCAACACCCTCGATCCAAACAAATCATGCGGTTCTGACAGCCTCCCAGCAAAAATATCAAAAATTACTGTCATATTGATAAAGACTACACTCACTAAACTATGCAACACGCCACTAAGCCAAGGTATTTTTCCTCCCACCTGGAAAGAAGCAAAGGTTCATCCCATTTTCAAAAACAAAGGATCAAGCTCGGATCCTGCTAACTACAGACCAATCAGTTTACTTCCTTGTGTGTCAAAAATTCTTGAAAGAATTATCTTTAATAATATCTATCAACACCTAACTGAGAATTGGCTGCTCTATGAGAAACAAAGTGGATGCCGTCCTAAACACAGCACACAAGTTTAGCTGGTATATTTAATTAACAATCTTTATACAGCTTTGGACCGAGGCAATGACTTTACAGCCATTTATTTTGGCATTAGTAAATATTTTGGCAAGATATGGCATAAGAGCATCCTACTCAAGTGCAAGGACTATTGTGGTTTGTCGGGAACTCTCCTAAATTGGCTGGAATCATATCACTGAGACCGTAAGCAGATAGTTAAGGCAGGCAACAGTTTCAGCACGCCTAGGACCATACATGCTGGGTGTCCGCAAGGGTCCGTTCTGGGGCCTCTCCTTGCGCTTATATATCTTAACGACCTAGCCGACAGGACTGATTATGACGTATTGTTCTTTGCCGACGACCCTACGCTGTACACAGCTTACTCACACGACCCAGTTACCGAAAAGCGGCACTCCAACATGACTTACGTATCATTCAAGAGTTTGGCCAAAGACTGGCTCATCACGTTCAACGCTACGAAAACAATTCAACAAACATTCACCAACAGAAATACACGTAACCCACCGCAGCTGGCATTTGATGGCCAACGAATTCCTTCCCTTACAAGCCACAAGCACCTTGGCCTGACGATATCTACTGATTTGCACTTTCATCAGCACGTTAATGACATCATCTCCAAAATCAGAAGAACCCTTGGACCTCTCTACCCACGATCGCGACTTCTGCCTCGGCATATCCTCAACGACATGTAGACGACTTACATTCTTCCTTTGTTTGATTATTGTGACGTAGTATACGACGGACTTTTGACAACCAGCGACTCCCTTAGACTTGACAGATTGCACTACAGAGCAGCAAAACAAATCACCGGTGCACTCTACAAAACACACACTCGCGCACTGTTGGACTATTTGGGATGGAATGCTCCCAAATCACGAAGAAACATGCACTAACTGACACTGTTCCACACCCTCATACACAACCAACATCTACTGCCAAAAAACGTCACTGCACTTCTACCTGACACACGAGCACTTGCAACATGACACTCACTACGCAATGCAATGATGCTCACATTACCACCGAACAGAACCTCAACATACCAACAATCCTATATTCCATCAACTACGAGAAGATGGAACCAGCTCCCGCTTGAGGTGTCATCTCTCCAGTCCTCTCGTTCCTTCAGACGGGAAATATACCAGCGCTGCGGTGTGGCCGCGCCTCCGGTGTATCACAGCTTTGGATCCAGGCATGGTAATATCCTAAATATTAGGCTGAGATTGGGAACGTCAGACTTGAATGCCCACCTGTTCGAAATTCAAAATCCAGCTACACCTAGTCAGTATTGCTAATGTGGCTATCCATATGAAGACCCTAAACACTTTGTACTGAACTGTCCTCGTTATCATGAAATCCGAATTTCAATGCTACGTAGAACAGATCGTGTCATTCCAAACTTTTCTGAGCTCACTCGCAACGAGCAAGTATGTATCTCAGAGCTAATGGCTTACAGGATCGCAATGGGCAGCACATAGCAAAATTTTTCCGCACATTTATTTTTCAGACCAAAGATTCGCCTAAAAACTTTCAGCGGGCGCGGGCAGCAGACGGGCCACTGAGTGGCGTTGTCGCGCCAGGCGTCCGACGCCGGCCCGAGACGGCTACATGTGTAGACTGGAGTGGCGGCGGGCGCCTGGCCTGTGTCGGCTTACGGATCGGGCGAGTGGGCGGTGGGTCGTGGGTTCCCTGGCGGCGATGACCGTATCTTGTTTTTGTTAGAAGAGGCGCTCAGATTTAAGCGCTACGCTTATGCGCCAATCCACTCATCACATTATGCACTGCTTAATGTCCATAAGCGAAAATAAACATCGAATCAAATCAAATCACCTCATGGCCAGGGCTACCATCTGAAGCTCTGCCATGTGTCGAAACGACATCCATCGGAGTGTCTCACTCAGGGCACACACATAATCAAATCTACGTCGACCTAAAATATCTGTAGCAGCAACGCTTAGGGCCTTTTGGATTCTTTCAAGTTTTTCTGTGAAGGAATAGTGATGAAATAGCATGAAGAGTAAAAGTCTTACAGAAGAGGACTTACCGTGTTGGCTAAGCTTTCCGGTATCTATATAAAATAGGTGACGGGTTCGGTTGGGAAAGCATTTTTGGAAAATTTCAGGTATGGGGCACGTGTATGGGAAAGACGTCCAATAAATATTGGTTAGATAGTTCCAGCAATGTTTCACATCGTTACCGCATGCACTTCGTTAATCGCAGAGTTATGTTGTCGCTACTTTCGCAAATATCAAAGAAACAACAAGCTTAGGTGCAAAATTTCCTAAGCCTTTTCCATAATTAAGAACTCAAGACCTGGAGAAATATAAACACGGGGGAAACGGGAGGGTGTAACTGATCAGGACTGTATAGTGAGTAGGCACGAACACAGCCAGATGGGCGACGGGTGGATTGAGCCAACGGAATCTTACCCGTGGCGGCCTCTAGCGCACAAGTTACTTGCACGCTGCTCACAAAACTTCGTACTTTAATGACGTCAGGGTTCACACTGGCCTGGAGCTTACTTGCCGTTTGATGGTCACTGCTTACCTTGGTGAGATCAGCCATGAACAGGTTAGCATTACCAACACCGGGGTGGCATTTAGCAAATGCAATACCAGCAGGTACAGCATGTTTGCCCGCTTGTCATGCCGCTCGCCATTGTTGTTTCTTCATAAATTTGCATTTCAGTGACATTTCATAATAAGTCCTTATAAAACAAAAACTTCCACGCACACGGCATCAATTGTTTTCAGAAAGCAGCATGATTTTCATTCTGCATTTATCATAAATAATTGCGATCATATACCGCCTGTGGTATATCACACGATAGCGGGACAATACTGGCGTATCAAGGTAAGATAGGGACAGAATGTGAGACGTAAACGACCGGAGAAGTACACCATATTTCCCAAAGGAGAACGTCGTAGTTTTGCGCCAACGAGAAAGGCTTATCTCCTTGAACATGATTTAGCGCGCGTCCGGGTGCCCGGTTGAATACCCTTCGCTCGGGTGGAGGAGTCAATTTGACCTCCCTGAGGTCTCAAAAACTGAGAGAGTTAGACACATGAAATTCACCGGGTGGGTAAGTCTGTATGTGAACTCACCTATGTCAACATTCGAGATTCCTAGGTCATCACCTTTATGTCAGATAGCCCAAACAAAGTCAAACTGCAGATTGATGCCCGAAGTACCCCCAGACCTCTCAATGCAACTGCCTTGGAACTGAGCACTTGCTCTAAGTGAAAGGTCACTAATGTCTATGTAAGGTCAGTGACCTTGTTTTATTTTTAGAGTGTCAGAGTGAACAAAATTTTGCGAAATTAGTCCGATTTTTGCACTTGAACAACCGTTAAGATTTACGCTACAAGGTATACCCCTTGAAAAAAATACTGAATTGTTATTTTAGGTCAGTGACCTACTAGGTTCTTCATAAGTTCATGGATGGTGTCTCGATGTCTGCTCCGGTCCCTGCCATTAACCAATTCAAAATGAGGACCAGGGACCATACCATACAGCAAGCTCTCGAGTGACAAAGCATGCTGGTTTTTATCTTTTGAAGGTCGGTCTGACTTTCAAACCTGACCCGAGGTCAATGTGATTTGTTATAAACCTAAATTTAATTACTTTATTGTTATAGCCTGAGAAACTACCCGAGAGCTTTATAGCTTTGTCTAACACTCCGCTGTCGCAGCAGATTGAACAATCCGCAGGAATTGTTTTCATTGACAGCCACGGCCTGACTTTGACCTGCCATGGGCCAGCGACCTTACAAGATACATCCGATGTTTTTTACCGGAGGATCGGATATTCAGCTTTCTGCAGCCATGCAGTCTGGCGCGTGGCTACGCCTCGCCGTTTGGAAGTTATTCTGTAAAAACCTGTGAGGGGTGCGGGGCAAACTGATCTCCCACCCTGGCGCGCGTTAAAGAATATAGTAACATGACGTAAGGTCGATACTTGAAACACATCGGTGGTACGTGGAGAGATGTACGGTACAGGGCTTCTGTCTTCAGCTTAGAGCTAGACTAGAGTGCGGTCTGAGGGCACCATCTAAATTATGTGATGTCGTGTCATCGGGTCCGGTGTCATGCAATTTGCAATTTGTTGCTTTATGCACTACCGTGAACGTGAGGTGCTTGTTCAAATTTACTTTTCCAGTAGGTGTGGTGCACATACTGGTTCAGTTGTCCGCATATTCCATCTCGTCCAAGCAATTGTTCATTCACAAGGTTACACGGATAGCTTTCACGTATATTTGTTTGCATTGCATGCACCTTCCGATGTTAATATTTGCATAACTTCTTTTATGTTTTAATCATTTCCTGGTTGATTCCTATTTTTTTCCTTATTGAAATTCAGATTTGGAATAAGTCGTATAGAAAAAAAAGAATTTAACAGAATTGAACATAACAGAATAGAAAAGAATACAAATATAGAAAGTCAGTCTGTCTTTGCCAGACTGTCGCTGCCATTGTCAATCTGTAACTGTCAGACTCAAAAACTGATCCGAATCACTGCTTGGATTCATATTGTTTCGACTCAAGTTATAATTGAGGTCTCAAAATTGTTCGGTCAGAATCGATTCAAATCACATGAAGACGAGCAGGACACCAGCGAAAGTACGGTTATCACTGACATAACCCGAGCGATGACTCTTTCGATGCCGGTGCATACCTACGGAAATTTCGGCAAGGTCACGTCAGAACTGGGAAAAGCAGAATTGGGGGATGGGGCCTACACAACAAGCACTGCTTAACGTGGGCTCCTATCTCAGAATTTCAGCCAGTTAAAAGTACTCGGGCTGAGTCTTTAATTCCCGCCCGGCCGCACTCGGCATACAGTGGCGCCACCTACTCGCCACACGTGGCCATGGCTGGGGTCAATTGAGACCTAGATGGCCGTAGGTCCATGGTGGGTGTCCGTTGCGAACATTATTGGGCACATTTAGTTAACGCTCGTGCGACAATTGTTTGTACGGTAAAACTCGCATGCCTAAAGCTCGTCAGGATAAAGCACGTAGAACAAAGTGTTAACAGTTTTTTTTCTCGTTTTTTTAGTTCGTTTTGTGAAAAATTTGAAGCATCACAAGCTCGTAACAAGAAAAAGTAGCATGTAGTAAGATTTGCGTGGTGAAAAGTTAGGCACGAAATCCTTTGTAACGAAAATGTTCGTACCCACAAAATTCGCATGGAAAAGTCATAGATAGCTGTTTGTACTCAGATATTCGTGAGGGAAAAAGTTCGTATGCCAACATTTCTTGCAAACACGTAGAGTCTGTGCGGAAATATTTATCAGTGGTAAAACTTATTCGGTATGTAAAAGCTTGCATGTGGATGCGTGGCAGACTTTTGGATGCCGATCCACGTCCTTGGTGCGTAGCCTAAGAAAATGATCGCTACAAGGAGCCGTTATATTCTACTGACCGAATGAGAGCAGGAGACCTTAGGGGATGGTGGTGGACAGCTACGATTGTTTAGGTAAGGTAAAACATTTCGACTAGCCAAACCCTCATGGCATGCGATTAAACGCCGTCCGGCGGCCAGAGAATGAGCCCGAACCAATGAGAGGAGTAATCACATTTGGCAAGCCGTTCAGAACATGCGCCTAATTGGTACGAAAACTTTGCTAGTGGCATCAACACAACTTCTGCGGTGGGTGCAATCGAGCGCCGACATGGGATCAGACCACATACAGTGACGTAGATAGCTTTAGCGGCCAGGCCCCGTGGGTATTCAGCACCATAGCTTGACTTGCATCATTAAATGCTATCGTTCGAAATGTCACATGCCATCTATCCTGATTTGACGGATGGAGTGCGTGATTGGTATAGCATAGGAACCGCTTTGTTTGCGTTGCTGGATGCTACTTTTTGATCCTAGGGCTAGAAGATCACTTTTTCAGTTCTGCTTGAAGAATAATTGGCGGCATATTAACATTCCTTGATCGTCCACAAATGCAGCCATGTACCCAAGTCCCGTTTCCAAAACATTCTGTGTTGTTCAAAGACGATTGGTTTTAACCTTGTTTGCACCCGACCCAACATTGCATGAGGCTTCAACTTTTAATCTGCCGATGGAACAGAATTACGTAAGTTGTGAAGTGCATTTGAGAGCATAGGCGTAGGAACGTTTCAAAAAGTGGGAGGGCCAAGGTCAGGGTGTACTTCACGAACTTTTTCTGGAAAGCGAGCCCGATGACCGGGCAGGGGGGGGGGGGAGAAGGGATGGAGACTGTTATCGCTCTTTATTCAAATGTTATGGCTGTTATGCTAGCTATGCATCTAGAGCTGTTTATTACTGGTGCACAATCTTGCCTATTCGACTCATCCGTCATTTGGCAAGTAAGGCTATCCAGCTTCCCTAGATTATTCGTCCATTTTAACATTGTCTTTCCTGGGGAAACGAAATTCCACGAGCGGGTAGGTATTTTGGGTCATTAAGGAAGCCTTTGCCTCCACAGTGTAGATGCCAAAATAAGACATGGATATAGGCTGGTAAGAATTTTGAAAGTGGATCGATGGCTCACAGTGCGCCAGGTTTTTCATGCACCTTCATTTCACTGGCTGCTTTTCAAGAAATTTGACTTGTCGCAGTATTTTAGGCGGAAACAAATTCGGGAGTTTGAAACTGTTGGAAACAATGTGACAAAATCCATAGAACTGGAGATTCTCTTTTAAGAATTAAGCCACATAATAAGACCCATCTGTCATGTGTTTCTCATCTGAGCCCCGCTTCTGTCCGCCGTCGGTGGTCACTGCTCTGGCCTGGATGCCTCCCGCATGACTGACTGCGAGCTGATCGTGTGGCTACTTTGTTGCATACTTTTGGATCAGCGTCACTTCTACATGGTATATAAAACATGTGTTAGACACCAACAACAGTATTTTTCCCGAATTATCTTCCCTTATACCACATAATCGCAGAAAAATAGCCTCCGGGAAGATGTCTGCCTCAGGTATGGATTGGCCCAACGGGCACTTCATTGCCCATTATGCAACGTATGCGATTTGATTTGCTTTTGTGTGTAGGCAGGGGCGTAGCCAGAGCCTTGCCAAGAGGAAACACAGGGTTAACAAAAGCCCATCTTATGGTGATCCCCCCACCCAAAAAAATCCCTGGATTTGGCTTGCTTGTTAACAAGTGACACGGTTTTCTTCGTTTTATTGCCATTCTTACCTTGTAACGAGAACAGAAACCAGGAGCTACCGTGAGCTCAATTCTATTTGCTTTTTGAAGTCAATAAATTGCAGAAATCAGGCGTTGAACGGCTGCATGGAAGAAATCACCGGCGCTCTTAATTTACAATGGTTAGCTGACTCTTTCTAAGCCGATAGAATTCAGAAACTGTGTCAATTTTTTATCTGGGCTCCACAGACATTGAGGACATCGCGAAGGTAGATTGTAGATCGATATGTTTGATCCAAACGTGAAGACGAAAATTTGATTGCAAATCGAGTGGTCAACGATGTGTATTAACATGGCCAGCCATGTTTGTTTGAAAATGTTCACCATTCAGTCAAAATCGATTAGCGATTCAATTCATGTACCGTGTTTTTTTAACATGCTCGCTCGCAAATCTTCGCAACAAAAACCTCGACACCAGGCATTGCAGTCTCCAAAACCGCGGAGTGTAGCGAATATTTAGTAGCGAATATTTAGCCGTGGCCCACCGGTGGACGGAAATGATGACGCTTCCGAAATGACTGCCTTTAAATACCTTAATCAACTAGTTATACAAGTTGCATGGCGTAATTTTGAGCATGCGCACTCTAAAATTTTAGAAACACAAGCCTCGCCCCCAGGCGTTGTAGTCTCCGTAGGCCGCGCCGAGTCCGCCTAGCAGCTAATATTAGTTGTGGCCAACGGGTGGACGGAAATTACGACGCTTCTGAGAAAGTATCCTTGGACGCTTCATGAAATCAGCTCTTGTATTTAGAAGGCAGTCTGAGGGCATATTTCGCCCGTGCAATTTTTAGATTGATGAAAAGAACGGATTGACCCCTTAAGCACCGCGCAGGGGGGGGGGGGGCCTGGAATCTGGTGGTTGAACTGGAAGAGTGAAGGAAAAACATCTATTTCGCAGCTATTTATCTGTCCAGAAGACAGATTAACACGGCGCCCGCCGTCTGGTGGGACTTGCAGTGGCCGAAACTTATCGGTTTTACGGAAGTTGCAACCCAGACCATCCTTGTCCTTGCTATCGAGGTTGCGGGCGGGCATGTTCAAGCCTTTTGATGTAATTTGTTTCAATAATACATTCTGAAAGAAATGAACGTTCTGAGGCAAACATGGCATGACCTTGCTCGTGTTTTAATTCACTTCCGCCCGCGCTTTTCAACAATAATGAGAGTCCTACTCTACGCAACAATAATGAGACCCATTATTCCCTTCCGGGCACGGAGCCTCTTGAGTAGAACACCAGGGGTACATTACCGTTTCCGGTCAAGGCCTGAAGGACCGTTCCGTTCCATGACGAAGTGTCTTCTGGCTATCATTCTGGTGGCACGGGGCGGGATCTCCTGGTCGATCCGGAGGTCATTAAAAGGATATATCATATCACATTGTTCCCATCCCTGACACGGGATCCTTCTGATCCGCGCAGGTAGCCTGGATCAGCACAGGGACCCTCAATGACGCAACAACATCCATGATCGCTACAGGCAGTCCGATAGTTTTCACATAGACTCCGGTTCCATGTTTTTTTATGTTCTTCAAAGATATTGAGTTCTCACTGACTGTAGATTGCAGATGAAATGGGGGTCATAATTTGTATTAACGTGGCTAGCCCATGTTCGTCTCATAATGCTCAAGATCCTGTCAGAGCTGATTACTGATAAAAAAAACTACGTAGTGTGGTGTTGAACATGCGTGCTCGCAATTCATAGCAATAACAGCCTCGACGCCCGGCGTTGCAGTCTCCAGGCCGTGCGGCGTGGGCCTCGCGGCTGTTATACTAAGTGATGGTCAATGAGCAAACGAAGAAGATGACGCATCTTAAGGGAGATGGCTGGTGAACTAGGTAAATCAGCATGCATGTTCAATGCAGCGCAAAAGTAAGCCAAATGCAACCTTAATCTGAATAGTAAGGGGACCAGTTAACATTGCTGGCTCCTGCTTCTTGAAAAGTGGGAGGCCATGGCCCTCCTGGACCCCCCCCCCCCCTGTTCCTACGCCCATGTTTGAGAGCAACATGGAAACATGGATGAGACAGTACTGTTAGCCTAATTCCACGCAGCAAAACCCGAAGAAAAAACATATAATATGTATGTTACATGTATATATATATATATATATATATATATATATATATATATATATATATATATATATAGGCAGGTACGAATGATGCGTGATGCGTGTTTCCCGTTTACCTGAATTCGCTTGCACATACACGCGTTTTTCGCGTATTTAAATTCTTAATGGAATATACATTGCATCGCAACAATAGCTGGCAATCGCACCTTGTTGAAAGTCTCTGAATGCTGGTGACTTATAAATACTGTGGCACGCTGTTTAAAAAAACAAACTTAAAAATCGAGTGGGATCGGCAAACAGTTTGAAAATCCCTACAAACACGCCTTTCGATAAAGGCATGCAGCCAAAATATCCATGCACCTATCTTCCCTTCCCTCGTTTATCGAACCATGATGAAATTGCGTAGCGAAATTCTGCTCGCTGGATTACCCATGGAGACTAAATTTCGGCCAAAATTTGAGAGCTAACAGTGGACAATTTGGTGCCCTGGTGACAGTCTGTCATGGAGAGCATGGGGGGGGGGGCCTCAGGAGCATTATTCCTACAAATGCATCACTATGTGATCAATGTTTACGAACTTTTACATGCGCACTTTTGTCAACCGAAGTTCTTCCGTCACGAGGATGTACGTGCGTACAGTTGCTCACAAGCTATTTGGGATTGGGTTAATGCGTACGGACTTTTTTGTACGCACTTAATGAGTAAGAACTTTTCATACAAACTTGCAGTTCGACAAAGTTTTGTCATTGCGAATATTTGATATGGATTCTTCCTACTTAATGAATATTTGCATACGAAATTTTCGTACAAACGTTTGTGCACATTCCTCTGTCATGCGAACTTTATGCTTTACGTACATTTGCGTACGAACAATTCTGTACGTACTTCATGCATACGATTTTTGCAAACGAACTATGGGCCCCAAACCATCCATGCTACATATTTTCAAACAGAATCCCGAAAACGATATGACTGACAGTCAAATAGGAAAGTCAGTCACATAATTAATATGCGAGCTGACGCACCATTCCCAAACCGTTTGCACCAGGACTTGATGTGTGTTCGGGGTGCCCCCCCCCCCCCCCAGCCTTCTAGCTTTGCCACGGTCAGACATTCAAATTTACCATGACGCGGTGTTCAGACCCCTGCACGCCGCTTGAACGATGCAACAGCATGTGCAACGGCAGTTTAACTTAAATCATTCTGCTAAGGTATTGTAGCAATCATAAGTTGTAATAATTGTAACAATGTAATTCAAATTAGTTTGCTATTCCGGCTGACTGGATGCGTGGAGCTCTGAACATCCGTGCGAGTCTGAATTTCTGATTTGCGCAAGTAGCATAGTGATATTCATGCGCTGTTCAATTTTAACGTAACGATCACATTAATACATTAGATCTTGCCAACGAAGTATTGCCGCGGGATGTAGCTTCACATTCAGTTGCG
The DNA here is from genome assembly GCF_011947565.3 of Pollicipes pollicipes. Taxonomy (NCBI): domain Eukaryota; kingdom Metazoa; phylum Arthropoda; class Thecostraca; order Pollicipedomorpha; family Pollicipedidae; genus Pollicipes; species Pollicipes pollicipes. Next base: position 6,610,555 of record NW_023596746.1, read on the forward strand.
TACGAAATGAATTAGGAGAGGAGAATGATAGGGGGAGGGGAAGACCCCAGTGCTTTCAACTATGAACGGGGAAAACACGCATTTGGAACATTTTGGTGCAGGCTTGGGCCAATTTTCCCCCGCTCAGCCCCTTACGGGTTGCGAAACTGCTCCTACCCCCCCCCCCCCCCCACAGCCCTGCACAACAAAAACTCGGCAGCTTCAGTCGCGGCCATGTCACACAGTCGCCGGCACATGTCTTCACGTTGATATGAAGTGAGGCACATTTGAGCTGACCCCAAGGCGTGCTGGTTTTTCGTCTCGTGTTGGGTTATCTTACAGAAAGTATCAAGTGCGAGGGGCAAAGCCACAATACATTGTGTTCCAAAAGTTTGCGCTCGAGATGCAAGCCAGACTTGGCCCCCAACAGCCATCGCACCGTGTGTTGCTCGAAGAAGCTAAGCGGCCGGAACCGCGCGCAACTGCGCCCGACTTGGCATCCCTCAGACGTGACGTCCTCCCAGTCATCCAGACGCGGCGGCGCCACGAGTTATCCGAAAGATACGTTCCCGATTTGTCCGCTAGGTGGACATCTGTCAAGGCACGAGTTGCAGTCTACGCATGTGTTCCCGAAAGGCAATTTAAAAAAAGAAATGGATGCCGGCTATCTGGTATTGCTGAGCGCAGACCATACTGTTGGCCGAAGCCGAGAAGCGTAGCGCTGCAGGTGATGCAGCACGTAACAAGCTCACCGAGAGCTCAGCTGAACGCCGACACGTGAGGCCGGGCAGTCTTTTACCAATATCACGCCGCAAATCTATAGTACGTTTATTACACCACTACGTATACACAACGAAGTCGCACGCACAAGTAAAAAGTTATAAACCAGAACGACCCAATTGGCAAACAGCGAAAGACACGCACGGCCCATGTTATTTTCATTCGCAACGATTGCCAGCGACCGATGAAAGTTTGCGGCTCACAGGCCCCTGATGCGCTACGGACACCTGCGTAACACGCCAATGCACTTGGCGCGCCACCGTGCCGCGCGCCGCAGCAGGGGACACCGCACGCGCCCACCACACATGGCGAAGGACATCGATCGAGTACAACTGCGCGGCCCTCCAGCACCGGCAGCGCCGCTATGGACACGTGCCATGATATGTGATTTGATGCGGACAGAATAACGCGTGACCTGCAATAAAAACAAAAGCCATGCGATGGCATCCCAGCAAGGGGGCCCACAGTCGGGTCCGTAGACACCGGCGGAAAATGCCACTGCACGCCCACGCGCCGATCACGGGCGCCCATCACCGGCCTGTCTTCATAGTTCGGCCCGGCGCGTGTGTAGCACTCATACGGTAAATGCTCCGCGCCTCAGCGGTCTCAACACTATCGACATCACACAGCATGGGTCACCAAAGTCCCGTCTCTTGCGGTTAAGTCATCGACCTCGAGGAAAGGCCACCCTATCCTTTTCAAGGCAGAGCTGGCTCGATTTTACTCCAGCCTACAGCTAAGCACTAATATTAATTCGTTTGCAGCTCAGATTTGCTTGCAAAGCACCGAATTAACGTCAGCAGGCTAACAGCACCATTGGTAAATTATGAACAAACCAGGGCGCAGCAAGGAATGAGAACTCCTGAACTCAGAGGGAACTCACAAAAACAAGCATTTTGACACCCCTGCCCCCAAAGGCCGAATGACCTAGGAAGTGACCATGACTTTCTAAACACTTAGCCCCATCCAGCAGAACGTAGCATTGAGTAACAAAACATGACCCGAGTCTAAAAACGTGCACACAACCACAAAAATAAACCGCACAAAATTCCGGTACACAGTCGAGAGAGCTGGAAAAACGAAGCCCCTTTAAGACAAAGAATCCATGACATGTCCCCACCATACAGACGGGCTGAAAAGGATGTATATGTACATAAGCTAGAACGATGTTACACTCAAAAGTAAGACATGAGCATGGGTCCACCAAACCCCGGCAAGAGTGATGAGGAAACATTGCATAGGAAAAAACACTTACGGCGAATAGCAATGACCATGTCCCTCCCTCAGCCGTCAAACCTTGAGCGCCAGTATCAAACTGGAAACATACCGGCTGGTGAGGAGAAACACGGCACCAACATGGCACCCGCTCCCGCGCGCACACCTAGCATCAGCGCCCCCTGGCATCGCCGGTGAGGAGTGAGGTGAGCAGCCACTGCTCCGCTGGCGCCGGAAAGACCCTTCCACCGCGACCAGCACCGCGCCCGCGTCCCAGCGAGTCGTCGCAGTCTTGGCACCTCGATTCAGTAAGCTCCACGTTTCCAGAGCAGCCTGCAGTCCGCACCCCGACAATAAATAACCGGCGGCCCGCGCGCCGCGTTCGCAGCTCCAGTCCGTATCACAGTGGGACGCTCCGCGCCCCGGGCCGCTCCCGCACCTAGCCGCGCCGCACTCAGTGGCCGCTCGCCTTAGTCCGCGGCTTGAGCTCCTTCTTGGGCAGCGAGCGTGCGAACTGCAGCACGCGGTCGTCGCGGCACACCTGCCAGGCGAGGTGGGGCTGGCTCGCGGCGAACGAGTTGAGCGTGCCCTTGCACATGACCGTCTGGTCAGCCGGCAAGTCGCTGGCGCACACGATCGGGTGGTGCACGTGCACCATGCCCGGCTCGGCCGAGCGCATCAGTGTGTAGTTGCGCGGGTGCTTGAGCACGCGATCGACGAAGTCGACGTCCTCCTTGCCCCAGCCGTGGATCTCCTGGTTGAGGCCGCCCACTTCCTTGAGGTCGGCACGGAACAGCGCAGCGATGCCGAAGCCGTAGTAGCGGAACTTGCCGCGCCGCTCGTCCACAGGCGGCGTGTCGGCCGGCACCTCATCAGGCTGCAGGGTGGCCGGGTCGTACTGGCTGAACACCACCGGGAAGTACACCTGACGGGGACGGTCAGGTCAGGTCAGGCCACGACCCACGGCAAACGGGCGGCCCCGGGTAGGCTTGATCAGACAACGCCGGAATCACGACAAGCCAAGACGACGTTTGAGCCACAGCTCGGGGCAAATGACCGCTGATTAAACAGCGAGCAAAACTTCAGTCGGCGCGTGGTGGTGTGACGCACGTAATACCTGAGCCAGGGTGCCATCCTTTTGGGGTGTACAACAGGGTGCGACATCGCGCTCTGATTAATTTCAGCATCCTCCGCGAATAACTACCACAGCGGCACCGCAGAAGTACCGCACTTTCACCACAACGCAGCAGCGACGGAAGGTCTCGCCAGCGGCGACACTGCCGACTCCAGACGCTGGCGACGCCGCCGCGCTCCGCACCTGCTTGCCCTTGATGACCGATTGGCGGACGGCGTCCACGGCGTCATGGTCGAACAGCACGTCCACGTCCATGAAGAGGATGAGGTCGTCGTCGGTGAGCAGGCTGGCGCCCAGCATCAGCGACGAGGCGCGGTCGAAGGGTCGGCTCGAGGGCACGATCGAGATGGCGTTGGCGTAGCGCGTCTGCATCGCCTGTAGCCGCGCCACCGTGGCGTTCCGCACGTCCTGGAAACGAGCCGCATCACGCCGTGACTCGACTGTAATCCGCGGCGGCGCAGCCACGCAGCGCCGGCGCGACGGAGGGCGCAGCCTTCGCCTTGAGCTAGATATATAATTGGTGAAGACGGTTAGCGATGCGCAGTTGAACACGCTATCCTGAACAGTTTATGGTCGTTGAGGTAGGTAACAGCCCAATTAATCTCAATCACAGTGCGAGCACGATTGGTCCCAGGTGTAAAGCCATTTGAAGGTGTAGATGCCATCTTTTTTTATATTTTCTGATGGCGAAGACTGCTGGAACGGATTCAGTGGTCGCTCCTCACCTCAGGCACAGCGTTCTCGTGGAAGACGAAGATGACTCGGATGCCGTCCAGTCCCACCCTCTCCAGGTTGTCGCAGAAGCGCTGGAACTGCTTAACCTTTCCAGAGACGGCCACGACGACGTTCACCACAATAGACGAGTCTTGTCGCGGAACGCTGCGCGCCTGGCGGACGGACACGAAAACTCTAGTTACACCACCGGCCGAAGCATGGCGCACACACATCCGTGTTTCTATGCCAACGCAGCGTCGAAAAAGGAGAAAACCACAGCAGCACAAAAACACACCGCAGGCGCACTCGACCCCAATCCGGGGCCGTGAGGCTCGCTTCGTCTAACAATCGACCAGACGCCAGCAATTAACGGGGCCCATCGCCCGTCGCCCTGCGCTGAGCTCCCGCGCCGGCCCGGGTCGTACCTCGGGCATGCCGAACGCCTGCTGCAGGTAGGCGTGTCGGCGCACAGTCTGCACCACCCGCTTGCCGCGGAACCGGATGTACTTGAGCACCAGATCGAGCACCATATCCACGCCGTTCAGCGGGTCCACGCGGTGGTAGCCGTAGTTGAGCTCCTGCAGACTCAGGCTGCGTCCCCGCTCCTGCGAACGGGTGGACATCGGTCACCGGAGGCCGTGTCATCGGCGCCGGCGGGCCGAGCGTCTTCGGACCGCCCTCCGGTCCCCGGCGGCTCTTCGGCCCGCCCCTGACGCCGTCACCGGCCCGGGTCAAGCCGACGGCGCCCGCCTCGGCCCTGGTCGGGGACAGGCAGACGGCGGCGGTGCTGGGTCGGCGCCGCCGCTGTCTCTCGGAAGGGGAGCTGTCGGCACGCAGTGACAGTGCGATTGTCAGCGGCGCGTGCAGCGCTGCAGCTGCAGGGAGCCGTTGACACAGTCACGGAGCCCCTCCCCCTTCCCCTTCAGACCCTCCTTCCGGTGCTGGTGCTGGTGCTGGTGCTGGTGGTGGTGGAGGGTGGAGAGTTGGCTGCAGAACTGTGGCCGGATGCCGGGAAACAAACACGCACCGTCCAACTCGCCAGCTGATCAGTAGCAGACGTGTTCACCAGGCGCCTCGCCATCTCGCCCAAGTTGACCATCAAACCGGAAGTACGAAGACATAGTAACTGAAATCTATCATCAGATAAAACTCGAAAACAATGACATTTTCACCTGTCGCCGCTCGGGGGTTTTCGCCATCCATGACAGCCCGGGCAATACTTATACCCACTGTGATCTCACGACCTAATAATCGGAAACTGAAGCACGTATCGATTGTCTCGCATTGTCATCCATAAATCAGTAAGTTTATTTAAAGCCTCCAAACACACAGACTGGTGAAAACTTTAGTCAATGGCGTCACATCTCTGTGACCTGACAAAACATCAAAACATGCTGCTGTCAGGATCTGCCAGGTTGACCTGCCACGCCAAATTAGGCCGTCAAGTCCATTTTACAGCCACCCCAACTTTGATGAGTCAGCATATGGCCGTCTGGAAGCTATATCTGAAGAACAGAATGGGTCATTCTTCACCGGCTCAGTTGGTCGCGGTTCAGTGGCTCTGTGATCGTGCTCCACGCACGTAATAACTATTTGGTTGAACTATCTCGCTTCTTAAAGGCCGTACAGCATAACATAACTTAAACTAAGTAATCCGATTGAATAATTGATATAATGAGGTAAGGCCTGGCAGTCTATGTCATCACTTAGGGGTTCCTACACTCAACTTAAGTCAGTTTCCTATCTGCTCTGAGCTTACCAGCGTGTCGACTGCGACTTATTTCCCAAAATAACTATCCACGCCACGGCTTAGCCCGCCCGCTGAAGCGTCTGTCATAGTTGGCACCAACTCCGGTCGGATGCTCAGGCCGGATAACATGCGCTGGCTCATTGGCTCGTGCAATCCGCTGCGACTTCTCAAGGAGCCGCGGACAGCTGGATGTTGCCGCGGTTTACGATTCGCAGCCCCAAGAAGAAAAAGCGGTGGCATTATGACACAACGGGTTTCTGTTCAAAGGCAGTCTCGGGTCCACATTGATCAGCCTATTTCAACAGAGCGGGCCAGCACAGCCTCAGAGTGGAGTGGAATGTATCGTCCGAACGAGACATTCCGGACAGGCGGCGGACTAGAGTGCGAATCCTCAGGCGAAGGACACGCATCGCTATCGATAATCCGGTCATCACGATGATCTCGGCACCAATGGGGAGGGCCCGACTGCTGTATGGGCACTTCCATCGAGTCGATGCCGGGCAAGTACGGCGTGCGTGCACCAACCCTGGGACCGACACACACCTGACGGCCGATGACATCGCTTAAGGAACGCGAAGCACGACCGCACCGAAGTGCCATGCTTTACATGGCTTCGTGACCGACAGCACGGGCGACAGCAGCACAGCGCAGAGCCCGGAAGCCGTTACGAGAGCAAGCCATTTATCACGACAAACACCTGCAGTTCTGGTAATAATCGTCCCCGGCTCGCTGCGGCGTAACGGTGCACGCGGGGACCCGGAGCCTCCCAGCCCTATCCGGAGCCTCCGGTCGGCTGGCTGACAGCTGGGTCCACACCCCGCCCACGGTACCCGAGTCACACTGGTGACCCCTGAACGACACAGGGTGCGACGCATATGTGGCGCACTGGGAGTTCAGAGAGATCTGCACTTCACGGAGCACGGCTTGACTTGAGTTTGGCAATGTTCGGTGCTTGATGTGATGCGTCCTCAGCTCCGCGGTAAGATCGTGCGTTAGAAGCACTGCGTGCCTGGTGGAGCCCCGTCCGCACAACTTCGCGACGCCGGCGTACCAGGCGACACGACTCCCAAATCCCTAGTGTGATCGCGTCTCAAGGACAGGCCCCGGATACGAACTCCGACGCGACACGTCGTGTCCCCGTGCAGTGTCCCCATGCTTATATGAAGTGTCTTCAGGCCTGCCCGGGATGTATCGCTCCTCCATACACTCACCTCCGAAAAGACACATTCATTGATGGCTTGCAGCCCACACCGCTCCCATGTCTCGCCAGGGCCACAGGCTCCGAATGGAACAGCCAGGCACGCCACCGCGGCCAACACGAAGAGGGCTGGCGCTGCTTCGCATACAACGCAGGCATCCGTGACCGACAGCCAATTCCACGCGCAGGTGGGGGCTCCCGGGGCAGGCACAGCGAACTGAAAGCGCGGCCAGCACAGCCGAGAGTGACAGCACGCGGTCCCGCGTGATCCGCACCCGAGCGAACGGCAGCACGTAGGCCGCGGTGACCTGTGCCTGCGGGAACGACAGCATGCGGTCCCGCGATCGTACCTGCGGGAACGACAGCATGCGGTCCCGCGATCGTATCCGCGGGAACGACAGCATGCAGCCCCGCGATCGTACCTGCGAAAACGACAGCATGCAGTCCCGCGATCGTACCTGCTGGGAACGACAGCATGCAGCCCCGCGATCGTACCTGCGGGAACGACAGCATGCAGCCCCGCGATCGTACCTGCGGGAACGACAGCATGCAGTCCCGCGATCGTACCTGCGAGAACGACAGCATGTAGTCCATGAGGGAGCTGGTGGCGTCCCGCACGCCCTCGCGCAGGTGGAAGGCGGCGTAGACGCGCGGGTCCATCGTCTTCTCCGAGTGCAGCATGAAGTGAGAGCCGATGTGGGACCAGGCGACCGCCTGTTCCGGTTCCGTCACCGGCAGCTTGGAGAGCATCGGCGGTGACCCTGTGGCGGATGACGGCGTCGGGTCAGCGGTGTCGCCGCGGGGCATCGGCGGGCAGAGACTGGCCCTGGGGCGACGGCCCCAGGGCGCCCCGTCCGTGGACGCTGACAGCAGCGCTGCATTGCCGACTCGGGCTGCCGACATGAGTCAGCGCCCCAAAGTTGCGCTATGCTGCGGGCAGGCTGCGGAATGTATGAATAGTATGAATACTCGCGGGGGTTTACGACGCACGCCACGTCTCGAGCCATGCAAGGTAGGCCACTCAGCGTACCGATCGCAGCAGACCACGTCGAAACTCAGCCGGTGAATCCAAGGCCCGCACTCTGGCCGATGTGAGACAGGCGTCGCATTCGGCGACTGACCCACGACTTCCATCGATTGTGAGCGATTCTAAAAGGGTATAGCCTTCAGCCGGCTGCTAGCTTACAGAGTTGATGCAAGGGAACGAGACCAGGGGAGAAATCTGTCGCCAATATATTACACACATCGCATAACGACTCTCAACGAAGCGATGTTCTCGCTTTCTTGGAGGAAGAAACGTATCACGTCAATGTCACATGACAGCATTCGTTTCGTACCGTATCGAAGCCCTGAACTGGTATGACACCATTACGTCCCACAGCCTTTGATCACGTCAATTCGTCACCCCTGTCGCAAGCGACAAAGAAGATCGCCACGGGAAAGAAACCGCAAGCTATTTCCGTTTACAATGGCCTCGCCTGGCGTCCGCAGCACCCGTCTGGAGCTCCGCGTTTTTCGGCGCCCGTCTGATGAGAGCTAAATTAGAGATTGGTTCAAACAAGGAGGGCGGCCGCGCCGTGCAAGGCCACAATCCGGCACAAAACATCGTCTGCGCCGATTTCACTGAACTCAGGCGCGAGCCGGAGCGGCCGGAGGGGCTGGAGATAGGCCTGTTGTACCGCTGGACCACCACTGGGTGGCCCGCTCGCGCCTGCCTCGGCACTGGGGTCGCAGCCGCCGGGACATGAAGCGCGCTGCCATCGCCCGCTCAACCGTCGGGCACGAAAAACACTACTTTTCTTTCACTATTTCACGGCGTTAAACTGAGTGGGCAAGCCGGGCGTCCGCACACGTTGGTGAATAGCAATGAGCCCGGTGCGATGGCATGGATAGTCGAGGAGTTGGACATACATTGTAAGCAAAGGGGAATGCGAAAGGATGTTTTGAATGAAAGGAATGTGAGATGGGTATTAGGCACATCCGCAAGGATAAGGTACAGTTCAGGGTGAAAATATGCGACTAGCGGCTCATCGCCCATGGGTGCCAAGTTTCAGCGATCGACAAGAATGCACAACGCTACACTTTGCAGGTTTAGGAAAATGCTACGTTAAAAAACATTATGAATGGTTGACATGAACTTTGTTCACTGCTTTTTTCGCTGCCCCTGTCACATTGCCGTCGGGTCGTCCGCCTTCACCCCGACTGACTTAGATTTGTTGTCCTCATTTGTAGGAATACAATTCCATTTCATGTCGGTTCACGCAAACTTTTTCATCAGTACTTTTTGAATTCACCACCCCGTCACACGAGACTGAAATGCATTGCTCATGTGCGCACGACTGGCGATAAGTTTGATGAAATGACACCAAGGAAATCAGGCGACAGCTTGCATTGCCTACAAAAAAGGCGAAACTGCTCTTCGATAAGGTCTCAGCTTATTGCTTCTTCCTCACCCTAGCCACATTTGCACTGTCAAATTTTGCGGTTTTGAAACAGTAATACTGAAGAGCAAGCCTGAAATACCGTCATCAGCAGACACGCACTCGCACCCTCACCGACTTGTCGAGCTTTTTGCCAGCCCACAGAACGCTACAATGCTAAGAATAGGTCCTAAGGAACTCGTCAAATGCTTACAATGTTGCGTAACGAGCATATCACACATTCAAAGACAATAATTCGCTCTGCAGCTGCATTCCGGCTGCTGAGCGCTGGGACTCCCTACCAAAGGTGTGAAGGCGGACGGGGATGCCAATTTTGATGTCCACTCTTTCCATGCATCGCCATAGCGTTGAATGTTGAACAATCTTAAAAAGTGTGGGGGGGGGGGGGCGGGAGGCACCATCCGCCTCCAGTTCTTACGCACATGCCCTGCATGTCTAGCCACTAGCGGTCCATATTCGCTGCCTGATACTCTGCTTTCTAATGCATGTGTGCACTAGTACACGCTGGCTCATGCTGAAATGAAAGATGCTGCAGGAATGCACCACCTATCACCACCCACGGTGATGGCAAATGAATGTTTTCGTAACATGATACCATGCCTGTTAGCATGGATCAGGCACAGAGCGGCACCGAAAGCGAAATAAAGCCATAGCTTACCAAATTTGCATAGGGAAAATTAGTTCCAAAGTGTAAGTGCACAATCAAAGAAGTCTCTTTTGTGTTTGAGTGTGACACGTCATTTCAATTTCGGTAAGTGATTAGGACTCCTGATCGGGTGAAGATCAGTTGTTCCGTCCCAAGCGATGGGAAAAAATTGGCGACTAGTTCAGCAGTGAGCGGCTTTTTACATCAGCACCCAACAGGTTTTCTTAACAAGGTACCACAGTACGACGCAGAACATTAAAATATGCAGACGCTCCATTGAAGCTTCCACACTAAGGCCTACACGGCATTGCTTAAACTCGTGACTGACTGCTAAGTTTGCTATGACTGAACCACATTCCATCCGTCTTTCCTGAATAACACACACCGTACGTCTGGACCCGTCTGTGAAGTCTGGTCCGTCCCTGGCGTCTGACGTCATCACGCGAGGGCCGATGACGCCTGCGTTGACAACCCGCTCGCGTGTCGCGCGCGGCGGCGCGACGCGCTCCGTTCGGAGGGGCCCTGAGCGGCGCGCTCGCCGCGCACCAAGGTCCACCCCGCCGGGCGACCGGCCCCGAAATAGCTATCGGGGCATGTATCGAAGCAGCGACGCGCCGGTCCGCTGCAGGCCCAGCGGCGCCGGTCAGGGGTGTCTCGAGCGGCGCGGGTGCGCGTCAGCCGAGGCGGAGTCCAGCGCGCCGCTCTCACCTGTCCGTGGAGGTCGTCACATGTAGGCACACGATGTCGTGTCGGAGGTGGGGAGAGGAAACTGTTGCGGCGCGTCCATGCATCAATATCAGGTCAAGTCGGTCCATACCGCCTCGTGGTTGCTAGCGTCACTTCGTTTCCAGGCCATGTTGTGCATCTGGAGAGGGTGCTCGCACACTGGAATTCAGGTCCGCTTTGCCCCGGCATTCCAGGCCAGGATTCTTATGCTGGGGCGATCATGACTCTGCCAGGGCACTGTGACAGATGGCCGTTCCCCACGGACCGGGGCCGAGGCCGGCGCCAGCGTCGTTCGTGACGTCAGGCGCAGCAGCGTCTGGGTACTGAATGATACCCCGCCTGGGGCCATGCCCAGCCTGGCCCGCCCACGGTTGGCCGTTTCCGGCAGCGCCGTCAACAAACGGAGCTCGAGCCACGGCCCGGCGGTGGCAGGGTTCACAGGCCGACGGCCCGCCGTCTGGCGATGCCGCGTCGGCGGCGGGGCAGAGCGAGCGCCGCTGCGGCGAGGGGGGGGAGGGGGGGGAGGGAAGCAGCCGGCGGGGCTGCGTTGGAAGGGTGTCGACATCGCCGACCAGCCACCCCCGCCGACAGAGACACTCGAGGAGCCCGCTGCCAGACAGGGAACGACTCTGCGGAGAGGGCGAGCGATCCTCTCGGGCGGGGAGGGTGACTATGGTCAGCGTCTGCAGAATGGGTCGCGCGGGGCTCTTCCCAGGTAGGGCAGTGTGAGATGACCATCGTGATTACATGAGCTACAGGGCGCGCCGACTACCCTGGTCATATGGCGCCCATGACATGGGCATCCTGTTGAGGGCAGGGCAGACGGCGCGCGTTAGTTGCCGGGCGAGGCAGGCTGAGCTCATGCCATGACAGGGTGAAGTCAGAACGCACTGAGTAAGCTGGGGGCAGAGCTAGTGAGCGGTGACCAAGCCTGGACAAGCTGGTCATAGGGCTGAGGGAGCTCTGAACGCGGGCCGGGTGATAGGGCTGTTTACAGGGGGCGGCGGATGAGAGGGCTGCCTGCCGAGGCGGCGGGTGAGAGCAGCTTACCGAGGCGGCGGGTGAGAGGGCTGAGCTCGCTCTGCTGTTCGGGCGGCGTGCTGCGCACCACCTGACGGTAGCGCTCCACCTTGTGACGCTGCTCCTCCTGCACCTGCTGGCTCTGCGGATACGTGGGCACGGACTCGGTCACGCCGCGCCACGCCACGCGCACGCAGTTCACTGCAACCGCCTCGGCCGCCGCCCACGGTCGGAGGAGGCGCTCAAGGCTGGCGTGTGGTGAAGCGTGGGCATTTACACAGGAAAGACGTCGCGCTGGGCGCGTACAAATGTTCACAACGACGTCTCGGCACGCCAAGGCCGAACAAATGAAAACAAAACCACTGCACGACGCGGTCATGCACGCGTGCATCCACAGCATGGTGACAGTTTTAGAACAGGTTCTTTCCAGTAAGACATGGCCAGCGAAGGCGTCCGTTCAGAAGTCGGCTCCGGGACGCAGCGCCGCTTTGGCGACACGGGCTGTGACTCGGGCTGGTCTGACTCTGAGCCGGCTGATCTGACTCTGGGCCGGACTGTTCTGACTCTGGGCTGGACTGGCCTAGCTCTGAGCCGGGCTGATCTGGCTCTGCGCTGGCTAGTCTAGCTCTGAACCGAGCCCAGCCTAGCTCTGAGCCGGACTAGACTGGCTCTGAGCCGGGATGATCTGATTCTGGGCTGGGCTGATCTGGCTCTGCGCCGGGCTAGTCTGGCTCTGAGCTGCGCCGGTCTGGCACTGAGCCGGACTAGTCTTAACCCGGCACTGAGCCGGGCTATTCTTAACCTGGCACTGGGCCGGACTAGTCTTAATCTGGCACTGAGCGGGCTCTGAGCGGGCTCTGAGCCGAGCTGGTCTGACTCTGAGCCGGGCTGTTCTGGCTCTGAGCTGGCCAGTCTAGCTCTGAGCCGAGCTGATCTGGCTGCATCAGACTCTGAGCGAGCTCTGAGCCGGGCTGCTCTGGCTCTGAGCTGGGCCAGTCTAGCTCTGAGCCGAGCTGATCTGGCTACACAGACTCTGAGCGAGCTCTGAGCCCGGCTGCTCTGGCTCTGAGCTGGGCCAGTCTAGCCCTGAGCCGAGCTGATCTGGCTGCACAGACTCTGAGCGGGCTCTGAGCCGGCTGCACAGGCTCTGAGCGCGCAGCACGCAGGCCGACTGACTGCGCGGCCGCCCGCTGCCAAGCTCCGGTGGTGCATCGCTCTCAACTGATCAATGGGTGAACGACTGACAACCAATCTGGATATCGGGCGAGCTGAGCACGAGTTTGCGCGACTGTCTGCGCTATCCACCAGCCTTCAACCAGGCGTATTAAATAGCGCGCCGACGAAGAGTCGTAGGAAGTTTATTGCACGCTGGGCGCCTTGCTCACAGAAGTCATCGCGGATAAGGATAATTAACCTAAATCAAAAGCTGCTACTTCACTCGGCTGCTCGCACCCAGTGAGACACTCCTTTTAATTTGTACGCTAATCACAACGTGCACAACGCCCCTGGTGCACAAGCATATCCGGGTTCGTCGCAGGTGGGAAACGTAAGCGAGTAATCAAGTTCCCGGGTGAAGACGCTTTGGGGCATGAACTGTAACGACGCAGGAGCTTGGACAAACACGACCTTGGCAGCTCCTAATTGCTGGGAATGCCACAAGCTGACAATGCGGACATCGGGGACAAAGGAAGTCGATATGGCGTAGAGAGGCCACAGATCAGTCACATCGCCAATTAGTCGTGGCGGACCGGCTGCCAACCGTTCGGAAGCACACACACACACACGCACACACACACACACGCATACGTACATACATACGAGAATTCGCAGGAGAGGGACGTTGGACGGTGGTTGGATGACGTCAGTAGAAAGCACGCATGGACGCGTTACAAAGTCGCGTCGTCAGGAAATCTCTCTTTTCTATTACGATAAACACGCTCCCCGAGACAGCCCACTTGTGAAAAACGCGTGCGCTGACACAAAACGGAGTGAACGTCGAGGCCACAATGTAATTAACACAACACGCTGGCAGTTACCTAACAGAAGCGATGCTCATTACATATGCGAGGCAAGGAAGGTGCACATGAAAACAGCGTTGTCTTTCTCAAAATAGCCCCCCTATAAGCTAATAATAAACAAAGCTTCATAATAATTCCTTATAAAGCTTCAGCACAAGAACTCGTGCTGCCAAAAAAGGGAGGGAGGGAACAGGACAGCCAAATGAGTACAAATCTGCACCTTTTATGTTAATTAAGCTTGTTGCCTCTCATGCCGGTTGTTCCTTATTCCAGCACTTTATAGTACCCCATCATTGGGAAGACGACGACGCTTAAAAATAAAATGATATTACGGAGGTCCGTGTGGCTCAGAGATCAAAAGTGGCCACGAAATCTTAGCATAATAAACATACATATGTCCTTTACAAGAGACATGACAATGTATAACATATATTAACCTTGAAGGGGGTTGGAATTTACAGTCGGTAACTGAATTTCGTGCGTTGTTTCTGTCCATGCTCCGGTTGTGAAAGACCGCACTCTGCAGCCACTACAGTCACATTCTGCAGCACGTATGTAGATGATATTGTTCACCACAAACGGCTGCAGAGAGCAGTCCTTTACAGCCAGAGTCTGGAGAAAAAACAACACAAAGTATTAACCTTGTGTTAATCGGCTATTCGGCTGGATCTGTAGTCATCAGTGAAGTTCACCTTCACCTGCAATTTTTTTGTCTCAAACGGCTGCACAACCCGCCGCAAAGGTCGTTGCCGGCTTTTCCGTCCTCTTTCGCAAGCACAGAGAAGACTTGGACGGGATCGGCCGCTGTGAGCCTTCGCGGCCTCCTCCTTGGCTGCTCGACGAGAAGCGTGCCATGATACCTGGCTGCCGCCTGCTAGCAGGTGGTGTTTGTGGCCACTCGGCCGCGGTGTGCGAGGCAGGAAGCAGGGCCAGTTTCTGTGCTCTGATTCTGGACGAGCGGCGGAGACGCCCCGGCGCTTTCGGCTCAAACACATGCCGTCAGCTCCGCGCTATAAACACCCGCAGATAAAATTGGTCAGAAGCTTTACACACAAATCTGACATGATGGTTATAAACATTCCTGCCCATGAGGAGCGCAACCGGGGGCGAGATCCGGCACGGCCATGACCCAGCCGTTGCCTCCAGGTCTGGTCCTGTCCGGTGTCAATGTATGTCCGAACGTTGCCTTCGGTCCGAGTGCCATTCAGCCCAGCCGTTCAGATTGGCGGAATAGTTGAACAAGCAAAGGCTTCAGTCCAGCCAGGTTCATACGATGTTTTCCTCGATGTAATGGGCAGCGGGTACACTCTAGATTTCGCCGACCGCACGCATCGAATTGAGGAGTTTCAGGCCGCGGGCTGAAAAAACCTCACACGGCAGAGACTGACGGACACCTCACGTCCCAGCCTGACAACCAATCTGAGGGACCGGCGGATGTCTGACACGAGAGACTGACGGAGATCCACGCACGAGAGCTGACAGCCAAGCCAGCGGAGCGGTCGGGGTTTTCACAGCCGGCCAGCCAAGAGGAGCTCTCCGCTGACACGCCGAGTTCATGTCCCGCTCCTGCTTGGATCGGCGGCGATTACGCAAAAAGGTGTCGCCCATGTATAACCACGCTAGCAACGTCTCCATGACACATTGAGCAGCGTACCCGCAAGCATTGGCACATCGTGGACATGTGCGGTGGCATCCCTCAAAGACAGGAGATATAGGTCGGTGTCAACCAGGTCACAAGCCCTGAGCCCAACGCGTGAGCCCAATACGAAATCATCGCGCCGTAGTTAAGGATAGCAAGCTTCCATAGTTCTATCATTAATCGGAATACGTCTCCATGACAACAGGCAGGCGATTTGTCCAACATCTCCATAGCAGTACCCGAACCGCCACTGCACCTCGCGCTCGAGTCAAGTCCCCGCCGTCTCAAGGACTTCAGCCGCCTGATACGGCCATGCAGGCGTTGCAAAAATCGTCCTCTCGTGATTGGATGCCCCTTTTATCGTCGGGAGCTGTCCGACTGCGTCGAATTCCGAACCCGATGATGCGGGATTAGCCTGGAGCCACCGTCCTTGCTCTCACGGGTGCAGACTCGCCTGTGCCGGCCCCGCCGCCAGCACGCAACCTGCCAGCGAACGCCCCCTCCACAACGGGGCTTCATCCAGGACTCGGTCCGGCCTGGTAACGCTCTGTCCGTGTGTAAGCCTGCATGGATGGCTGACGTGAATTTCGCGCTGTCCGAGACGTGTGAATTGGGTGAATGTGGTGGATGATTCCATATCATCCTCGCGCTTTTTCACCGAGCGCAGCACCGATGACCACGTACACCATCAAGGCAAACGAGCCCTCGACGGCTTTTCTGCGAGTGCTATACCCCGGGGCGACGTCAAAAGGCGGCAACGACGACGCGAGAAGGTGACCTCGGCAGCCTCTCGCGCGTCCGCATCGTGACAGTCCTGTCCCAGGGAGGCTCCCGCCGCCCCGGAAGATGTCGAGCAGGCACCCGACGGGACAGGAGAGGAGGGGGGTTTTAAGGCGTCGCACCGCACCGACGTAGGACACACCCCGTGAGTGCCATCGACACCGGACCAGGCGTCGGCCGTGATATCAAAACACCGTGACGACACCGGACCAGGCAAACATTAAATACCCAGACATTCGAGAACGATACGACATGCGACAAATGCAGAGTTTGGAGCGGCAGGGTACAATGGATTGACATGAGGAACGGAGTGAAAATGGAACAAGTTCCGACAGAAGAGTAGGCTAGCTTATTAGCATGCTGACTGAAACAAGAGCCAGATTGTCACATTTGGTATTTCGAACAACTATGCTAGCTCAGTGTGCTCTCAACTTACGCAAGTGTTCCCAAGAAGACAGTGAGGTTATCTGGCCTGTAAACGCTCGGTCATGCGAGCTTGTACACACGATAGCCAGGGAAGGCGCAGGATTGTAACCGGCATTACCTGTCTTTGAAGGTGAACAGGCATGTGCAAGACCCGGGCGAGATTCATTTGAAACTAGCGCAAAACAGGTGTTCCACTTAGCTTAAGCGACTGTTTTAACGGTCGTTTAGTCTGAGCCTGCGCCCCGCCAGAAGAAAATCAAGATAAGCATGTGCTAATTTGCCCAAGCGTCCTTGAATTTGCAATCTCAAACCCTCAAAATTCGCCACCCTATGTGGAATGTCGGCACAAAAGGATGACAGATTACAAGCCCACAAGCGAACCGAAGGTGGTCGTAGGCCGTCATGGCGTCCCATCCATGGATGACAAAAGACGAAAGGATCTCCAAAGATAGAAATGCAAACAACGTGCTTTGGTTCGAAATGCTGTTCATTATCATGTTCCAAGGTCAACATTTCTGAGGCCAACTTATGGCACAAAAACCGGCAGCTGGAGCTACATGAATAACCAGCCTGCGATTCAGCGCTCACACGCCTGGCATACCCGTGAAGGCGACCTCTTCATCGACATTCAATGTTTAGCTCTGCCTTGCCAAACTATTCCCACGAGCCTTGGCTATCGGCCACAAAACACGCTTGAGAAGTTTGGCCCTGCGCTAATCGCACTTGTTCCAAGGATACCAGTGGCTTCAATCGGTAAACCAAGAGCCCCAGCGCGATACAAGGCACTCACAGATTCACGGGTCGGTCGTCGAACTCACCAGGAAGAAGTTGTGCAGCTTGTACAGCAGCGTGGGCACCTTGATCGGGTGCAGCGTCATGGCGGCCAGGATGTGACGGTACTTGAGCGAGCCGGAGAACGCTTCTGTGCCCTTCTGGTCGTGGTAGAATATCTCGCGCATCTGGAACGGTTAAAGACAATCAGATCAACATCCTGTCGCGACAACCGTAAAACAAGTTCCCTTTTTTAACATTGATCGCATCTGAAGCGCCCCGAGCAAGGCCAACTCGTTCGCGGACCAGCGGCCTGCGGCGGCCAGCGGGACAGGTCGGGACGTCATCCGAGCCTGGTGCGCGAGCCGGCCAGGGCGACCCGCAACGGTCGCCTTGACCGGCATTCATCAGCGCATAGGTGTGCATCATCAGCGCTTCAAAAGCTCTGTCGGGCGCGGGGCCGACAACCTGAGGCCAAATTGAGTACCGCTCGACGAATTCGAACCACACAATGGCCTGTTCATCAGCCCAAAATGAGACGATCAACGACGTCTATCACCAGTGGCTGCAGAAGGTGCGAGGGAGAAGCCGCCGCGCCTGCTTAACGGGACATCGGTCACGTGCTCACAGCCATAGAGATCTCGCGTGTCAGAGAGGCTCGACACTAGTCACCGACAGCTGGGCCGTTGCGCGCGTCCGGCGTCGCCTCGAAGCGACTCGGGCCGCGCCGCCAGCCGCCGCCAGCGCTCCTCCCGCCCTCCGCGCCGGAGCCCATCCGCCGAGGCGTGCGACGCCGCCGCCGCGACGCCGCCGACGCACCGCCGAGAACGGCCCGCCGTTGGCGTCACCGCGCGAGGGCGAAACGCGGCGCCGGTTGCGGTCATCGGCGGGAGGATGTCCCCACCTCCGCCTCGGCCGGCGCGGCCGTTACAAAAGCGCGGTAGCCGGCCGCTGGCGCTGCGGGCCTCCATTGTCGGCGCCACATTCCCTCTGCGAGTCGCCCGTTCGCGCCGGCCGCCGGCGGCCGTAATGAGAGCGTTCCCCGCGAAACCGTGCACGCCGTCCTGACTCACGGCCGACGTTCGCGGCGACCTTACTCGTTGCTCTCGAGGTCGGCGGGAGGGATATGGACGCACCGGCGCCTCGCGCGCCGTTCGTTGAACTTGAAGTGGCCATAAAGGTGGCGACCCGCGCCTGGCGCCGCCTGGCGCCGGCGCGGCGGCGCGCGCGTTTTCGCGGCCGCGCACAATTACACAGGTGACGAAATCCGACGGCGTGCGTTGACCTGGCGGGGCTCCGGCATGCGCCGTTCAGTTCCATGGCCGCCAGAGAGCGGCACATTCGGAAAAACAACGCGCCAGGCTAATAGACGGGCACAGCGAGGGTCGGGTTAGTCATCAGACACGCCGCCGGGGAGGGCGCCGGCGTCGGGCCGCACAAAACGAGCCCCTCCGCTCGTCACAAGAGAGCCCGCCCGCCGGCCAACAGCTAACCACGCACAAGCGGCGGGGGAAGCTGACCTCCACTGACCTTGGGTTGCACGATCAGTCGTTACGTTAGCCCTTAAACCAACAAGGATTCCAGAAATGACGACAAAAAAGGACAGCGGAAGGTCTGTATACAAGAGGCAAAAACCGGTTATGTGCGGGGAACGAGGCACGCTGGCGTCTGGGGTCTCAGTTCACCTACGGGGCGGCCAATACAGGAGCGTGCTGTCTGAAACGCCGAGTTCTGTCTTTGGGACAACTGATGTCGGTATTATCACAGTATCTGCCGTCAGAGACCCGGCCTCTGGCGTCAGTGTGTCAGTACTCAGGAGCGCACGCATGTAATAGCTCCGGGACAAGCACGTGACCAAATGCTGACAGAGAAACATTTCAAGTAGACATGCACAAATGAGAAAACAGGGAACATGTGATGTAGTATGTCGCACTTAAATTGTGCGGGCGTGTGGCACACCTACTCGGTTTCAGCGAAAAAGCTTGGGTCCCCCTCTGGCTTGGGTCCCCTCTGGCCCCCATTTTAAAATTTGCGTGCGACCTATCAGAATGTCTCGTCGGGGATCTCAGGGCTGGCCATTGAGCAACGGCATTGTTCGTCGCGCTGCCAGTTCCTCCCGTCAGAGCTTCAGAGCCTCCCGTCACGGCCTCACTTCCCCGCCGCCAGGGCTTCGGTGCCGGCCGTCAGGGCCTCAGAGCCTCCCGTCACGGCCTCACTTCCCGTCGCCACGGCTTTAGTATCCGCCGCCGAGGCGTCAGAGCCTCCCGTCAGGGCCTCACTTCCCGCCGCCAGGGCTTCGGTGCCGGCCGTCAGGGCCTCAGAGCCTCCCGTCACGGCCTCACTCGTCCCGCCGCCACGGCTTTGGTATCCGCCGCCCGAGGCCTCAGAGCCTCCCGTCACGGCCTCACTTCCCGTCGCCACGGCTTTGGTATCCGCCGCCGAGGCGTCAGAGCCTCGCGTCAGGGCCTCACTTCCCGTCGCCACGGCTTTAGATCCGCCGCCGAGGCGTCAGAGCCTCCCGTCAGGGCCTCACTTCCCGCCGCAATGGCTTCGATACCCGCCGTCAGGGCGTCGGAGCTCCGTCAGGGCCTCAACTTCCCACCACCAGGGCTTCGGTAGCCGCCGTCAGAGCGTCACTCCAGAGAGGCACCACCGGGGGGGGGGGGGGGGGAGGGGCGCCACCGGGTGTCAATGTACAACCGACCGTAACGCTACTCGACAGGTGAGGTCAATGCCGGCTCGGCGTGCGACGCACAGCCGCGCTGGACACGGCGCATACCACGCCGGCCTCAAACGGGTTTCAGTCGCTCGGTGAAATTCCGCCGTCAAATCGGCAGGCGGAAGACACGCGCAGCTCCGCGGACTGTGCGTCATGTCGCAACCTGGGCTGCGTCCTGGAGTGGCGGGGTCCCGGAGTGGCGGAGGCCTGGAGTGGCGGGCCTGGAGTGGCGGGGCCGGAGTGGCGGGGCCGGAGTGGCGGGGCCCGGAGTGGGGGGCCCGGAGTGGGGGGCTCGTGGTGGGGGCTCGTGGTGGAGGATCGCGTGGCCGCGACCCGAGGCCAGCGCGCGCCTGAGCTGTGGGTGATCTGGGCGCGCTCTCCAGACACGCAGACGCGCCGAACGAAGGGATGGTTAGAAGCAGGGCGGTGGACGCGTCGTCAGTGGACAGAACGCCCAGCACCATCGAAGCAAAGAACAACGGGTCCTGACCATGCCAGGGAGGGACAGTCGGGCCACGGCATAGCACGTAGCATAACTGATTCGAGGCAGCTGCACTGCAGCAGTCGGCCTGCCATACTGAATAAGCTTGTGCCGACCTCTT
>NW_023596746.1:6632113-6741505 GCF_011947565.3 Pollicipes pollicipes
CGGACCTGACTGACCTTTAGAAGGTAATAAATCACCAAAGTCTAAGAGAATATTTTGATTTTCGAATTTGAATAAGCATCAGGAATTGCGCTAGGCGGTATGTTCCTGAAAAAAACCTGAGCAATTTTAGGTCTGTGGCTTAACCTGATCCTTGAGAAGTCCACTGAGGATGTCTATTGCTGTCCCTTTTATCAGGAAATTCGAAATGAGCATCAGAAACTGTCCCGTATTAAAAGGTCTCCAGTAATAAAGCACGATGGTTCTGACCTCGGCCTGAACTTCATTTCTGGCTGTAGATCAGTGGAATTGGTTGCAATCTTGAATTCAATTGTTCATTGTCTTTGGAACTATCTCAGATATGTATGGCTTCGTCCGACGCTCCGTTCTCGCATCAGATTGAACGATTCTCTAGAAATAGCCTTCGCTGATAGCTACGCCACTTCGACCTGGCATAGGTCAGCAAACCTTCAGGGTATCTTTAGTCATCTGATGCCAAAATACTTGCTATTCAGTTGTCTATTGGCAGTTGAACTGCCTCTGGGCGACTGACTTTAACCAAACTTTTCATAGCTGCATACGGATATGAAAAGTTTGGTTGGATCTGGCTTAGGTCACCCATGGCTCCACAACCGTCACGTCACAGAGCTGACCCAGGTCATAACGTGCCTGTCCTCTACAACCAAAGATACGTGGCGCCGAAAATGACCGTAGTGAATGGGTATGCCTACAATCCTGGGATCAAAATGGACAAAAAGGCGCATAACCTAACACACTAGCCGGACGGGTATCCTTGAGCAGCCACCGTTGTCAATGTGCGAAATACATTGGTGTTAATAGTAAGTGGCCAGCACGTAACCATGCTAAATAGTCTCTTCTCCACTAATAGACGGCTTTGCCTTATCCTCCGCATTCAAAAGGAGCGCGTTACACCAGTTATTGCTGACTCTTTCTGTTGATTAACCTGCGCCCGGCCGGGGGTGAGACAACTGCGCCCGGCCGGGGGGGGGGGGAGGGGGAGGTGAGACAACCGCTCTCGGCCAGGAGGAAGTTGACTTGCTCCAAGGAGCTCCAACTTTCAGACGCCGCATGAGAAAAGCACAGATATCGTTGTAAAGATCTCTTTAAATCATAAAAATGTACATCATCTTTTAACCTTGGTCAAATTTGAGGTCATCTGAATCAAGAAGGGCCGAAAACAGTCGTTCTGACAGATGCGCTTAAAACTTATGCTGGCATGTCAGGACGGATACGGAGGGCACAAATGAGAGTTAAGGCTGTGGGTAGTCCATTCGACTATTTATTTTCCCCACAAGGGTCAGATTATAGCAGGTCACCGCTCAAAGTTGGCGTACCAATAACCTACAAGAAATATACTTTTCACTCTGTGGTTCTGACTAGGTTTATTTTATAAGGCGCAGTTGGGACAAAAGCTTTTCCAGACGAAAAAAATACCATTTTAGGATGACCTGGAGAACGGATGAGGTCAACTTCAGTCATACTTATAAATCATACGGCTGGAAAAAATTGAAGTTCTAGCCGAGGCTATGCAACCAGTACAATGTTTTTATATGGCCAGAAACAGGGTGCTGTACATATACATCACACATAGTCCCATCGATGTTTGTCAATATATTAGGTGGTTACACTCGTCGCACTTGTTCATCTAGTGTCTCCACTATTGACAAAATTGGTCATTGACTCCTGATGACCTCACATAATCCTCAATGTTCCTACGTGACCCATTGTGACATTCTTGTGCTTCAGAATATCACACCATGTTTCCAGTGGAGTATTACAATACTGCGCCTAAAGTTACCTAATACAAAGGCCTTTTTTAAGTACAGCATCTGTTCTGCAGAAGGCACCCACAGAGGTAGATCTTGACCTGGGCCAAGGTCATGTGCTTTGTGGTCATATGATAGCTCTGCATGTGAGTAAATACTCTTTTCCTCAAACAGAAGCACCAAAACTGCACAAAGATACTTACAAATCTATATGATCTATGAAAAATGATGAGCATTGACTAGACTCCAGATTTCCAGCTGCGCGTGCTTAAGAATACGAAATAAACTAACTAGGTAATATCATTTTCTGTTCCTATGTCAAATAAGAACAATGGCGAATGACCCAAAAATAGTTATTCGTGGTTAAAGTTTTCCAGAGTTTGACCTCTATAACTTGACCTACGTCACTGATCCTGGTACATCAAACCTATGTTTGAACGACAAATGACCCACAACAAAGTTATTGGTGGTCAAAGTTTTTCAGAGGTTGACCTCTTTAACCTGACTTTGGCCACTGATCTTAGTACTTAAAACTTGGAAGTTGTACAAAGTGTGCCATATTGCAAGATGAACGGGTACTGAAAATTTCGTGCTACTGCAGGCGTTCATTTTTGACCCATGCTTGAAAAACCGTAGGGGCGAAGTCTACCATCCCCCGGCCGGGCACGGGTTAGCTAAGCCGCGCCTGGGTGGGGCTGATCACAGCTACCTGAGTAACTATATCACATTTCGGAGCGATACCACCTGACTGCGGCGTATGACTACCATGCTTCGTCCGAAAGCTAACGCTCGGAGATGTACAACACAGTATCGTGTATGCACCTATCAATGCGTTCCCTCCTAGGTCAAGCCAAACACCTATGAATCAGCACGCCCACCACCAGTCACTGTGGCGTGCGTGAAAATGAACCCCGAAAGAGAGGAAGCAGCTTTTCGAGTACATTATTCCCATGCATCAGCGTAGGACCTGTACCGTAGTCACCGAAAGTGTGGTAGCATGTACCACGGCATGTTCCTGGATTCCAGGGTTGGATCCAAGATCTTATACGGCTCCATGTTAATGGGATCCTGGATATTTTGGGGGCTCCCGGCACAGGTCTGGTACCTAGAGCACCGGCCCTGTTCCTAAGCCTCGATATCCTCACTCGGGGTGGGCGTCACCCAGGCCAGTAGACACTTACCGTCCGGGCCGACAGAGGGTGCTGCTGGCAGCCTCGAGTTCAGGGTGGCGCCACTGTCGCTCCGAGGCGGCTCCTCCTCGCTGTCGGAGACACGGAAAATAATGCACGCGGCACAGCGCCACCGCCCCAAGCTCGTTGCATGAGCCGATGGTCACGCGCAGATGACGTTTTCACAGCTATAGATTTCGTGGCGCGCGGCAAAAAAAACAAACAGGGACGCGAAATGAAAAGCTACTGGGCACGATTCCCCATTCGTCATTGCGCTAGGTCACTGTTAATTATTATCAAACAACAGTGTCCACATAATGCTATCTAGCTAGTGCTTTTCTGAAAAAAGCCAACCATACATGTTTCATCGATGAAAAGGTCCGAAAGGCAAAGCCCTGCATGCGATACACAACGTAACCAAACGCCTTGATTTACCTTTCACTAGTGGCAACCATCATGGAGCGTTTCCTGGGCATGGGCGTGGGGGCACATAGTTGGCCAGTTTGTCTTCAACGACAGGTCCACTGATTGGGAGATCATCAACACCCTTTTTAGCGTTGTCGGAAGATGGAGCTCCGGCAATCTGTTCGGAGGGTGATTCGATAATCCGCGTCAGGCTCTCCTCTTCCAAAAGTGGGCGCTGGACCGACTTAGCCAACGTCTGCCTGTAAAGCAGACTGGCTGATAATGGGTCCTGAAGTGGCTCCGTCACCACCGTGTCTTGCCTGGGCCCATCCATCTGTTCAGCCGTCCTCGGGGAGCCGACAACGCCGTCAGGGTCGACTCGCGGCGGCTCCGCGGGGTCCGACAGCCCCCGGTGCCGTCTCCGCTCGGGGGCGGGCCGGCCGGACCGGCGGGCTCAAGCCGCCGCCCGCGTCGTGGAACCCCTCGTCCTCCTCGGCCGGCGGCTCGTGCGCGCTCGTGCGGCCGGCCGCGTCGCCGCCGGACCGCCGGCCGAGCGTCGGCGCCGGCAGCGGGTCCTGGAACACCTCGGGCGGGGGCACGGCGCTCAACTCCGGCTGCCTCGCCGGGTGACTCGAGCGCAAAACACGCTGTCCATGCTGAGCTCCCGCTCCAGCTGCTCGAACTGCTGCAGCGCCGAGGCGAGGTCGAGGGGACGGCCGGCCGGCGCGCTCCACCACCGTCGATGTGCTGCTGCGGCTGCTGCACGCGCTGCCCGACTCGCGCGCCGCCTGGCAGCCACGCCTGCTCGGCGGCCAGCAGCGCGTCGGTGGTGACGAGCGCCGCCGCCGGCCGCGGCGGCCGCTCGGCCGGCTCGCCGCCCAGTGAGATGCCGCTGTCCTGACTGACGAGCGTGTCGCGCCGGTCGGCGTGGCGCAACGCGCAGCGGCACGGCCAGCGGCGTGTCCTGCAGCAGGTGGACGCACTCGAGCCGCGTGAGCTGCGTCACCGCGCGGCCGGCGATCGCCAGGATGCGGTCGGCCGGCTGCAGGCGGCCCCAGCTGCAGGTGGCGCGCGCCGACGGGCTGCCCTCGGCGCAGGACTGCACCGACACCTCCTGCACCGGCTCCTGGGCGCTCTCGCCGCCGCGGAAAGCGCAGTCCGAGGCCGAGCCGCTCACCAGGCAGCCGGTACAGCACCACCTCCTCCTCGGTGGCGAGCGGCGCCGGCCCTCCAACGGCGTCGCTCACGTCCAGCACAGTGACGAATGCGCCCACGTCCTCCGCCAGCTCGTTTGGCACCTGTACACTCAGCTTGCGCCCCCTCCAGCACGCTGTGGTACTTGGGGTTCTCGTAGAAGGCCTGCGGCGCCGGCGCCGCTAGACACTCGCTGATGCTCACCACTGTCACGAACGGGTCGTTTTTGTCGCGTCGGTCGGCCATTGTGTCGGCGGCGGGTGCTTTCGTGCCGCTTTCCATAGCCCGGAACAGCGACGGTACCGTCCGTCGCCGCTCAGTGGTCACTGGCCACCGGCCGGAAACGGCTGCTTCCGGTGCTGGGATGCGACTGGCTGGCACCGACGCACGATGGAACGGTCAGCCAGATCAGCCAGCTGGCCAGAGGCTGGGTGGTACCTGTAATCAAAGGCATAGTGATTGATTGTGACATTTATTCGGCTTGTTTGCAGAATAACACGGGCAAAGGGGGTTACAAAAGTGCTATTTCTTGGTGGAGAAACTCGATGACGTGAAAAAGCGTGCACATGTTGGATCGGTCTAATTAATGGACCGAATCCGTGAGCAAGTTTGGAAAGACGTTCACTATTTACCGTCTGGGCTGGATTTCGAATCACACCTGAACAGATATGCCATCAGCTGATCGCAAATGTGTGAAGGTGACTTACTTAACAGAAGTAAATTCGAAACGCAGCCGAAGTCATCAAACACAGGTCTCACGAAATTCCTCCACGTTTAAATATATATATATATATATATATATATATATATATGTATATATATACGTATATATATATATATATATATATATAGACACACATATATATATATATATATGTATATATTTATATATATATATATATATATATATATAAAGTTAGGTGTAGTGCGGAGGCCCGTTTGTTTATCTATGAGACCACTGACAGTTTACTCTAAAGCTCAAAGGCTGAGCTTAGAACGTATTCAAAGCATAGAGCTTGGTCTGTGACTTCAAACTACAAAGCATAAAGCTTGGTCTATAAAGCTCTTGCACTTCAAAGCATAAAGCTTGGTCTATGACTTCACCAGAACTGCCACGCGAGTATTTCACCGACTTAATTTCAATTAACATGTCAAGATTACGCAGCAATTTGTACAGAGCACGGAGGACACGATGATTGGGCACGGACCGATCTGTTGTCGCTGACCGGGGATAGCGGCGAGTTGCGCAATTCACGCCCCTGGCGTTTGCTCCCGCGCCGCCCGCTTCGCGCCGGCACCATTTAGTTGACGACCGACTAACCTTATTTCCCTTATTTGGGTGGGGCCGGCGGGCGGACCTTGAGACTAGGGACTGGGGCGCGTAGAGAGGCTGAATACTGATGGACTGCCGGTCGACGGGGGGTCTACCGTCCGGTCTGGACCGCCGGCACGGTACACTGCCGAACTGTGCTACGGACGCTGGGACGCGTACCCCGGACCGCCGGCACGGTACACTGCCGAACTGTGCGGCGGACACTGGGACGCGTACTCTGGACCGCCGGCACGGTACACTGCCGAACTGTGCGGCGGACACTGGGACGCGTACTCTGGACCGCCGGCACGGTACACTGCCGGACAGTGCTACGGACACTGGGACGCGTACCCCGGACCGCCGGCACGGTACACTGCCGGACTGTGCGGCGGACACTGGGACGCGTACTCTGGACCGCCGGCACGGTACACTGCCGGACAGTGCTACGGACACTGGGACGCGTACCCCGGACCGCCGGCACGGTACACTGCCGAACTGTGCTACGGACACTGGGACGCGTACCCCGGACCGCCGGCACGGTACACTGCCGAACTGTGCGGCGGACACTGGGACGCGTACCCCGGACCGCCGGCACGGTACACTGCCGGACTGTGCGGCGGACACTGGGACGCGTACTCTGGACCGCCGGCACGGTACACTGCCGAACTGTGCTACGGACACTGGGACGCGTACCCCGGACCGCCGGCACGGTACACTGCCGAACTGTGCGGCGGACGCTGGGACGCGTACCCCGGACCGCCGGCACGGTACACTGCCGAACTGTGCTACGGACGCTGGGACGCGTACCCCGGACCGCCGGCACGGTACACTGCCGAACTGTGCGGCGGACACTGGGACGCGTACTCTGGACCGCCGGCACGGTACACTGCCGAACTGTGCTACGGACACTGGGACGCGTACCCCGGACCGCCGGCACGGTACACTGCCGAACTGTGCTACGGACACTGGGACGCGTACCCCGGACCGCCGGCACGGTACACTGCCGGACTGTGCGGCGGACACTGGGACGCGTACTCTGGACCGACGGCACGGCATACTGCCGGACTGTGCGGCGGACACTGGGACGCGTACCCCGGACCGCCGGCACGGTACACTGCCGGACAGTGCGGCGGGACACTGGGACGCGTACTCTTGGACCGCCGGCACTGGCACACTGCCGACTGTGCGGCGGACACTGGGACGCGTACCCCGGACCGCCGGCACGGTACACTGCCGAACTGTGCGGCGGACACTGGGGACGCTTACTCTGGACCGACGGCACGGTACACTGCCGAACTGTGCGGCGGACACTGGTGGACGCGTACTCTGGACCGCCGGCACGGTACACTGCCGAACTGTGCGGCGGACACTGGGACGCGTACCCCGGACCGCCGGCACGGTACACTGCCGAACTGTGCGGCGGACGCTGGGACGCGTACCCCGGACCGCCGGCACGGCACACTGCCGGACTGTGCTACGGACGCTGGGACGCGTACCCCGGACCGCCGGCACGGTACACTGCCGGACAGTGCGGCGGACGTTGGTACGCGTACCCTGGACAGACGGCACGGCACACTGCCAGACTGTGCGACGGACGCTGGGACGCGTACCCTGGACTGCCGGCACGGTACCACTGCCGGACTGTGCGAAGACGCTGGGACGCGTACCCCGGACTCGGCTCCGTCAGGTCACTCGGTGCCTCAGGCGCTGGCGCGAGTCATCTCAAGCCACCGCCTGACCTGCGTCATGACAGATGGACCCCTGAACCGGGCCAGCTCAGGCCCCAGACTGGCTCGGACATCTCAATATACCTCCTGACCCCGGCCATTCAGGGCAGTCTCCTGACCGTGACCGTCTCAAGCCATCTCCTGACCCGGGTCATCCCAGTCACGCGCGACCATCATCTGACCAGGCGTCCTCCTGTCCGGGCTCATTTGCCGCCCGAGCCATCCAGTCGAAGAGGCTGTCGGGTCACCTAGTTACAGCTGGCGTCGCGGTTGTCTGCGGACACCTGGAGCTGGCTGACCGCCGGCTACAGGTCCGTTACGCTACCTCGGCCCGACCACACCGAGTCCATCGGCCACACGTCCTCCGCCAGTTCTGTTTATTCATGACTCAGTTCATGCATAAACAGGACTTTTTACCAGCAGTCCTCTTGATGTCCTTTTTCAAGACACGAACAGAACCAACGGGGTCATGGTGTCGCCACGAACACTTCTTAGCGTTTCCCAGCAGGCTAGGTCTTAAGTATTGGACTTCAATCTGCATAGCTTATGAGGGCTTAAGTCGCGGCACAATCGGTAATCCGTTGACTGATCACCACAAGACTGTGTTTCTCCGGCGCTTCGACCCTTCGCCGTGTTCTTCTCGACAAAAGAAGCAGCTTGACCCTGGCGAGCCGCACGCCGCCCGGTGCCGGTGGGTCGGCGGCTCTGTCCCCGGCTGAAAGGGAACGAGCGATAGCCATCTGCCAGAGGTCAGCTCGGAAGCCAGTGAAAGGCTGCCTGTCGGACATGGCAGCCAGTGTCGGGATCGGGCGCCGATCAGCGGAGTCCGCTCAAAATGGAACGTCACGTGACCCCGCGCCGGCGGGAGGCGCGGGCCGTCCTCGGCCAATTAAAACGCCGTCTGGGCACGTGAGCTGTGGGCAGACCAATTGGAGCACGGCGTTGAGACATCGACCGGAGACATGAATGGAAGACATGAATGGCCATTAAAATTACCCCCATTTTAACGCTCTGACATTGACGTAGACCTGTCCCGACAGTCTTGCTACGCCGGCTTCACTCAGCGTTCCTCATCGGCGTCAGGCCGCTTAAGGCACGGCCTGGAGTCCAGCCAGGCTGGTCGGATTACAGCACAGTCTGAACATGGAGACATAGGCCGGGCATCAGCCGGTTAGAGCACAGCATGAAGACGTGAACCACAGGTGAGCGGCCGCAGCAGAGCCTGGCCACATCGACCAAACGGTCGCCAGCAAAAGCACAGCACAAACACAGGAGTGAGATGTGGCCAATAAGAGGGCGCGTAGAAGTCACCAGAACGATAAGGGTAATGTTCACAAAAATTTGACCCAACAGATTGATGAGCGAATTTGCACGATGTTCACCAGATAAGGTTTTTTCTGTTATTGTGATCAGCATATTATGTACTTTTTGCTTTTAGCACGTTACAAACATCATGCTATTTGTATTGTATTTTATGACATTCTCAAAAAGTCGCTTGTTTTCTCTGCCATCTGAAGGCGCAGAGAATGAAAACCCCAATACAAGCCTACTCTGTGCACGTTAACATGATCTCATCCAGTTAGAAAGGGCATAGTCTCAACATATAAATCAGGGATAGCCCGCTAGGTTAGACTAGTCTAGTCTGGTCAAACACGGTCCAGGGACGCCATCATGAAGGCGGCGTATTGGAACACGGTCGCAGACATGGACTGCACTTCTGACGGTTGTGGCGGTCTGGAGACATTGACCCAAGGAAGGCGGGTCAGGGCGGTCTGAAGACTTTGGCCAGAGGTGGCCAATTAGAACAGACTAGGGCGACATGGAACAGGGGTTGGTCCATCGGGTACAGTCTGGGGCCATGGACCAGAGGGTGTGATATTACAGCACGTGGCTGGCGACGTTGACCAGAGGATATTTCATTAGAGCAAGTAGTCGAGTAGAGTAGTTAATAAGAGCCCACAGTGTGGAAGCATACACCATAGGTTGGCCAATTGGGGGTAGAGTGGATAACAGCCCAATGTCAGGATCGAGCTCAGCTGAATCTTCCTTGTCTGATAGCATACACCATCAAGCTACAAGTCCCAGTATACATTGGATGAAGCAGGGCAAGGTAGTTTGGAATCAAAGGTAACGAACTTTAAACTGCAATTGGTATCAAGAACGTCTGCACATGTCGATGTGTTGTCAAACATCTAAAGTATTCAAATATATAACATATACTATAATCCCCACCCAATAATGCTCGCGCGGCCACGGGCCGCGCCAGCAATATTGGGTGGGAACTTTGTGCTTAAAAATGTTGCTATTCTTTTAAAGTCTTGAAAGACTGTTAGTGGTTTTCGGTGAATCACAATCATCACGGGTGAAGCTTTCTGAAAATTACTGGAACGCTCAGAGGTTTAAGGTCGACTCTTTACGCACGACGCCCATAAGCATTATGCTAAAGCTCAGGGACATTAAGGCGGCACTCGGGCCCCACCGAAAATATAGAAAGTTCAATCCATGAACCCGAGAGCAATCTCCGCGACATAGGGGCACGAGCCGCCTCTCGTTATCCGACCGCACCAGACTAGAATTTCGGAACGTGCGAATTGTATGGCCCCAGCGGCATGCAAGGGTCACTTGGCAAGTGACATTAGAGGGTTCACCCGACATGACGTGAGTGTAACATTCTGCGGCAGCTGAAAATAGCCCAATAGCATGCCTAACCTCGAGGGTGGGAAAGCATCGATAGTTTTATTTGAATCCCACCACATGAGTGGTGGGTACAAGCCCCATGACGCATTGCCAGCGTGCGTGCTTAAGGGTGACAGTGGCCGGGCCATCGCGCAGGCGTCCAGAACTGCGATCCAAGCCAATACAAAAACCGCACGTCTATCCGGCACTTTAAACTCCGCTAACGAGAGCCAGACGGCGACTTCCGTTGGCGTGTCTGACATAATGAGAGCGGCGCGCGAACAGGGCGGTCAGACCAGCGGCCGCCCGGCTGCAGGCCGGAAACCCCTGCTTCCGGCCGGCGCTTCCCACCGCGGCCGCCGAGCCGGGACTGTGTGGGAGCGCACGGGGCAGACGGCAGCCGCCGAGGCCCCGTCTCCGGCCCGCGAGCCGACGGTGGCCGGTCGACACGTGCCAGACGTTTGCAGAGCGTGCTCGCGTCCGGCCGGTCTGGCCGAGTGAAGCCTGTGAGCACACATCGGAGATACTTGCGATTGAACTACGCTCGTTTTGACCGCTTGTCGACAGGATCTGATAAAGTCAGTTATCATTACATCTGTAGACCCAGCTACCTGCAGACCCTGCTGGCCGAAGATGGCTGTAAGGTGGAGCGCTGCTGAAAAAACTGTCATGCATTCTAGATGACTGGTCATGCTAGTTAGATGATGACCCTCTGTTCCGGACGGTCGCCCCTGAATTACGGCAGACCGGCTCTGAAGGCGCACGCCGGACGGGCCACTGAGCCGATCTCATCAGGTCCCTGCCTCGAGTCTCCAGCTCTGTCGGCTCTGATCAGACAGGGCCGGGCGCGCCTCAGGCGTCCAGGGCGCTACGTGGCTCCAGTTCCCCGGTATGGTTTCGCTGGTTTCGGCTGCCGCGTGAGAACTCGACCGCTTCCAATTGCCGGTAGATTACCGCTGAACGTCACCGCCGATCGTCGAGGCGGGCCGCCCGTCGCTACCGAGGCAGCCTCGGCGGCGCCAATCGTCGAGGCGGCCGCCCGTCGCTACCGAGGCGGCCTCAGCGGCGCCGATCGTCGAGGCGGCCGCCCGTCGCTACCGAGGCGGCCTCAGCGGCGCCGATCGGCTGAACGGAGCGTCGCGCCGCCATATTGCCGCCCGCGTTCCTGCGACTGCGATGCAGCCCGACAGCTAAGGTAATAAAAACCAGACGCTGTAGTGCGTTCGTGAGTCGCGGCCCATGCTACAGCACTGGGCCACGTTCTTAACAGTGCCACCGTCATGACAGCGGCCCACGGTTCGGTGCCACGGTCCTCAGAGCGGTGCACGGTTCAGTGCCACGGTCCTGACAGCAGCCCAGGACCGTGTTCCAGACAGCGGTCCTACACTAGCCTCGCCAGTTCTGCCCCAGCTCTGCAGCAGCAGTGTGCCGGTGACACGCTGC
Organism: Pollicipes pollicipes; assembly: GCF_011947565.3. NCBI lineage: Eukaryota > Metazoa > Arthropoda > Thecostraca > Pollicipedomorpha > Pollicipedidae > Pollicipes > Pollicipes pollicipes. Next base: position 6,643,824 of record NW_023596746.1, read on the forward strand.
TGCCCCGGTGATGGCTGACGGGAGTGGTCGCAGTTTCCCGTTCTGTCCGACCCCAGCGAGAGCCGCTAGAATTTCATGCAGGGTGAAGTGGTTAACTAGGTGTTCTGAAATGTAACTACCTGCTCCCCAGCTCCGAGCTATCAAGGCCCAGATTCATGTAGTGCTCTTCATTCCACGGCCTGTCCCTTGAAAAATGCAGAGCGGGCTCCCCATGGGTTCCGCCTGCGCTGAGCGGCAGAATGTGGCCAAATTATGCTCGGCAGCTTAGTTGTAGAGCAGCCTGCTCCGCAGCTCCATAGCGCCCGCCCCAGCAGCCTGCTCCTCAGCCCAAAGCGTGCTCCTAAGCTCTGTCCGCTCTGCAAAACTTAGGCACAAGCTCTGTCCAAACTATGGAGGGCATTGCCGACAGGTGGCCATTGTTGACTCCACGGCCCCTTACTCAGAGTCACACATTATATGCATTTTGCACCCGGTGTTTGTCATGATTTCCACCGCTTGCCGCCTTCTTTATTTACGTCTTTGATGCATGGACAGCCAAGCACGGACAGTTCATCCCCAAGTGTGTTGAAAGCACGCATAAAGTTTGTGTTCACCCAATGAACGAAGACATGAAAGTCCATCGCCAAAGCTGTCCGCGTGTCGAAATGATCCAACCACAAACATTACGATTGTTCCTACATTGTAAGTGATCGACCTGCTGCCCGCCGGCCATTATTGACTATACGTGTTTTCGGTTGTCTGCCTCGAGCCTTTAATGATCCTTCAAATGCCTACTTAGCCGTTGCTTCTACTCACTGTCGCCAGTTTTGAGACAATAACGACCCACTTCTATTGTGGTTGACCCCTGATGACGCGCTTCCCCTGACTGTGTCAGCTGGCAAGCTTAGGGGCCATGACGGGCAGTCTCTGCGCTCTCTGGTCCCTTCTTGCTCTCACAGTCCGCTGGCCGCCGCCCAGGGGTCCGACGATGAAAGGGGGTGTTTTAAACTGAAAAAGCCATCTTGAAGATAATTTGGTGCAGTTCATAGCCTGACATTCTCAAGACCAAAAACTCTCTAGTTTCTGGGCCACACGTCGAAGATGTGCAGACTTTTTCGAAGACTATTTCGAGGTCACCCAAGCATTAGTGACGCCATAATAGCGCTATTCAGGTTTGGTCATTTCATTGACCTGGAACGGCGATCAATGCCAAGAAAAAGATAATTGTCGAGTTGTTCATATTTGCCGCTCGTGAGCACGATTTCCAGATATAACGACCGTTATTGACTCTCAATTAATGCTGTGCAAGGCACAATGATGCGTCCAAACAATGGCGTATTGAGAATCATGTTGCTAAATAAAGAAATTGGGTCGGCTAGAGCCGTCTTTTCCACTCAAAAGCATTTAATAGTCATAAGTGAGCCTACTCCGTTATGTCTGATGTTTGCTCCCGTATCCTCAAATGTGGAGCATTCCCTTTAAGCCCGTCTCTTGAGCTGCTCTCGGGATCAGCGATGGCCCGCCAGCGAAAAGTCCCTTCACTGGGCGCCAGTCGCCATGCTTGCGGGGGCGGCCAGCGGCGGGCACCCAGCAGTATTTGCTGGTCCTGACAAGAGAAGCTGGCGATCAGCCACACGGCGGGTGTTTGGGCTGACGGAGGCTCCTGTTGTCCGCAGGCACTCGCTGTGCAGGCACAGGCACAGACGTCCGCGAATCGCCAGCATCCAGGATATATGCGCGTCACGTGGGAGAGCTTTGTGAGCGAGGTCTTCGGCCGTCTCGCATTTCCAATCGCGGTACACAATTGTTGGCGCGTGAAGCTGAGGATCGTCAGAGACAATCGCTGATAGCCAGGAATTCAGCTGAGTTTCAGGAAACAACGGCACTGTATTCGCCTGGTGGCGTAAGTGAAGAACACTTTTATGGCGATAGTGTCATCTTTTTGTTCCGGTGCGCGTGAAAACTTTGACTTTCGAATTGCATGAGTACGCTTTTGAACGAAACCGCACACCATTACCCATGTCCAAGAGCACTTCAAAGCGCATTCCACACTCCTTGCCTTCTTCTCATCCCCTCCATTCAAACTGCAGGCGCTTTTCGGCAGGTTCTTTCTCCTGAACCCAAGCGAGGCGCGCCGACACAAACAGCGCCTCCCCGCCGCCAGCTGGCTCGGCCAAAAATCAATCATCTGTGAGCGTCGCTCCCACGCTTCAGAGGCTGGGCTGAACGTCTCACTCGTGGCAGCGGAGAATGCCTTCAGCTGCGTCTGCGGCCCGGGACTGGTCTCGCGGCGAGGGCCGAGTGCGGCGCCCATTGTGGGTGATTGGTAACACCAGTGGTGCCAGTTTGGTGCTGCGACGCTCGCGCTCCACCACCGCAAGCTTCGTCACCACGACGCGCTGTAGCAGCAGCTTTCTCTATTGTTGGGACCCATCTGCCGGTCGGGCGAAGCAACATCTGAGTTGTGGGGAGGGAATGCTCGAGAAAGCCACCGCGCTGCGCTGGAGTTTGACGCGGCTGTCAGGGCGCTGCTATTTGGCGGCCCTCGCGCTTCACAGTGACCAACACAGGGTGTAGCATGTGCACTCTGCGATTGCATGCAGTCGCCACCTTGTTATCTCGAAATGTCATCCACTTACCCAACGCACAACGCGGCCCGCGTTACAAAACATAGGGAACGGGGTCACGCTCAGGCGAAAAAAGCACTAAAAATAGTAATAAAAATGACAAGCAGTGAAAGGAAATCCAGCCTGAATAGGGCAAGCATGATATTTTCTTCTGACAGCAGGAAGCCTTCTCTCTGAGGCGTCGCTGGGATACAACGCCTGTCCTTGGAGCGGCCATGACGCGCCGTTTCCATTTACTGGCGCAGATGGTTGGCGCGCGCTCCCGGCGCGGAGCTCTCTTCTGAGCTGGCGCACGCCTCCCTGCCTGGCCCATCCTCGCTCGTGGAGCTCTCTTCTGAGCTGGTGCACGGCTCCCCATCCGGCCCGTCATCGCTCGCGGAGCTCTTAGCTGAGCTGGTGCACGCTTCCCTGCCCGGCCTGTCCCTTTCTGAGCCGGTGCACGGCTCCCTGTCGGGCCCGTCCTCGCTCGTGGAGCTCTCTTCTGAGCTGACGCATGCCTCCCTGCCGGGCCCGTCCTCGCTCGCGGAGTTCTTTTCTGAGCTGACGCATGCCTCCCTGCCGGACCCGTCCTCGCTCGCGGAGCTCTCTTCTGAGCTGACGCATGCCTCCCTGCCGGGCCCGTCCTCGCTCGCGGAGTTCTTTTCTGAGCTGACGCATGTCTCCCTGCCCGGCCCCTCCTCGCTCACGGAGCTCTCTTCTGAGCTGACGCATGCCTCCCTGCCGGGCCTGTCCTCGCTCACGGAGCTCTCTTCTGAGATGACGCATGCCTCCCTGCCCGGCCCGTCCTCGCTCGCGGCGCGTACCGCCGTGCGAGCTCGACAGCTCGCCGGTAATTACCCCCCGGGGCACCGGCCGGCGGAGCATTTTCCGCTTCGCCACTTCACCGGCCGATGACCTTGAAGTGTGAAGCACGGGCTTGCCCGACGCGGCCGGCCGGACTCGCTCGGAGTCCAGACGCTGCCGGCCGGACTCTCTCGGAGTCCGGACACAGCCGGCCGGACTCGCTCGGGGTCCAGACGCAGTCGGGCGGACCCTCGGAGTCCAGACTCCGAGTCTGGACATACATAATACAGGCCATATATACATGTATATATATATATATATATATATATATATACATATATACAGGCCATATACATATACATAATAAATACAGACCAGACATACGGCCGGACTCGCTCAGAGTCCGGCCGCGCCCGGCCTGGCGCTTCGGGACTCCCCCGATGCCTCGGGTGACGCTGCGTGGCGGCCGACACCCACCCCGCCGCCCATATGGAGGGCAGGGGTGGGACGTATGGCGCACCAATACGGGGCACAATCGGCCAAACTGTTCCAATTGCTGTGAAGTGGCTGGGTTGGACAAAAATTGTGACCAATTACCGCATCTGGTCTGTTGGCCTCTCGCTCTCGCCACACACCTGTGAGAGTGGCGAGAGCGACACCCCACACCACCGACAGGAGGTGGTCTGGCGTAAAAAGAAGCCGGCCTCTTGCGCCTAACACATCTACAAAAGACCTGGTCTGTTTTGAAGGCCTGCCTGCCTCAGCAGGCCCCGCCGGCAGGAGACCGGGTCTGGCGTGGAGACCTGCTCGTCGGCTGACCCTGCGCCGGTCGTGATTGGCCCCGCTTGAGGTCGCATGCTTCCATTACCGATTCACGTCTGCCCCAGTTCTGGGCCGGAGGCCGCGATACTGATCTGCCCGCCCAGTGACCTCCCGATCAGAGAATAACAGGAACGAAACATGGAACCGCTCGAGCAGGCCGCCGCCAGCGCGGCCTTTAATATTCCCCTCACTCACGGCAGAATGGTGTACAAGGCAAGTAAAAAGGCCGCTAGCGAGAATTGGGATAGCGCGTAAAAAACAAGGTGCACATGAATTCCTATGATAACCTACTTACTTGCTTACACATGAGTTAGTGTTGTCATTAGTACACATGTGTACAGCTGGAACTCATCCCAAATGCCACTCACTCTCATTCATCGTACGCAACACTCTTCCATTATAGCTTGTACCAAAGAACACTATGTCATGCTTCAATGAAACATCCAGCGTCGACGGGCATTGATCCAGCCTCCTTATTGTTCGGCAGTTGGCTACCTAGGAAGAGGGGTAGTTTGGGCCTGTCGTAAACTGGAATGCCTGAGACACGCACAACACGTGACGTAAGACGGGCTGGTGCCACCTGTCGGTGAAATCATTTCCTTTCCTCGTCGATTTATGATACTCAGCGTCCACCGCATCTCTTTGCGTCGCATAGGCAGCGGGTTTGGCAAGAGACATTTGTGACGTACAGCTTGTGAGCTGTTGTCACCTGCCCATGGCTTTCAAGCTTTATCGGTAAATTCCCCTGGTATCTTTCACTTTCCTCCTGTTACTTCCACTTTGGTCCGTCTTTACAGTCGAGCCCCATCCCCTTCGTCCCCAGTCGTATGGTCGACACTGACTGACAGCGCCGCCTCCCCCCCCCCCCCCTCGACGGCTGGTGCCCTGGGCCACCTGGATCGTGCGTTCCCATCTCCCCGCTGCTGCCCGCTGGCGGCCCGGCTGGTGGGCAGAGCGGGCAGTGGGCAGCTCAGCCAGCTCAGCCACCTCGACCACACCGTGTGAGGACTGGGCCGATTCATCACGCGCCGATAATCAGGGCCGATGACCCCGCCGCCACCGGGCTTCGGTGGATCGATGGTCGCCGCAGGGAGTCTGACAGTCCGGACGACAACCGCCGCCGGCCTGCAGCCATCCGTGATATATTTAGTCTCTCGAACCTCAAGAGGTCCGACCTGCCCTGGTGCGCATCAGCTGGTCAGCTGTGCCGCAGACCCTTCGACACCCAGGAGTGACACGGTCTGTCGCCGCCGCGTCACGCGGCGTGCCGCTGGCTGGACCGCGGCACAGGTGCGTGAGGTGGACAGAGGCGGCTGCGGGGAGGGCCGATGTTTATGCAGCAGAGAGATGGTCTTAAGTCGGTCGAGCGGTGCCGGGCACTAGCTCGGGACTTATCAGAAGACGCGCTGTCACGGCATGCTTCACCGCCTGAAGAGATAGTCAAGGCACCGCTTCCATCATGATAATGCAGTGTCTTTGTTTACGGCATTGATCGGGCCATGCATCATCCGTCGTTTTAGGTCAAATGATGAGCATAATTCTTCCGTGCGCACATGGTTGTGGAGAAGGTACAGCGAAAGGAAAAATATATGGAAAACTAACACGTTTAGCGGCGTGGGAAGGGTCGGGTGGTACCTAGTAACCATGCGGTTGTTATCGATATGGACATGATACGTGTACGCAAGCCCAACTTTTCTTCGAGCGAACCTCTGAGTTTAAGAACAAACGGGACCACACACGGGGAGAATACCGTTTGTTGGCGTATTTTGGGAGAAGGTTCAGTCATTTTTAGAGGGCCCCCAACTAATTTTGCGAATCTACGCCTGTGTTTGTTAATCCTTGCCCTAATTCGCCCGTTTCCATAACGCAAAAGCACTACTGGATTGCATTTCAAAGACATCTCTTGATTGGAACTAGTTTGTTATGTTGTTAGGGCACCCTTTGACCCCATTATGACAGATCAAAGGAAGAATTTTCTTGAAAATCGTACTTTTCAGCTTAAAACATCATGCAGCTGAGACCGTGCATTGTGACACAATCTAAACAGGTGTGCTTCGTGCTCAATTCTGAGTACAATAATGTATGCCTATGCGACGTATGTGTTCTGAGCGTACATGTATGATATATAGCTCCGTTAATGTAACAACGTTAGCCAGCGCGCGTGTTCCGTGACATCCTCGGTTGCCCCCCGACGCACGCGTAGGGTCGCAGGTCGCCGTGTAGTAGTTCCTCAAAAATCGCCGCTGCTCCGAAACCAAAAAGCTAGGACACATCTATTGCGTCAAAATACGCGCGGTGGATGCTCATAGGCTAGTGAAATTTGGGCGCCATTCACAACATGGTGGAGAGGTATTCTAAAAACCTTACTGGGAGAGGTTCGCATCGACCCCATATCAGGACGAAGTCATTGACGGTCGTTGAAGCGCTCTCCTTCCGGAAGTTTAGCAGGTGGAGGCGCACTGACGCGTATAGACCGCGCACAATATGCAAGTGGCATTGCTGGGATATTGGCCGGCTTTTGGTCTGAGCAGTGTAATGGCCAGCTGGCTTTTTTGTAACTGCGATGAGAGGAGTGAGAAAAACGTAAATATTTTTGGTAGACATTGGTCACAATGAGTTGTGATATACCTTGAAGTAGTTTTGAAGATCCAGCTTTTCTCAGTTCGGGACATGGGGCCCGAGTCATTTCATCATCGGGACATTTCGGGAAAGGAGACATTTCTTGATCGATCACTTGCACACCTATGGGTCTCACAGAAATCGCTGTGATTTGTTGATGGTACGTACACTTATGCGGCACGGCAGGTTTCACCTATCTATCTCCTCTGGAATGCTGAGATAAACCATCGGTCTTGAAAACGCCCAAACCGGGCTGATCCGTTGTAAGCTCACCATAGCGTTTGCTCGTCAGCACACCATTGGCCCACGCTTTTGCCTTTACGGTTTTCCGTTTTCTCCTCCATCTACATTGATTAGTGGCGTGTTGCTCCGAACCCCGGTAGCCGAGATCTGGACCCGTTTCCTATTATATCCTAACTGGTGCTCTTCAGCTGCTTCGAAATGTAGAAATTTCACGTTTCCGATTTCAACTCAACCAGAAGGTGACGTAGCGCTATATTGTAATGCAACAGAAATACGCCGTCCCTTCAAATGGCTCGCATCTGAATGCCTGCAAAATGTTATAGCACACTTCTCTAGAATGGAGGCACTTGATGCTGAGAATGTCACGTCTGCACGGAAAGTGTGCATAGATCCAGGCTGACCAGAAGCGTGCCTGTCGGGTCAGTGAGGCTAAACAAATGTGTTATTTGGTGTTAAAACTCACTAGGCCTGCAGCCTCAGTGGTAACCAGAGCTAAACGTGTGTCGTATGTAGGGAGACAGGTCCTGGAAGAGCTAGGTCAGGTATTGCATGGACTGTTTATGAGTAGTCTTTGTCCGCTGAATTCATCTTTTGGCATGAGTTTGCTGTTCCTAAGGTGCATAATCAAGGACCCGAGTTTTTAAACAGGAAAGTGACTCGCTCAGTGGAACAAAAATGTCTGGTCTCTACTCAAACTCCACCCACCTTAGACTTGAGGCCGTGTCTGACAAAAGTACCCTAACCGATGAGGCCGGTCGGGTCGTTGGTGTTGATTGGTGCAAACGTGAACATTGAACAGGCTGCCTACATGTGATTGCATATATATATATATATATATATATATATATATATATTATATATATATACTGTTCAATTTTCATGTTTGCACCAATCAACACCAACGACCCGACCGGCCTCATCGGTTACGGTACTTTTGTATGTATATATATATATATATATATATATATATATATATATCAGAACACGGAGTTGTGTGACGTCTGTGAAAGTTAAAAACGATACACATGCTACCCATATGCGTCTAACATGGGCTACGAAACCCGGCAGGGGGTTGGGGGGAGGGGGCAGAGGCTGCCGCTCAACTTCAAAATGCGAGTCAGAGATCGAATGATGAATGACAAATCCTATGAATGACAAATCCTTCAATTGATGCGCTTCTAAAGGTAAACTGGCTCCTACGCCCGGAATGCATTAGCGTACAACCGAGCACATTCTGCTGCATAACAGAACGATTACTGTGCGCATTTGTTCCAGCGTGCATAACGACTCAATGCCTGTTCTTCGTCATTCTGGGCCTCGTTTGACCTATGAGCAGTCCCATTCAGCAACTACCATCTGTGCAAATATTATGCAGCAGAATGAGAACCCTGTGCAGGCGCTTTCACGTCGTCTTGTTGCCTTCAGCTCACGATAAAGGGGCACGTCTGGAGCCCGTCAGGGACACGCCGGGGACAGTTCAGGGGCACGTCTGACGCACGTCTGAAGCACGTTTGAAAACACGTCAGGAACATTTCAGGGACACGTCTGGGGCACGTCTGGGGCACGCCTAGGGTAGGTCTGGGAACATCAGGGACGCGCCAGAGGCACGTTATGCTCCATCAGCGGGCCAACATGAAAACAGACACCCAGTCAAAGATCAAACCACAGGTGCACAAGGCGACCCACGCCGCGTTTCTCTCAAGCCGCCGTGCATCCATTCAGAAGCTAAACGAAAGCAGGCGCTGCGCCTGTCCCGGCTAACTGGAGTCCATCTGTTGGCGTCACATTTCCCACCCGAGGCACGCGGCCGGCTCCGCGGCTGCGCGGAGCTCTCCGCCGGCACCGCGCCGCGCCCGGCGTCGGCCGCACTCCTCGGCGGTCACTCGGCGCTTCCTGCCGACCGGCGGCAGACGCGGCCCACATAGGAGCCCAGCCGCCGGCGGAGAGGAGGATTGAGGTTGCGCGGGCGGTGGGCGGGCGGCCGTCATTGGCCCGGGGTCACGGCACTCCGCGGGCATACATTGGTCCGGGGTCACGCCGCTCTGGAGGACAGGCACCGGTCTGGGACTACACCACTCTGGCAGCCGCACACTGGTGCAGGACCACACCATTCTGGCAGACGCACACTGGTCCAGGACCACACCACTCTGGCAGCCGCACACTGGTCCAGGACCACACCAATCTGACAGACAGACACTGGTATGGGACCACACCACTGGCAGACACACACTGGTGCAGGACCACACCATCCTGGCGGACGCACACTGGTACGGGACCACACCACTCTGACAGACAGACACTGGTATGGGACCACACCACTCTGACAGACAAACACTGGTATGGGACCACACCACTCTGGCAGACACACACTGGTACGGGACCACACCACTCTGGCAGACACACACTGGTACAAGACCACACCATTCTGGCAGACACACACTGGTACAGGACCACACCATTCTGGCAGACACACACTGGTATGGGACCACACCACTCTGGCAGATACACACCGGTACAGGACCACATCAATCTGGCAGACACACACTGGTACAGGACCACACCACTCTGGCAGACGCACACTGGTGCATGACCACACCACTCTGGCAGACGCACACTGGTACAGGACCACACCACTCTGGCAGACACACACTGGTACAGGACCACACCACTCTGGCAGACGCACACTGGTACAGGACCACACCATTCTGGCAGACACACACTGGTATCGGACCACACCACTCTGGCAGACGCACACTGGTACAGGACCACACCACTCTGGCAGACACACACTGGTACAGGACCACACCACTCTGGCAGACGCACACTGGTCCAGGACCACACCACTCTGGCAGACGCACACTGGTACAGGACCACACCACTCTGGCAGACACACACTGGTCCAGGGTCATACCACTCTGGCAGACGCACACTGGTACAGGGCCACACCACTCTGGCAGACACACACCGGTCCAGGGTCACACCACTGGCAGACACACACTGGTCCAGGGCCATACCACTCTGACAGACAGACACTGGTCCAGGGTCATACCACTCTGGCAGACACACACTGGTCCAGGGTCACACCACTCTGGCAGACAGACACTGGTATGGGACCACACCACTCTGGCAGACACACACTGGTCCAGGGTCATACCACTCTGACAGACAGGCACTGGGCCAGGGTCAACACCACTCTGGCAGACAGACACTGGTATGGGACCACACCACTCTGGCAGACACACACTGGTCCAGGGTCATACCAATCTGACAGACAGGCACTGGGCCAGGGTCAACACCACTCTGACAGACAGACACTGGTCCAGGGTCACACCACTCTGGCAGACACACACTGGTCCAGGGTCACACCACTCTGGAGACACACACTGGTCCAGGGTCACACCACTCTGGCAGACACACACTGGTCCAGGGTCACACCACTCTGGAGACACACACTGGTCCAGGGTCACACCACTCTGGCAGACACACACTGGTCCAGGGTCATACCACTCTGGCAGACACACACTGGTATAGGACCACACCACTCTGGCAGACGCACACTGGTACAGGGCCACACCACTCTGGCAGACACACACTGGTCCGGGGTCACACCACTCTGGCAGACACACGTTGGTCCGGGGTCACACCACTCTGGCAGACGCATGCTGGTCCGGGGTCACACCATTCTGGCAGACACACATTGGTACGGGGTCACACCACTCTGGCAGACGCATGCTGGTCCGGGGTCACACCACGCTGGCAGACACACACCGGTTCGGGGTCGTGCCACTTTGGCAGACACACACTGGTCCGGGGTCACACCACTCTGGCAGACACACAATGGTCCGGGGTCATACCGCTCTGCCAAACACGAACTGGTCGGGGTCACAAACTGGTCCGGGCTCACACCACTCTGGCACACACGGACTGATCCGAGGTCACAGCTTGTCCAGGGCACACTACTCTGGCAGACACGAACTGGCCCGGGGTCAAAAACTGCTCCGGGGTCACAATCTGGCCCGAGGTCACAAACTGGTCCGGGGTCACACCAGTGTGGCAGACGCGGACTGGTCTGCGGGCCGTCGCTGCCGCGGGGGACGAGTCGAGGGAGAACTCCAGGCCATTCCATCCGTTTTCTGAGACCATGGCTAAGCCTACCGCCCACTTGCATGGCATACGTCAAGGATCGTAATTACATTGCCCATCCGGTCTGCCGAGCCATGCACCAAATTCAAAGCTGATCCATATCACTGAAATACTGGTCGGTCTGTTTGAAACTGGCTTTTAGTTGTCTTCCTCAACCCAAGCCTGGCTATCAGCTGTTGACAGTGTAGCATTACCTTAGATCCTTCGTCCACTGATCGCGCTGTTTCCCCTGTGTTTTTGTTGACTCGTCATGCAGCTTGAACCTGACTAGGCCACACCTTACGAGCTGAACTGAAGCGCATCGCTTCGCGGAAGCCGCCGTGGTCCGGCGAGCAATGGACCCAGCCACGCCTGCCGTACCACGCTCGGCTGGCTCCGCGACGTCGCCGAATGGGGTTCGCGATCGACTTCGCCCCGCTCGTGCCGTCGGCCGCCGGCCGGGTCACGTCTTGGGCTCCGCTCCGGCTGGTTCGCTGTGCCGGGGACCGGAGACCCGGGCCGCCGGCTCCCGATAGCGCACCGCCGCCGCTGGCCGCGCCCGCCAGCACGAGACCCAGATCCCAGGCGCCGGAGCGGCTCGCTCGGTGCCGTGGTGGTGGTCGGGTCCGTCGTTCGGACCGACGCGACGGCAGACTAGGGCGAACCAGGCCAGACCAGCGTGTGGGCCCGGCCAGACCAGGCAAGCGTGTGGTTAACCAGACCAGGCCAAGCAAAACAAACTAGGCCGGACCACACCAGACCAGATCAGACCAGTGAAATAGGCGGTTTGCGGTCGCTGCCGCAGAATTTCGCTCCGGACCGGGTCCGATACCCGTCACCGGAAGGGCCGTGCGAGAGCTGACCGAGCCAGTATTGACGTTACCTAGCGTTCCAAGGGCAGACTACCGTATTGTGAGGAGCGTGCTGTTGTGCTAAGTTTGAGGGACGCGAGCTCGCAAGCTGCCACTCAGTCCCGTCCCCCAACCCGTCCCCGTCACCACTTGAGCTGTGCATAGTCTTACAAACTTGGAGCAGCATACAAATTCATCCAATGACAGCAAAAGCAAACATATTTTGCAAAAATACTTGGATTTTTTGCAACTGCCCAACGTATATTCTCATACCTGATGGGAGCATTTGCGAACAACTGCATGCGGTTGGCCTACCTGCCGCACAGACCCTCAACTCGTTTTGCGAGCATACACCTCTTCAAGTCACGAATGTTCGCCAGTGGCTTACGGCACCAGCTATCCCGTCGTCGCCGGAACTCATAGCAAACCATCGGGCGAGTGAGATGGGAGAGCGCGCTCGTGTCGCCTGGCTGCCTCGCTGTGACCGGGGACTCCTCGGGTGCAGCGCTGCTCGTCTGGCGCGGAATGCGGAGAGGAAACAGGTCGGTCGGGGCCGGACGGGCGGTGCAGCCGGGCCGTCGAGCCGGCCGGTCGGTCAGATGTGGCCCATTGACCTGCAGACGGCGCCGGTCCCGGGCTGCACCGGCGACCGGCGTGATGAAGGCGCGGTGGCGGGGCGCGGAACCGCGCTCACGTGTCTCACCGTCCCGTGTCTCACCTCACCTGAGCGCGACGACGCCGGTGCATGAGCCTCGCGCGAGGCCGACGACACTGCGCACCGGCCCGGCGGCCTCACTCTCGTCCACGCAGTTCTCTCCTCACTGACGACGTGCGCCGACCCTTCCCGCAACCCTGCGGCTCCGTCCGATCCGCGCGCTCTGCCGGAGCGACGCCCTCGCGCCGTCGCGTCTCTCTGCGCCGCGGCAGCTCCCACCCGACTAGCGCGCGGCGCGGGCCGGCGTCGACTGCGGCCGCGGCCGCCGCCGGGCCGCCGCGGCCCACATACGCGGCTGGGCCGGGCCGTCGCCGGCGGCCGCGTGCGTGACAGAGCGCCGCTCGCCGCGAGAGGAGGGCGGCGCGGCCATCTCCCGCGGCCGGCCCGCTCGACGCCCCGCCGCCGCTCGCGCTCGGCTCGTGGGAGCAGGCCGCGTCGGTCACGAGCGCGGCAGGGTCAGGTGTCGGCTGTGCGGCACGGAGCACTGGGGCAACGCTGCAGTGGGATTTATGGTTGTTATGCCCAGGCTTTTAACGTGCCTGTGCTGTGCGACTACAGTTTATCTCCATTTGAATCGTGAGAATTTATGTTAAGTTGGTCATGGAATATGATGTCGTTACATAAGAAGGTCATAACTGGTGGTGCGGTAATGGTATATTGAGGCAATTGGGGTCATTTCCTCTGAATGTGTAATGAACTATGAATCACAGTCTTGTTTCCTCATCACGTTCTGCCTCGCATGATAGCGTAATTGCAAATGCATATATATATATATATATATATATATATATATCTACGACAAATTTGGGATATTTCAGGCAGTTCAAGGAATGCGATGCATGCCTCAAATTCGCCACCATTGCAGGAGCTTATAGTTCTCTGACTGCCTGATTGGTAATTTCCTTGAAGCTAGCGGTTACTAGAGCGTTAATCTTGTGCCTAATTTCCTGATGTTCTTGGGGTAGTCGAGCACAGCCCACAAGATAATACAATGGTGCTGTACAGCGCATTACAGCTGACTCCAGTTCCTCCTTCAGTCCCGAGTTATGCTCACGACGTGACCACGACGTGAAGTGACGTGACTTGACGTGTGCTATGCTCACGACGTGACCGTGACGATAAGTGACGTGACTTGACGTGTGCTATGCTTACGACGTGACCGTGACGATAAGTGACGTGACTTGACGTGTGCTATGCTCACGACGTGACCGTGATGTGAAGTGTCGTGGCTTGACGTGTGCTATGCTCACGACGTGACCATGACGTTAAGTGTCGTAACTTGACGTGTGCTATGCTCAGGACGTAACCGTGATGTGAAGTGTCGTGACTTGACGTGTATTATACTCACGACATGACCGTGACGTGAAGTGTCGTGACTTGACGTGCGTTATGCTCAGGACGTGACCGTGATGTGAAGTGTCGTGACTTGACGTGTATTATACTCACGACATGACCGTGATGTGAAGTGTCGTGACTTGACATGTACTATACTCACGACATGACGTGTCTCGTTACGCGACGGTGGGCGAACCAATGCTTAGGGTCATGATGCCGCGTGCACACCATGCCGCAGCACCATCTAAGCGCTCGCAGCGGAAGAACCGTGCTCGTTTTCATCTTCACTGGCTTCGATGGTTAACCCACCATGGAGGTTGATAAGACCCTTACGCCAATTCCACGTCTCCTATGCCAGATCATTATATCTTAAACGGACCGTTTCTTCCCAGGTCGTTTCAAATATTGCTAGACTCATTTCAAATTATGCCATCCTGCTGTCTGGCAAGCATCAGGGGCAAACGTAGTAATTTATCAGCAGTTAACACCGTCGAGGGTCTCTGTTATTGGGGAGCCACCGACTTAACCTTGCATTTTCTAACGCATTCAATTATGTATTACGGTCTTGAAGCCTGCCAGGTGGACGCTGTTTCCGCTGACTGCGTTGACGAGGAGATGTCGGAACACTTTGGCCCAAATGAGATGCACCACTGGATAGTCTGGTGCATGAGAAGTTTAAAGATGTCCGGTTTGTCACTTGATGTCAACCAGCGACCCCCTCCAGGTCGGGTTACCTCATGGGAGCACTCAGGATTTTTCAGTGGGCGGACGGGACGGAGCCGAAACATTCCCACAAAAAATCGAACTTATTGCGTCAAAATGTGTCTTGGTCTAAAACAACGTAACACGGTTTAGACCTTCATATTCCAAGGAGCCACTGTATGAATGCGCTGCTGCTCAAGCTAATTCTTGCGAGTGAAGGAAAGCATACGAACTTTTAAGCAGGGGGCGGCTATCTTCCGACAAAAGTAGACAAACAGTCATATTTTGAATCAGACTCAACGTGAAAAGTGACCTTAGACCGATCTAAGGCCGAGCAAAGTAATCAAAGGTCAGTGACAAAAGCTGACCAAGGTGAAGTCATTGCTCAACAGAGGTGTTTCACATGCCTTCGAGCAGCCATTCTGCACCGATCTTGCGTCCAACGCTGTCGTTTGCTTTAAATGAAATAAAAATGCAAGGTTAATAAGGCTGGGCGTGCTACGCGTGCACATACATGGAGCTCACTCATTTTCTAGAGATCATATTAAATCCTGTGGTTTGAGGCAAGTGTTTGGGAACAACAGGCAAAAAAACACTCAAGTTGGCTGCTAAATACCATCAAAACCAAGCACAGGCTTAATTCCTAGATTATATACGGCTAGAAGCCTGGGCAACATAATCCGCTGATGGCTGATGACTAATGCATAATTGTTTTCTTTGTTATAAATGAGTACAAAAGATCCTAGCATCCAAGATATGTTTAGAGCGTGATGCACGAGTACAAGCGTCAAACACTCAGCAGCGACGTCATGCACGAGTACAAGCGTCAAACACTCAATAGCGATGGGAAGTGACACATAAAATGTCAGAAGCAACATGCAAAATTACGTTCGACAACTGCGCGTAAAATCATCGGCGCATATCCGACTGCTGCTCTAGCGCTAAAGCACCAGTGCCAGGAGGGACGGAACCTGAGCTATCATGGGTGTTGCAGAAGGCTCCCGTCAACAAGTATGGGTTCCTCAAAGTAAAAGCGAAAGGCAAGCAAGCAAGCGAAAAGAACCCAACGCCAACTTAGTGGACCCTTAAACGATCGGCAGTGCCCCGGCAGGCTGACACATAAGCCCATGGACAAAGCTCAGGATCCTATGAACAAAGAGAAATTACTTAAGACCATGCAAAAATGCCCCTGTGCGATCAAAAGTGCCCGAAAATGTTAACAGAAAGAGCCTCGATAGAAGTAAAGAGTCCTCCGCAAATGATGTCGAAGGGAAAGAGCCCTCGATCAAAGTCGGGAACCCCTGAGCATCGAGTGTTTCGGCGCGTCATCTTGTATGAGGCCTCGTAGCATAATGCTCTCCAAGCAAGTGGAAAGAGCCCGAGACTAAAAATGAAGGGCCTCTAAGCACCTGAGTGTACGCTGGCGTGTGGGGCCCCGGAAAGAGCGCATAGAGCCTTTCAGGCGCATGGAAAGAATCCGTGGAGGTAAACCCGCTCGATCAACAGAGTCCGGGCGTGGAAGTAGATAGCGTCCCAACAGCAGCCTTGGGCCCTGCGAGAAAATGCAAAGAGAAAATCAGATTGTAATCAGATTACTTAGTAATCAGATTGACCCGGCAAGTGAGCATATATGCCCCGAGCAACAGCGTAATGTCTCTGGACAGTGTTATGAGTACCAACAGTCACCCCAAGCAACAGCTCAATCAGCGAATAATTAACTTTGTCCGCTTAAGAGCTTTCTGCTGTTGCTAGGAAACGTTCTTAGTTGTCTGTAGGCCCGAAGACATCCATTTTCTTGTGGGTTTATTTGCTAGCAAACTGCGTCCGTTCGGTCGGTTATGGCACCTTCGGAGCCTGTGGGTCTCCTCTGTATGGTCCATGGGGGCATGGTCCTGCACCCCCCTCCTCCGTATCTGCCACCGGTCCGAGCAGCTTAATAGGTGGGGTCCGCCAACAGCATAAGGTCATCGATTCAAATAACAAGCACTCAAGACACAGCATGGAGGACTCCGGGATGATCGAGTGTACCCGAGCAGGTTAACAAATAGGGTCCCAACGAGAGCGTAG
This sequence comes from Pollicipes pollicipes, assembly GCF_011947565.3. Lineage (NCBI taxonomy): Eukaryota > Metazoa > Arthropoda > Thecostraca > Pollicipedomorpha > Pollicipedidae > Pollicipes > Pollicipes pollicipes. Next base: position 6,660,689 of record NW_023596746.1, read on the forward strand.
GGCCCTCCATTCAAATGAAAAATACTCACGACACAATACGCAGAGCCCCCGAACGATCGAGTTTGCCCTAGCAGGTTAACATACAGGGCCTCGTCAAAAGCGTTGGGCTCTCCATTGAAACAGGAAGTACCCAAGACCCGAGGCAGACGTCCCCAGAATGATGAAGTGTGACCGAGCAGGTTATCAGATGGGGCCTCGGCAGGAGCGTAGAGCCCTCCATTCAAATAGAAAGTACCCCAAACCCGATTTGGAGTGCTCCGAACGACCGAGTATGCCCAAGCAGGTTAAGACATAGGGCCCCCGTCAAGAGCGTAGGGCTCTCCATTCAAGGGGGACGTACTCAAGACCCAGTGCGGAGGTCCCCAGAATGATGGAATGTGACAGAGCACGCTTTCAGATGGCATGGACCTTGATACAGATAGATATCTCGATGGACCCCTGACAAGAGCATAGGGCCCTAAGCAAGGGACAGAGGATTGGAGGGGCCCTAGACCAATGTAGAGGACCCATGGGCATATCGCTAGTGTGGCTAACGTTAATTAGTAAGTTAACGGAGACCAACGCGCCTTAAGGGCCCCTGTGTAACCGAGAATACCCCGGCGTGTCAACATATGGGACCCTCCGGCCCTAGCGTATAAAGTGTTTCGGGTAAATGGAAAGTATCCGTGGAAGGCCTCTGATTAACAAGGACGCCCCGCCCCGGCACGCCAGCAGAAAGGGCCCAGCAAATGCAAAGAAATCAAGCTCAACGTGGCAGGCTGCTTAACAACCAGAATAACCCTGCAAGAGGGCACATAAGTCTTCTGGAAACAGCATGGGCCCCTGAACAGCGTAATAAGGTTTAATATTTCCAACTAACAATTTTTCAATCATTGAGAACAAATGGTCTTCTCGTGTGTCCTTCACTTTCGCCTGCAGCTGCCCTTGGTCGCCTGGAAATCCAAAGATGTTCAATTTTATTGCGTTTTGTGTTTAAAAAACTGCACATGTTCGGTCGGCTATCGGGCACGTCTGGAGCCTATGGGCTCCGAAGGGGCCCATAGGCCATGGGCCCGTGACCCGTGTCCCCCCCCACCCCCTCTCTGGATCCGTACCTGGCGAAGCCACAAGATATTCAGTAACTCGAGGCATATACATGATACAGTTACATGGGCCGAGGACATTCAAACAGTGCATACATCGAACCGTCACCTCGTCAGCTGTCAGAAAGTAGCAATAAAAGAGGGGGCATAGCCAGAAGCCGTCACGCATGAACATTGGAAGTCGCAAGCTAGTGACGTTTCAGACTCTGTGTTTGTGGAGACTCCCTGACCGAGATGTTGGCAAACTCCAGCGGCAAAGCATTAAATGCCGAGGCGGCTCAATACGTGAAAGCCTCTCGCCTGCCGCGGGGCCACAAACGCGGGGCAGACTGACCAGACCATAGTGTGTGTGTGTGTGTGTGTGGGTGTGTGTGTGTGGGTGTGGGTGTGGGTGTGGGTGTGGGTGTGGGTGTGGGTGTGGGCGTGGGTGTGCGCGTGCGTGCGCGTGCGCGTGCGCGTGCGTGCGTGTGTGTGTGTGTGTGTGCGTGGTTCGTTCGCTGGTAGTTTAGAACGGAGCCGCTCAGCGATGCGTCCGGGCTTGTTCGCCCGCCTGATGTGGGGGAGCAGCTGCGGAGTCTGATGGCCGAACATGCTCCGGGAGGAGGCCAGCCCAGGCTCGCATGCACGGACCATTTAAGGTCTCGCGTTTGCTTGACGGAGATAACTCGTGCAGAAAAGTTGAGAATTGTCTGCGTAAGTGCCATTTTTAGACTTTTTGACCTCGATGCTACCGGAAACAGCAAGGCATGCCGGACGTAGTATCGAGCGAAGCATAGTAACAATGTAGCGATGAAGCTGGCGTGAGAGGGCAGAAAGTGGCGGTCGGCGGTGGGATATACCATGGTCAGAATACCAAAATACGTGTACGTGCTTAAAAAACACCCGGGTCCCGTGTCACGTAACGTCCGAAAATGACTCCAAAGATATCGGCCTTTGTTTCTTGCAATAGTAATGTTTCGGAATGGGTCATAAATAAAACGGCTGTTTTTCTTTCAACTTTAACCAACTTCAAGGGAAGTGAACATGAAGCTCATGCAATAACTTTTAGATCCTCTTGCATTTAAGCAGTAAGAGGATCTAAAGAGACCAGTGAAGTCCCAAGTTTGAGGACCAGTGCAAATACTCTACTGAGGCCAGTGCCCAGAGCCTGAATTTCGTCGGCGCATTGAAACATAGAGCACAGGAGGCATGCACATCATTAGCAAAAAAGGCGAAAGGCATCAGCATCCGAGACTTATCATGATTTACCAGTCGCAGGACCAACAGCCAGGAAGGATGGCTTTTGGACCGTTTGGAATCGATGCAGTAAAAATGCATCGAATGACATTTTGTTCTGAGCCAGATCAAATCACATTTTGTCGGATATGCTAAGGAGAACAGTTTACTTTTGTTACCTCTGCTCATCATCGTGGCTAAATGATGGCAACAATGATCCGCCGCGTTGTGACGCATGCGCCCCAGTGCAATTTCGGCGCAGTCAAATAGTGCTAAAACATATTTCTTAGTGAGCCAATATGTTTTCTTTGACATGTAGTTTCTGCACGGATAAGATTTAAGCAAGACAGAATTAATAGCCTTATTCCTCGCAGGAAAACCAGGAGAATGGAGATATAGATGCGTTGATAATTCAGCAACATGCCTTTATCGAACCGAACAGCTGAAGCAAATTAAAAACTGCCTGCTGATGCTCCTACTAGATTTTTGCAGGTTTTTTAAACAGCCCGTCAGAGTTTTCACAGATCACCAACATTCAGGAAATTAAACAAGGAGCGATTGCCAGCCATTACTACGATGCAGTGCATATCTAAGAGCAAGAATGCGCGAAAAATGCGTATACATGCAAGCGATTTCAAGTAAGCTGGCACCACGCATCACTGAAATCGTTTGCATATATAACTGATACGTGATGCGTGATGCTTGTTTACTTGAAATCTCTTGCATGTTTGAATCAAGCGTTATGCGTGTTGCCTGTTTATTTGAATGTTTGTGCGCATTTTTCGTGTATTCTAATTCTTAGATGTGTACTGTATCGTAGTAATGGTTCTTGTTTGTTCATCAATTGCTCCTTGTTTGATCCCCTGCATGTTGGTGACCTGTACAGACTGTGGCTCGTTGTTTAAAAAAAGACCCTGAGAAGTCAAGTAGGGTCATCGGCAGGAAATTTTGAATTTAGTGCTACTATTCGTTTTGATACAAGCATGCTGCCGAAATATCACCGCGTCCATATCTTTATTCCTTTTATTTTCATACAGGGAATAAGGCTATTTTTGCGTCTTATCTATATGTATAATGTTCCTCGCAAATGCCTTTAATAACTTAGGTTATTTTGAACCAAATACAATTTCAGTTTAGACCTTATTTTTGCAACATTAACAGGCCCCTGTCAAAAGGTCAGAAGATAAAAACACGCCGGCAAAAACAACAACGAAAAATGTAATACACAGACACCCATTCACCGGCTATCAAATGCACTGGTGCTCAAGCAGGTGTGCCCCGACTGCGCATACGACACGCCGCTGCGTCTGTTGTGTGATGGCGGCTGGCAGTGCATTATACAATGCTGGCGCATGGTGCCCGAAACGTCTCCTCCCGGCCTCGGCTCTCGGCAAAGGGAGATGTAGGAGTCTGTCCCGCCGGACGATTTGTGCGCGCGTTTCGCGGTTGAACACAAAGATAGCCCTGAGCAAATCAGACTTGCCGTGCAACATCACGGCGCTCTTGTTCAGTTCGTCCTTGACCGCCGCCCAGGTCAGAGTTCGCGACCCTCGCTGCCCTCGCCGACCGGAGGCGTAAACAGCCGTCTCAGGTCGAGCGCCAGTCGGTTTCGAAGCCTAAGTGTGACCGTTCGTGAGTAATAGCGGGTCGCACGAGTGATAGGCGAGTGACACTTGGTTTAAGGGAGACGTGGGGAGGAACGGAGGATGAGAGCAGGTGAGAAAATGAGTGCTCTGACTGAGGAGTTGCTGAAGCGAGCCCTTCTTGCCTGCTTCAACGACAGTGAAGTGCGCAACACTCTGCGAGATATATTCAAGGAGGAGTTCAAATCTCGTGATAAAGAAATCAAGGAGCCCAAGAAGTAAGTAAGTGGGCAACAAGAAATCATCCGAGCTCAGTCACAGGTAATTGAAGTTATTGAGCAGTACTCCAGACGGAACTGGCTCAATTTCAACGGCGTGGCTGAAACCGCAAACGAAAAGTCTGGCCATTGACCTAGCCAGAACTATGGGCGTCCAGCTTCAGCCAGGTGACATTGATCGCGCTCATCGGGTCGGTAGACCTCAGCCCACCCCGGACGGCGGCAGCTGCATCCGACCGCTGATTGTCAAGCTTGTGTCCTACACGAAGAGGGAAGAGGTATGGAGTGCCCGTAAGCAGCTGCGGACAGCTCCCCACCTAGACAGCCCTGTCTGACTCCAGACTCCATCACAAGGGCGTATGTCACTGAAACCCTAAGAGGAACCAGAAGGTGATGTATGTCGTTCGCCAGCTCAGACAAGACAACAAAACATGGGCAGCCTGGGCGATGGCTGCGTAATGAAAATAAATTCAGCGGAGGGAAGCAACGCACATAAAATTAAAACAGAAGAGGACCTGCACAGGATTGTCGGGGCAGCTGAAGCGACTCGTCGTCGCACAGCATTCGGGGCAACCGCCTCCACTGAGGACCGCGGACCGGACAACTCAGACGCCGCGAGTACTGCAACATACACTGTCGTTGCGACTGCCGGGGAAAGCTAGAGGTAAAATGCGGACGGCAGAGGTAAACCTCATATGCCAGTACGAAGTGCGTTTTGCCTACGCCGCAGCATTTGTAACTCGTTCGTATTTCTAAGAAGTGTGTTGTCAGCTTAGTTCAGTGGTCCCAGCGGTCCTACTTATTGCTAGGATGTCACTTTTTAGAATGCACGTCGTAGCGGTGCTGACCCTATTGCATTTCTGATTGTTGCTCCAAACTGTGTGTTTATTGTGGTTGATGTTTGGCACTTATGCTCGCGGCCATCATGTCACATCAGGCAGGATGTGCTGACTATTTGTGTCTGCTTGACTGTATTTGCATTTGTTAACGGTAACTATATTCCTGTTGATTTGAGGTCCATGGCTCACAATGTGCTCACATCAAGTGTGCTTTGCCCCAGTGACATAGTCATGTTTGATACATGATTAGAGTGGCCATTTTGCTTATTTGTTTTCTGTTCTTCGTCATAGCCTTTTTGTGTAACTGCATTTGCCTCATAACCCACACTGTCACATGTGCGACCCTCATATCGCCGTCCACTTGTTACCAGTTCCTGGATGCTGCTGTGTGCCCGCTGCCAAATTTAGCCTGCTGCTATCAGGGACTTTTTCTGACAGCATTTAATCAACCTCTTCCGTTGGGACATTGGAGGTGGGCTGCTCAGCAGCTGCTGGTATTTTTCCTCTATCCCTTTCAACCCTCATGCTATACCATCATCCAATTCTCACCGACTCTTTTCCTTCAAGCACACATCTTACCTTCACTTGCTCAGCTCCTGCACACAAATGCTCAAAGCTGTCACTTAAACTCTATCCTGACATTGAAATGTGCTAAATAATCAGTGGGCTGGAAGTCAACCCAGGACCAGTAGCAACCAATAATGTCACAATATCACATGTCAACATAAACAGCATCACATCTCCAGGACGCCTGGACGAGCTTGCTCTCTTCACCACATATAACGACATTGGCATCTTGCGTCTGACTGAAACCAAACTTGACTCACAGGCCCATCCTAGCTTGTACAATTTACACAACTATCACAACCCAATGACAAAGCTCAGGAATCGACATGGAGGGGGAGTAGCAGCATACTTTAAATCAACACTCCCAGCAGACTACCTTATCTCGTACTTGAAGGAGTTGAATGGGCTTGGTCCCTCACCAAAATCAAATAAGAAGTTCTTGTGGTTTGCTGTGTCTATGTCACACTCAATCTCTCTAGCAGTCAACTGACAAAGTTTTTAGATGTCTTGTCACACAGTGTTGCCATGGCACAAACATATAACCCCGCATCTATATTGATATTGGGAGATTTTAATGCTGGTAATAACTATCTAACTAAAGCTCACTCTACTAAACACAATGATATCTTTCTATTTGAAGTCAGTCTGAAATACACAGTTGAATCACTCAATCTGACACAATTAATTGATCAGCCAACACGCATTACACAGGACACAGCCAACTTACGAGACTTAATACTGACACCGAACGCAAACATAACTGCAGACAGTGGGGTTCTCCCTCCCCTTCCACCCCTTTCACTAATAGACCACATTCCTACCTTTGCCACTATCAAGGTTGCGTCGCCGCCCCTAACGGCACCAACCAAGCATGTATGGGACTACACAATCATGGATGCAGGCAAACTTTCACAACTTCTGGTAAACACCGACTGGGACAGAGTACTTGATCATGACATAGACACGGCGACAAATAACTTTACGCAGGTTATGCTCGCAGCAGCTGCTGAAGTCATCCCAACAAAGATAATCAGGATGAGAAACTGTGACAGACCTTGGGTCAATGCTGCACTAGAGAGATGAGGAGAAGAGACAAACTTTTCAGACTGGCTCAGAGGAAAACGACTGATGACCACTGGAACCGCTGGCGACAACAAATAATTTTTACCACATGCATGAACAGACGACTTAAGAACAACCACTTGCAACATCAAGTAAACAACCTCTTGCCTGCAAAAAAAAACCCACACAAGTACCATGCATTCTTAACAAATGATAGGACGGACACGAGCTGAGACAGTGTCACCGCCCATAGGACCTTATTCAGCCCCATTGGCAGAGGACTTAGGTAAAGCTAACCTACTAGGTGACTTTTTTGCCAGACAATCACAACTCGCTACTGACGGCCTACCTGTCCCCGAGACCGCGCTTGCGTATCCACCATCCACGTTGGCATGCTCATTACAGAGGATGAACTACTGAGCGCACTCAACACCCTCGATCCAAACAAATCATGCGGTTCTGACAGCCTCCCAGCAAAAATATCAAAAATTACTGTCATATTGATAAAGACTACACTCACTAAACTATGCAACACGCCACTAAGCCAAGGTATTTTTCCTCCCACCTGGAAAGAAGCAAAGGTTCATCCCATTTTCAAAAACAAAGGATCAAGCTCGGATCCTGTTAACTACAGACCAATCAGTTTACTTCCTTGTGTGTCAAAAATTCTTGAAAGAATTATCTTTAATAATATATATCAACACCTAACTGAGAATTGGCTGCTCTATGAGAAACAAAGTGGATGCCGTCCTAAACACAGCACACAAGTTTAGCTGGTATATTTAACAATCTTTACACAGCTTTGGACCGAGGCAATGACTTTACAGCCATTTATTTTGGCATTAGTAAATATTTTGGCAAGATATGGCATAAGAGCATCCTACTCAAGTGCAAGGACTATTGTGGTTTGTCGGGAACTCTCCTAAATTGGCTGGAATCATATCACTGAGACCGTAAGCAGATAGTTAAGGTAGGCAACAGTTTCAGCACGCCTAGGACCATACATGCTGGGTGTCCGCAAGGGTCCGTTCTGGGGCCTCTCCTTGCGCTTATATATCTTAACGACCTAGCCGACAGGACTGATTATGACGTATTGTTCTTTGCCGACGATCCTACGCTATACACAGCTCACTCACACGACCCAGTTACCGAAAAGCGGCACTCCAACATGACTTACATATCATTCAAGAGTTTGGCCAAAGACTGGCTCATCACGTTCAACGCCACGAAAACAATTCAACAAACATTTACCAAGAGAAATACACGTAACCCACCGCAGCTGGCATTTGATGGCCAACGAATTCCTTCCCTTACAAGCCACAAGCACCTTGGCCTGACGATATCTACTGATTTGCACTTTCATCAGCACGTTAATGACACCATCTCCAAAATCAGAAGAACCCTTGGACCTCTCTACCCACTATCGCGACTTCTGCCTCGGCATATCCTCAACGACATGTAGACGACTTAAATTCTTCCTTTGTTTGATTATTGTGACGTAGTATACGACGGACTTTTGACAACCAGCGACTCCCTTAGACTTGACAGATTACACTACAGAGCAGCAAAACAAATCACCGGCGCACTCTACAAAACACACACTCGCGCACTGTTGGACTATTTGGGATGGAATACTCCCAAATCACGAAGAAACATGCACAAACTGACACTGTTCCACACCCTCATACACAACCAACATCCACTGCCAAAAAACGTCACTGCACTTCTACCTGACACACGAGCACTTGCAACATGACACTCACTACGCAATGCAATGATGCTCACATTACCACCGAACAGAACCTCAACATACCAACAATCCTATATTCCATCAACTACGAGAAGATGGAACCAGCCCCCGCTTGAGGTGTCATCTCTCCAGTCTTCTCGTTCCTTCAAACGGGAAATATACCAGCGCTGCGGTGTGGCCGCGCATCCGGTGTATCACAGCTTTGGATCCAGGCATGGTAATATCCTAAATATTAGACTGAGATTGGGAACGTCAGACTTGAATGCCCACCTGTTCGAAATTCAAAATCCAGCTACACCTAGTCAGTATTGCTAATGTGGCTATCCATATGAAGACCCTAAACACTTTGTACTGAACTGTCCTCGTTATCATGAAATCCGAATTTCAATGCTACGTAGAACAGATCGTGTCATTCCAAACTTTTCTGAGCTCACTCGCAACGAGCAAGTATGTATCTCAGAGCTAATGGCTTACAGGATCGCAATGGGCAGCACATAGCAAAATTTTTCCGCACATTTATTTTTCAGACCAAAGATTCGCCTAAAAACTTTCAGCGGGCGCGGGCAGCAGACGGGCCACTGAGTGGCGTTGTCGCGCCAGGCGTCCGACGCCGGCCCGAGACGGCTACATGTGTAGACTGGAGTGGCGGCGGGCGCCTGGCCTGTGTCGGCTTGCGGATCGGGCGAGTGGGCGGTGGGTCGTGGGTTCCCTGGCGGCGATGACCGTATCTTGTTTTTGTTAGAAGAGGCGCTCAGATTTAAGCGCTGCGCTTATGCGCCAATCCACTCATCACATTATGCACTGCTTAATGTCCATAAGCGAAAATAAACATCGAATCAAATCAAATCACCTCATGGCCAGGGCTACCATCTGAAGCTCTGCCATGTGTCGAAACGACATCCATCGGAGTGTCTCACTCAGGGCACACACATAATCAAATCTACGTCGACCTAAAATATCTGTAGCAGCAACGTTTAGGGCCTTTTGGATTCTTTCAAGTTTTTCTGTGAAGGAATAGTGATGAAATAGCATGAAGAGTAAAAGTCTTACAGAAGAGGACTTACCGTGTTGGCTAAGCTTTCCGGTATCTATATAAAATAGGTGACGGGTTTGGTTGGGAAAGCATTTTTGGAAAATTTCAGGTATGGGGCACGTGTATGGGAAAGACGTCCAATAAACATTGGTTAGATAGTTCCAGCAATGTTTCACATCGTTACCGCATGCACTTCGTTAATCGCAGAGTTATGTTGTCGCTACTTTCGCAAATATCAAAGAAACAACAAGCTTAGGTGCAAAATTTCCCAAGCCTTTTCCATAATTAAGAACTCAAGACCTGGAGAAATATAAACACGGGGGAAACGGGAGGGTGTAACTGATCAGGACTGTATAGTGAGTAGGCACGAACACAGCCAGATGGGCGACGGGTGGATTGAGCCAACGGAATCTTACCCGTGGCGGCCTCTAGCGCACAAGTTACTTGCACGCTGCTCACAAAACTTCGTACTTTAATGACGTCAGGGTTCACACTGGCCTGGAGCTTACTTGCCGTTTGATGGTCACTGCTTACCTTGGTGAGATCACCATGAACAGGTTAGCATTACCAACACCGGGGTGGCATTTAGCAAATGCAATACCAGCAGGTACAGCATGTTTGCCCGCTTGTCATGCCGCTCGCCATTGTTGTTTCTTCATAAATTTGCATTTCAGTGACATTTCATAATAAGTCCTTATAAAACAAAAACTTCCACGCACACGGCATCAATTGTTTTCAGAAAGCAGCATGATTTTCATTCTGCATTTATCATAAATAATTGCGATCATATACCGCCTGTGGTATATCACACGATAGCGGGACAATACTGGCGTATCAAGGTAAGATAGGGACAGAATGTGAGACGTAAACGACCGGAGAAGTACACCATATTTCCCAAAGGAGAACGTCGTAGTTTTGCGCCAACGAGAAAGGCTTATCTCCTTGAACATGATTTAGCGCGCGTCCGGGTGCCCGGTTGAATACCCTTCGCTCGGGTGGAGGAGTCAATTTGACCTCCCTGAGGTCTCAAAAACTGAGAGAGTTAGACACATGAAATTCACCGGGTGGGTAAGTCTGTATGTGAACTCACCTATGTCAACATTCGAGATTCCTAGGTCATCACCTTTATGTCAGATAGCCCAAACAAAGTCAAACTGCAGATTGATGCCCGAAGTACCCCCAGACCTCTCAATGCAACTGCCTTGGAACTGAGCACTTGCTCTAAGTGAAAGGTCACTAATGTCTATGTAAGGTCAGTGACCTTGTTTTATTTTTAGAGTGTCAGAGTGAACAAAATTTTGCGAGATTAGTCCGATTTTTGCACTTGAACAACCGTTAAGATTTACGCTACAAGGTATACTCCTTGAAAAAAATACTGAATTGTTATTTTAGGTCAGTGACCTACTAGGTTCTTCATAAGTTCATGGATGGTGTCTCGATGTCTGCTCCGGTCCCTGCCATTAACCAATTCAAAATGAGGACCAGGGACCATACCATACAGCAAGCTCTCGAGTGACAAAGCATGCTGGTTTTTATCTTTTGAAGGTCGGTCTGACTTTCAAACCTGACCCGAGGTCAATGTGATTTGTTATAAACCTAAATTTAATTACTTTATTGTTATAGCCTGAAAAACTACCCGAGAGCTTTATAGCTTTGTCTAACACTCCGCTGTCGCAGCAGATTGAACAATCCGCAGGAATTGTTTTCACTGACAGCCACGGCCTGACTTTGACCTGCCATGGGTCAACGCCCTTACAAGATACATCCGATGTTTTTTACCGGAGGATCGGTTATTCAGCTTTCTGCAGCCATGCAGTCTGGCGCGTGGCTACGCCTCACCGTTTGGAAGTTATTCTGCAAAAACCTGTGAGGGGTGCGGGGCAAACTGATCTCCCACCCTGGCGCGCGTTGAAGAATATAGTAACATGACGTAAGGTCGATACTTGAAACACATCGGTGGTACGTGGAGAGATGTACGGTACAGGGCTTCTGTCTTCAGCTTAGAGCTGGACTAGAGTACGGTCTGAGGGCACCATCTAAATTATGTGATGTCGTGTCATCGGGTCCGGTGTCATGCAATTTGCAATTTGTTGCTTTATGCACTACCGTGAACGTGAGGTGCTTGTTCAAATGTACTTTTCCAGTAGGTGTGGTGCACATGCTGGTTCAGTTGTCCGCATATTCCATCTCGTCCCAGCAGTTGTTCATTCACAAGGTTGCACGGACAGCTTTCACGTATATTTGTTTGCATTACATGCACCTTCCGATGTTAATATTTGCATAACTTCTCCTTTTATGTTTGAATCAAGATGATTCATTTCCTGGTTAATTTCTGTTTTTTCCCTAGTCAAATTCAGATTTGGAATAAGTCGTATAGAAGAGAAAAAGAACTTAACAGAATGGAATATAACATAATAGAAAAGAATACAAATTTAAAAAGTCAGGCTGTCTTTGTCAGACTGTCGCCGCAACTGCCAGAATGTAACTGTCATAATCAAAAGCTGATCCGAATTACTTCTTGGATTCATATTGATTCGAATCACGCCATAATTGAGCTCAAAAATTTTTCAGTCAGAATCGATTCAAATCACATGAAGACGAGTAGGACGCCAGCGAAAGTACCGTTATAACTGACAAACCCGAACGATGGCTCTTTCGATGCTGGTGCATACCTACGGAAATTTCGACAAGGTTGCATCGGAATTGGGCAAACCAGAATTGGGGGATGGAGCCTACGAACCAAGCACTGCCGAACGTGGGCTCCTATCTCAGAATGTCAGCCAGTTAAAAGCACTCGGGCTGAATCTTTAACTCCTGCTCGGCCGTACTCGGGATACAGTGGCGCCACCTACCCGCCATACGTGGCCATGACCGGAGTCAGTTGAGACCTAGATGGCCGTAGGTCCATGGCGGGTGTCTATTGCGAAGATTATTGGGCACGTTTAGTTAACGCTTGTGTGACAATTGTTTGTACGGTAGGACTCGCATGCCTAAGGTTCGTCAGGATAAAGCACGTAGAACAAAGTGTTTACAGTTTTTTCTGTTTTTTTTTAGTTCGTTTCGTGACAAATTTGAAACATCACAAGCTCGTAACAAGAAAAAGCAGCATATAGTAAGATTTGCGTGATGAGAAGTTAGACATGAAATCCTTTGTAACGAAAATGTTCGCACCCACAAATATCGCATGGAGAAGTCATAGATAGCTGTTTGTACTCAAATACTCGTGAGGGAAAAAGTTCGTATGCCAACATTTCTTGAAAATATGTAAAGTTTGTGCGGAAATATTTCTCAGAGGTAAAGCTTATTCGGTATGTAAAAGCTTGCATGTGGATGTGTGACAGACTTTTGGGTGCCGATCCACGTCCTTGGTGCGCAACCTAAGATGATCGCTACAAGGAGCCGTTATAGTATGCCGACTAAAGGGGAACAGGAGACCTCAGGGGATGGTGGTGGGCGGCTACGATTGTTTAGGTAAAGTAAAATATCTCGACTAGCCAAACCCTCATGACATGCAATTAAACGCCTTCCGGCGACCAGAAAATGAGCCCGAACCAATGAGAGGAGTAATCACATTTGGCAAGCCGTTCAGAACATGCGCTTAATTGGTACGAAAACTTTGCTAGTGGGATCAAAACAACTTCTGCGATGGGTGCAATCGAGCACCGATATGGGATCAGACCACATGCAGTGAGGTAAATAGCTTTAGCGGCCAGGCCCCGTGGGTATTCAGCACCACAGCTTGACTTACATCATTAAATGCTATCGTTCGAAATGTCACATGCCATCTATCCTGATGTGACGGACGGAGTGCGTGATTGGTATAGTATAGGAACCGCTTCGTTTACGTTGCTGGATGCTGCTTTTTGATTCTAGGGCCAGAAGATCACTTTTTCATCTCTGCTTGGAGAAAAATTAGTGGCAAATTAACATTCCTTGATCGTCCACGAATGCAGCCATGAACCCGAGTCCCGTTTCCAAAACATTCTGTGTTGTTCAAGGACGATTGGTTTTGACCTTGTTTGCACCCGACCCAACATTGCACGAGGCTTCAACTTTTAGTCTGCCGATGGAACAGAATTACGTAAATTGTGAAGTGCATTTGAGAGCATAGGCGTAGGAACGTTTCAAAAAGTGGAAGGGCCAAGGTCAGGGTGTACTTCACGAACTTTTTCTGGAAAGCGAGCCCGATGACCGGGCGGGGGGGGGGGGAAGGGATGGAGACTGTTATCGCCCTTTATTCAAATGCCATGGCTGTTTTGCTAGCTATGCATCTAGAGCTGTTTATTACTGGTGCACAATCTTGCCTATTCGTCTCATCCGTCATTTGGCAAGTAAGGCTATCCAGCTTCCCTAGATTATTCGTCCATTTTAACATTGTCTTTCCTGGGGAAACGAAATTCCACGAGCGGGTAGGTATTTTGGGTCATTAAGGAAGCCTTTGCCTCCACAGTGTAGATGCCAAAATAAGGCATGGATATAGGCTGGTAAGAATTTTGAAAGTGGATCGATGGCTCACAGTGCGCCAGGTTTTTCATGCGCCTTCATTTCACTGGCTGCTTTTCAAGAAATTGACTTGTCGAAGCATTTTAGGCGGGAACAAATTCGGGAGCTTAAAACTGTTGGAAACAATGTGACAAAATCCATAGAACTGGAGATTCTCTTTTAAGAATTAAGCCACATAATAAGGCCCATCTGTCATATGTTCCTTATCTGGGCCCTGCTCCTGTCCGCCGTCGGTGGTCACTGCTCCGGCCTGGATGTCTCCCGCATGACTGACTGCGAGCTGATCGTGTGGCTACTTTGTTGCATACTTTTGGATCAGCGTTACTTCTACATGGTGTGTAAAACATGTGTTAGATACCAACAACAGTATTTTTCCCGAATTATCTTCCCTTATGCCACACCATCGCAGAAAAATAGCCTCCGTGAAACTGTCTGCCTTAGGTGTGGATTGGCCCAACGGACACATCATTGCCCATCATGCAACGTATGCGATTTGACTTGCTTTTGTGTGCAGGCAGGGGCGCAGCCAGAGCCTTGCCAAGAGGAAACACAGGGTTGACAAAAGCCCATCTTATGGTGATCCCCCCCTCAAAAAAAAATCCCCGGATATGGCTTACTTGTTAACAAGTGACATGGTTTTCTTCGTTTTATTGTTATTCTTACCTTGTTACCAGAACAGAAACCATGAGCTACCGTGAGCTCAATTCTATTTGCATTTTGAAGTCAATAAGTTGCAGAAATCAGGCGTTCAACGACTGCATGGAAGAAATCACCGGCGCTCTTAATTTACAATGGTTAGCTGACTCTTTCTAAACCGATAGAATTCATAAACTGTGTCAATTTTTTATCTGGGCTCCACAGACATTGAGTACATCGTGAAGGTAGATTGTAGATCGATATGTTTGATCCAAATGTGAAGACGAAAATTTGATTGCGAATCGAGTGGTCAACGATGTGTATTAACATGGCCAAGCCATGTTTGTCTGAAAATGTTCACCATTCAGTCAAAATCGATTATCGATGCAATTCATGTACCGTGTTTTTTTAACATGCTCGCTCGCAAATCTTAGCAACAAAAACCTCGACACCAGGCGTTGCAGTCTCCATAGACCGCGGAGTGTTAGCCCAATAGCGAACATTTCGCCGTGGCCCACCGGTGGACGAAAATGATGACGCTTCCGAAATGGTTGCCTTTAAATACCTTAATCAACTAGTCATGTAAATTGCGGGGCGGGCGTAATTTTGAGCATGTGCACTCGAAAATTTTAGAAACACAAGCCTCGCCCCCAGGCGTTGCAGTTTCCGTAGGCCGCGCCGAGTCCGCCTAGCAGCTAATATTAAGTTGTGGCCAACGGGTGGACGAAAATGACGACGCTTCTGAGAAAGTATCCTTGGACGCTTCATGACATCAGCTTTTGTATTTAGAAGGCAGTCTGAGGGCATATTTCACCCGTGCAATTTCTAGATTGATGAAAAGAACGGATTGGCCCCTAAAGCACCGCGCAAGGGGGCTGGAATCTGGTGGTTGAACTGGAAGAGTGAAGGTAAAATATCTATTTCGCAGCTATTTATCTGTCCAGAAGACAGATTAACACGGCGCCCGCCGTCTGGTGGCACTTGCAGTGGCCGAAACCTATCGGTTTTACGGAAGTTGCAACCCAGACCATCCTTGTCCTTGCTATCGAGGTTGCGGGCGGGCATGTTCAAGCCTTTTGATGTAATTTGTTTCAATAATACATTCTGAAAGAAATGAACGTTCTGAGGCAAACATGGCATGATCTTGCTCGTGTTTAAATTCACTTCCGCCCGCGCTTTTCAACAATAATGAGAGTCCTACTCTACGCAACAATAATGAGACCCATTATTCCCTTCCGGGCAAGGGGCCTCTTGAGTAGAACACCAGGGGTACATTACCGTTTCCGGTCAAGGCCTGAAGAGTAGTTCCGTTCCACGACGAAGTGTCTTCTGGCTATCATTCTGGTGGCACGGGACGGGATCTCCTGGTCGATCCGGAGGTCATTAAAAGGATATATCATATCACATTGTTTCCATCCCTGACACGGGATCCTTCTGATCCGCGCAGTTAGCCTGGATCAGCACAGGGACCCTCAATGACGCAACAACATCCATGATCGCTACAGGCAGTCCGATAGTTTTCACATAGACTCCGGTTCCATGTTTTTTATGTTCTTCAAAGATATTGAGTTCTCACTGACTGTAGATTGCAGATGAAATGGGGGTCATAATTTGCATCAACGTGGCTAGCCCATGCTCGTCTCAAAATGCTCAAGATCCTGTCAGAGCTGATTACTGATAAAAAACTACGTAGTGTGGTGATGAACATGCGTGCTCGCAATTCATAGCAATAACAGCCTCGACGCCCGGCGTTGCAGTCTCCAAGCCGTGCGGCGTGGGCCTCGCGGTTGTTATACTAAGTGATGGTCAATGAGCAAACGAAAAAGATGACGCATCTTAAGGGAGATGGCTGGTGAACTAGGTAAATCAGCATGCATGTTCAATGCAGCGCAAAAGTAAGCCAAATGCAACCTTAATCTGAAAAGTAAGGGGGCCAGTTAACATTGCTGGCTCCTGCTTCTTGAAAAGTGGGAGGCCATGGCCCTCCTGGACCCCCCCCCCCCCTGTTCCTACGCCCATGTTTGAGAGCAACATGGAAACATGGATGAGACAGTACTGTTAGCCTAATTCCTCGCAGCAAAACCCGAAGAAAAAACATATAATATGTATGTTACATGTATTTATATATATATATATATATATATATATATATATATATATATATATATATGTATATATATATATATATATCTATATCTATCTATATCTATATCTATATCTATATCTATATAGGCAGGTACGAATGATGCGTGATGCGTGTATCGCGTTTACCTGAATTCGCTTGCACATACACGCGTTTTTCGCGTATTTAAATTCTTAATGGAATATACATTGCATCGCAACAATAGCTGGCAATCGCACCTTGTTAAAAGTCTCTGAATGCTGGTGTCTTATAAATACTGTGGCACGCTGTTTAAAAAAAAAACAACTTAAAAATCGAGTGGGATCGGCAAACAGTTTGAAAATCCCTACAAACACGCCTTTCGATAAAGGCATGCAGCCAAAATATCCATGCACCTATCTTCCCTTTCCTCGTTTATCGAACCATGATGAAATTGCGTAGCGAAATTCTGCTCGCTGGATTATCCCATGGAGACTAAATTTCGGCCAAAATTTGAGAGCTGACAGTGGACAATTTGGTGCCCTGGTGACAGTCTGTCATGGGGAGCATGGGGGGGGGGGCCTCAGGAGCATTATTCCTACAAATGCATCACTATGTGATCAATGTTTACGAACTTTTACATGCGCACTTTTGTCAACCGAAGTTCTTCCGTCACGAAGATGTACGTGCGTACAGTTGCTCACAAGCTATTTGGGATTGGGTTAATGCGTACGGACTTTTTTGTACGCACTTAATGAGTAAGAACTTTTCATACAAACTTGCAGTTCGACAAAGTTTTGTCATTGCGAATATTTGATATGTATTCTTCCTACTTAATGAATATTTGCATACGAAATTTTCGTACAAACGTTTGTGCACATTCCTCTGTCATGCGAACTTTATGCTTTACGTACATTTGCGTACGAACATTTCTGTACGTACTTCATGCATACGATTTTGCAAACGAACTATGGGCCCCAAACCATCCATGCTACATATTTTCGAACAGAATCCCGAAAACGATATGACTGACAGTCAAATAGGAAAGTCAGTCACATAATTAATATGCGAGCTGACGCACCATTCCCAAACCGTTTGTACCAGGACTTGATATGTGTTCAGGGTGCCCCCCCCCCCCCAGCCTTCTAGCTTTGCCACGGTCAGACATTCAAATTTACCATGACGCGGTGTTCAGACCCCTGCACGCCGCTTGAACGATGCAACAGCATGTGCAACGGCAGTTTAACTTAAATCATTCTGCTAAGGTATTGTAGCAATCATAAGTTGTAATAATTGTAACAATGTAATTCAAATTAGTTTGCTATTCCAGCTGGCTGGATGCATGGAGCTCTGAACATCCGTGCGAGTCTGAATTTCTGATTTGCGCAAGTAGCATAGTGATATTCATGCGCTGTTCAATTTTAACGTAACGATCACATTAATACATTAGATCTTGCCAACGAAGTATTGCCGCGGGATGTAGCTTCACATTCAGTTGCGTACGAAATGAATTAGGAGAGGAGAATGATAGGGGGAGGGGAAGACCCCAGTGCTTTCAACTATGAACGGGGAAAACACGCATTTGGAACATTTTGGTGCAGGCTTGGGCCAATTTTCCCCCGCTCAGCCCCTTACGGGTTGCGAAACTGCTCCTACCCCCCCCCCCCCCCCCACAGCCCTGCACAACAAAAACTCGGCAGCTTCAGTCGCGACCATGTCACACAGTCGCCGGCACATATGTCTTCACGTTGATATGAAGTGAGGCACATTTGAGCTGACCCTAAGGCGTGCTGGTTTTTCGTCTCGTGTTGGGTTATCTTACAGAAAGTATCAAGTGCGAGGGGCAAAGCCACAATACCTTGTGTGTTCCAAAAGTTCGCGCTCGAGATGTAAGCCAGACTTGGCCCCCAACAGCCATCGCACCGTGTGTTGCTCGAAGAAGCCAAGCGGCCGGAACCGCGCGCAACTGCGCCCGACTTCGTATCCCCCAGACGTGACGTCCTCCCAGTCATCCAGACGCGGCGGCGCCACGAGTTATCCGAAAGATACGTTCCCCGATTTGTCCGCTAGGTGGACATCTGTCAAGGCACGAGTTGCAGTCTACGCATGTGTTCTCGAAAGGCAATTTTAAAAAAGAAATGGATGCCGGCTATCTGGTATTGCTGAGCGCAGACCATACTGTTGGCCGAAGCCGAGAAGCGTAGCGCTGCAGGTGATGCAGCACGTAACAAGCTCACCGAGAGCTCAGCTGAACGCCGACACGTGAGGCCGGGCAGTCTTTTACCAATATCACGCCGCAAATCTATAGTACGTTTATTACACCACTACGTATACACAACGAAGTCGCACGCACAAGTAAAAAGTTATAAACCAGAACGACCCAATTGGCAAACAGCGAAAGACACGCACGGCCCATGTTATTTTCATTCGCAACGATTGCCAGCGACCGATGAAAGTTTGCGGCTCACAGGCCCCTGATGCGCTACGGACACCTGCGTAACACGCCAATGCACTTGAAGCGCCACCGTGCCGCGCGCCGCAGCAGGGGACACCGCACGCGCCCACCAGACATGGCGAAGGACATCGATCGAGTACAACTGCGCGGCCCTCCAGCACCGGCAGCGTCCGCTATGGACACGTGCCATGATATGTGGATTTGATGCGGACAGAATAACGCGTGACCTGCAATAAAAACAAAAGCCATGCGATGGCATCCCAGCAAGGGGGCCCACAGTCGGGTCCGTAGACACCGGCGGAAAATGCCACTGCACGCCCACGCGCCGATCACGGGCGCCCATCACCGGCCTGTCTTCATAGTTCGGCCCGGCGCGTGTGTAGCACTCATACGGTAAATGCTCCGCGCCTCAGCGGTCTCAACACTATCGACATCACACAGCATGGGTCACCAAAGTCCCGTCTCTTGCGGTTAAGTCATCGACCTCGAGGAAAGGCCACCCTATCCTTTTCAAAGCAGAGCTGGCTCGATTTTACTCCAGCCTACAGCTAAGCACTAATATTAATTCGTTTGCAGCTCAGATTTGCTTGCAAAGCACCGAATTAACGTCAGCAGGCTAACAGCACCATTGGTAAATTATGAACAAACCAGGGCGCAGCAAGGAATGAGAACTCCTGAACTCAGAGGGAACTCACAAAAACAAGCATTTTGACACCCCTGCCCCCAAAGGCCGAATGACCTAGGAAGTGACCATGACTTTCTAAACACTTAGCCCCATCCAGCAGAACGTAGCATTGAGTAACAAAACATGACCCGAGTCTAAAAACGTGCACACAACCACAAAAATAAACCGCACAAAATTCCGGTACACAGTCGAGAGAGCTGGAAAAACGAAGCCCCTTTAAGACAAAGAATCCATGACATGTCCCCACCATACAGACGGGCTGAAAAGGATGTATATGTACATAAGCTAGAACGATGTTACACTCAAAAGTAAGACATGAGCATGGGTCCACCAAACCCCGGCAAGAGTGATGAGGAAACATTGCATAGGAAAAAACACTTACGGCGAATAGCAATGACCATGTCCCTCCCTCAGCCGTCAAACCTTGAGCGCCAGTATCAAACTGGAAACATACCGGCTGGTGAGGAGAAACACGGCACCAACATGGCACCCGCTCCCGCGCGCACACCTAGCATCAGCGCCCCCTGGCATCGCCGGTGAGGAGTGAGGTGAGCAGCCACTGCTCCGCTGGCAGCCGGAAAGACCCTTCCACCGCGACCAGCACCGCGCCCGCGTCCCAGCGAGTCGTCGCAGTCTTGGCACCTCGATTCAGTAAGCTCCACGTTTCCAGAGCAGCCTGCAGTCCGCACCCCGACAATAAATAACCGGCGGCCCGCGCGCCGCGTTCGCAGCTCCAGTCCGTATCACAGTGGGACGCTCCGCGCCCCGGGCCGCTCCCGCACCTAGCCGCGCCGCACTCAGTGGCCGCTCGCCTTAGTCCGCGGCTTGAGCTCCTTCTTGGGCAGCGAGCGTGCGAACTGCAGCACGCGGTCGTCGCGGCACACCTGCCAGGCGAGGTGGGGCTGGCTCGCGGCGAACGAGTTGAGCGTGCCCTTGCACATGACCGTCTGGTCAGCCGGCAAGTCGCTGGCGCACACGATCGGGTGGTGCACGTGCACCATGCCCGGCTCGGCCGAGCGCATCAGTGTGTAGTTGCGCGGGTGCTTGAGCACGCGATCGACGAAGTCGACGTCCTCCTTGCCCCAGCCGTGGATCTCCTGGTTGAGGCCGCCCACTTCCTTGAGGTCGGCACGGAACAGCGCAGCGATGCCGAAGCCGTAGTAGCGGAACTTGCCGCGCCGCTCGTCCACAGGCGGCGTGTCGGCCGGCACCTCATCAGGCTGCAGGGTGGCCGGGTCGTACTGGCTGAACACCACCGGAAGTACACCTGACGGGGACGGTCAGGTCAGGTCAGGCCACGACCCACGGCAAACGGGCGGCCCCGGGTAGGCTTGATCAGACAACGCCGGAATCACGACAAGCCAAGACGACGTTTGAGCCACAGCTCGGGGCAAATGACCGCTGATTTAAACAGCGAGCAAAACTTCAGTCGGCGCGTGGTGGTGTGACGCACGTAATACCTGAGCCAGGGTGCCATCCTTTTGGGGTGTACAACAGGGTGCGACATCGCGCTCTGATTAATTTCAGCATCCTCCGCGAATAACTACCACAGCGGCACCGCAGAAGTACCGCACTTTCACCACAACGCAGCAGCGACGGAAGGTCTCGCCAGCGGCGACACTGCCGACTCCAGACGCTGGCGACGCCGCCGCGCTCCGCACCTGCTTGCCCTTGATGACCGATTGGCGGACGGCGTCCACGGCGTCATGGTCGAACAGCACGTCCACGTCCATGAAGAGGATGAGGTCGTCGTCGGTGAGCAGGCTGGCGCCCAGCATCAGCGACGAGGCGCGGTCGAAGGGTCGGCTCGAGGGCACGATCGAGATGGCGTTGGCGTAGCGCGTCTGCATCGCCTGTAGCCGCGCCACCGTGGCGTTCCGCACGTCCTGGAAACGAGCCGCATCACGCCGTGACTCGACTGTAATCCGCGGCGGCGCAGCCACGCAGCGCCGGCGCGACGGAGGGCGCAGCCTTCGCCTTGAGCTAGATATATAATTGGTGAAGACGGTTAGCGATGCGCAGTTGAACACGCTATCCTGAACAGTTTATGGTCGTTGAGGTAGGTAACAGCCCAATTAATCTCAATCACAGTGCGAGCACGATTGGTCCCAGGTGTAAAGCCATTTGAAGGTGTAGATGCCATCTTTTTTTATATTTTCTGATGGCGAAGACTGCTGGAACGGATTCAGTGGTCGCTCCTCACCTCAGGCACAGCGTTCTCGTGGAAGACGAAGATGACTCGGATGCCGTCCAGTCCCACCCTCTCCAGGTTGTCGCAGAAGCGCTGGAACTGCTTAACCTTTCCAGAGACGGCCACGACGACGTTCACCACAATAGACGAGTCTTGTCGCGGAACGCTGCGCGCCTGGCGGACGGACACGAAAACTCTAGTTACACCACCGGCCGAAGCATGGCGCACACACATCCGTGTTTCTATGCCAACGCAGCGTCGAAAAAGGAGAAAACCACAGCAGCACAAAAACACACCGCAGGCGCACTCGACCCCAATCCGGGGCCGTGAGGCTCGCTTCGTCTAACAATCGACCAGACGCCAGCAATTAACGGGGCCCATCGCCCGTCGCCCTGCGCTGAGCTCCCGCGCCGGCCCGGGTCGTACCTCGGGCATGCCGAACGCCTGCTGCAGGTAGGCGTGTCGGCGCACAGTCTGCACCACCCGCTTGCCGCGGAACCGGATGTACTTGAGCACCAGATCGAGCACCATATCCACGCCGTTCAGCGGGTCCACGCGGTGGTAGCCGTAGTTGAGCTCCTGCAGACTCAGGCTGCGTCCCCGCTCCTGCGAACGGGTGGACATCGGTCACCGGAGGCCGTGTCATCGGCGCCGGCGGGCCGAGCGTCTTCGGACCGCCCTCCGGTCCCCGGCGGCTCTTCGGCCCGCCCCTGACGCCGTCACCGGCCCGGGTCAAGCCGACGGCGCCCGCCTCGGCCCTGGTCGGGGACAGGCAGACGGCGGCGG
The DNA here is from genome assembly GCF_011947565.3 of Pollicipes pollicipes. Lineage (NCBI taxonomy): Eukaryota > Metazoa > Arthropoda > Thecostraca > Pollicipedomorpha > Pollicipedidae > Pollicipes > Pollicipes pollicipes. Next base: position 6,683,455 of record NW_023596746.1, read on the forward strand.
TGCTGGGTCGGCGCCGCCGCTGTCTCTCGGAAGGGGAGCTGTCGGCACGCAGTGACAGTGCGATTGTCAGCGGCGCGTGCAGCGCTGCAGCTGCAGGGAGCCGTTGACACAGTCACGGAGCCCCTCCCCCTTCCCCTTCAGACCCTCCTTCCGGTGCTGGTGCTGGTGCTGGTGCTGGTGGTGGTGGAGGGTGGAGAGTTGGCTGCAGAACTGTGGCCGGATGCCGGGAAACAAACACGCACCGTCCAACTCGCCAGCTGATCAGTAGCAGACGTGTTCACCAGGCGCCTCGCCATCTCGCCCAAGTTGACCATCAAACCGGAAGTACGAAGACATAGTAACTGAAATCTATCATCAGATAAAACTCGAAAACAATGACATTTTCACCTGTCGCCGCTCGGGGGTTTTCGCCATCCATGACAGCCCGGGCAATACTTATACCCACTGTGATCTCACGACCTAATAATCGGAAACTGAAGCACGTATCGATTGTCTCGCATTGTCATCCATAAATCAGTAAGTTTATTTAAAGCCTCCAAACACACAGACTGGTGAAAACTTTAGTCAATGGCGTCACATCTCTGTGACCTGACAAAACATCAAAACATGCTGCTGTCAGGATCTGCCAGGTTGACCTGCCACGCCAAATTAGGCCGTCAAGTCCATTTTACAGCCACCCCAACTTTGATGAGTCAGCATATGGCCGTCTGGAAGCTATATCTGAAGAACAGAATGGGTCATTCTTCACCGGCTCAGTTGGTCGCGGTTCAGTGGCTCTGTGATCGTGCTCCACGCACGTAATAACTATTTGGTTGAACTATCTCGCTTCTTAAAGGCCGTACAGCATAACATAACTTAAACTAAGTAATCCGATTGAATAATTGATATAATGAGGTAAGGCCTGGCAGTCTATGTCATCACTTAGGGGTTCCTACACTCAACTTAAGTCAGTTTCCTATCTGCTCTGAGCTTACCAGCGTGTCGACTGCGACTTATTTCCCAAAATAACTATCCACGCCACGGCTTAGCCCGCCCGCTGAAGCGTCTGTCATAGTTGGCACCAACTCCGGTCGGATGCTCAGGCCGGATAACATGCGCTGGCTCATTGGCTCGTGCAATCCGCTGCGACTTCTCAAGGAGCCGCGGACAGCTGGATGTTGCCGCGGTTTACGATTCGCAGCCCCAAGAAGAAAAAGCGGTGGCATTATGACACAACGGGTTTCTGTTCAAAGGCAGTCTCGGGTCCACATTGATCAGCCTATTTCAACAGAGCGGGCCAGCACAGCCTCAGAGTGGAGTGGAATGTATCGTCCGAACGAGACATTCCGGACAGGCGGCGGACTAGAGTGCGAATCCTCAGGCGAAGGACACGCATCGCTCTCGATAATCCGGTCATCACGATGATCTCGGCACCAATGGGGAGGGCCCGACTGCTGTATGGGCACTTCCATCGAGTCGATGCCGGGCAAGTACGGCGTGCGTGCACCAACCCTGGGACCGACACACACCTGACGGCCGATGACATCGCTTAAGGAACGCGAAGCACGACCGCACCGAAGTGCCATGCTTTTACATGGCTTCGTGACCGACAGCACGGGCGACAGCAGCACAGCGCAGAGCCCGGAAGCCGTTACGAGAGCAAGCCATTTATCACGACAAACACCTGCAGTTCTGGTAATAATCGTCCCCGGCTCGCTGCGGCGTAACGGTGCACGCGGGGACCCGGAGCCTCCCAGCCCTATCCGGAGCCTCCGGTCGGCTGGCTGACAGCTGGGTCCACACCCCGCCCACGGTACCCGAGTCACACTGGTGACCCCTGAACGACACAGGGTGCGACGCATATGTGGCGCACTGGGAGTTCAGAGAGATCTGCACTTCACGGAGCACGGCTTGACTTGAGTTTGGCAATGTTCGGTGCTTGATGTGATGCGTCCTCAGCTCCGCGGTAAGATCGTGCGTTAGAAGCACTGCGTGCCTGGTGGAGCCCCGTCCGCACAACTTCGCGACGCCGGCGTACCAGGCGACACGACTCCCAAATCCCTAGTGTGATCGCGTCTCAAGGACAGGCCCCGGATACGAACTCCGACGCGACACGTCGTGTCCCCGTGCAGTGTCCCCATGCTTATATGAAGTGTCTTCAGGCCTGCCCGGGATGTATCGCTCCTCCATACACTCACCTCCGAAAAGACACATTCATTGATGGCTTGCAGCCCACACCGCTCCCATGTCTCGCCAGGGCCACAGGCTCCGAATGGAACAGCCAGGCACGCCACCGCGGCCAACACGAAGAGGGCTGGCGCTGCTTCGCATACAACGCAGGCATCCGTGACCGACAGCCAATTCCACGCGCAGGTGGGGGCTCCCGGGGCAGGCACGCGAACTGAAAGCGCGGCCAGCACAGCCGAGAGTGACAGCACGCGGTCCCGCGTGATCCGCACCCGAGCGAACGGCAGCACGTAGGCCGCGGTGACCTGTGCCTGCGGGAACGACAGCATGCGGTCCCGCGATCGTACCTGCGGGAACGACAGCATGCGGTCCCGCGATCGTATCCGCGGGAACGACAGCATGCAGCCCCGCGATCGTACCTGCGAAAACGACAGCATGCAGTCCCGCGATCGTACCTGCGGGAACGACAGCATGCAGCCCCGCGATCGTACCTGCGGGAACGACAGCATGCAGCCCCGCGATCGTACCTGCGGGAACGACAGCATGCAGTCCCGCGATCGTACCTGCGAGAACGACAGCATGTAGTCCATGAGGGAGCTGGTGGCGTCCCGCACGCCCTCGCGCAGGTGGAAGGCGGCGTAGACGCGCGGGTCCATCGTCTTCTCCGAGTGCAGCATGAAGTGAGAGCCGATGTGGGACCAGGCGACCGCCTGTTCCGGTTCCGTCACCGGCAGCTTGGAGAGCATCGGCGGTGACCCTGTGGCGGATGACGGCGTCGGGTCAGCGGTGTCGCCGCGGGGCATCGGCGGGCAGAGACTGCGCCCTGGGGCGACGGCCCCAGGGCGCCCCGTCCGTGGACGCTGACAGCAGCGCTGCATTGCCGACTCGGGCTGCCGACATGAGTCAGCGCCCCAAAGTTGCGCTATGCTGCGGGCAGGCTGCGGAATGTATGAATAGTATGAATACTCGCGGGGGTTTACGACGCACGCCACGTCTCGAGCCATGCAAGGTAGGCCACTCAGCGTACCGATCGCAGCAGACCACGTCGAAACTCAGCCGGTGAATCCAAGGCCCGCACTCTGGCCGATGTGAGACAGGCGTCGCATTCGGCGACTGACCCACGACTTCCATCGATTGTGAGCGATTCTAAAAGGGTATAGCCTTCAGCCGGCTGCTAGCTTACAGAGTTGATGCAAGGGAACGAGACCAGGGGAGAAATCTGTCGCCAATATATTACACACATCGCATAACGACTCTCAACGAAGCGATGTTCTCGCTTTCTTGGAGGAAGAAACGTATCACGTCAATGTCACATGACAGCATTCGTTTCGTACCGTATCGAAGCCCTGAACTGGTATGACACCATTACGTCCCACAGCCTTTGATCACGTCAATTCGTCACCCCTGTCGCAAGCGACAAAGAAGATCGCCACGGGAAAGAAACCGCAAGCTATTTCCGTTTACAATGGCCTCGCCTGGCGTCCGCAGCACCCGTCTGGAGCTCCGCGTTTTTCGGCGCCCGTCTGATGAGAGCTAAATTAGAGATTGGTTCAAACAAGGAGGGCGGCCGCGCCGTGCAAGGCCACAATCCGGCACAAAACATCGTCTGCGCCGATTTCACTGAACTCAGGCGCGAGCCGGAGCGGCCGGAGGGGCTGGAGATAGGCCTGTTGTACCGCTGGACCACCACTGGGTGGCCCGCTCGCGCCTGCTCGGCACTGGGGTCGCAGCCGCCGGGACATGAAGCGCGCTGCCATCGCCCGCTCAACCGTCGGGCACGAAAAACGCTACTTTTCTTTCACTATTTCACGGCGTTAAACTGGGTGGGCAAGCCGGGCGTCCGCACACGTTGGTGAATAGCAATGAGCCCGGTGCGATGGCATGGATAGTCGAGGAGTTGGCATACATTGTAAGCAAAGGGGAATGCGAAAGGATGTTTTGAATGAAAGGAATGTGAGATGGGTATTAGGCACATCCGCAAGGATAAGGTACAGTTCAGGGTGAAAATATGCGACTAGCGGCTCATCGCCCATGGGTGCCAAGTTTCAGCGATCGACAAGAATGCACAACGCTACACTTTGCAGGTTTAGGAAAATGCTACGTTAAAAAACATTATGAATGGTTGACATGAACTTTGTTCACTGCTTTTTTCGCTGCCCCTGTCACATTGCCGTCGGGTCGCCGCCTTCACCCCGCTGACTTAGATTTGTTGTCCTCATTTGTAGGAATACAATTCCATTTCATGTCGGTTCACGCAAACTTTTTCATCAGTACTTTTTGAATTCACCACCCCGTCACACGAGACTGAAATGCATTGCTCATGTGCGCACGACTGGCGATAAGTTTGATGAAATGACACCAAGGAAATCAGGCGACAGCTTGCATTGCCTACAAAAAAGGCGAAACTGCTCTTCGATAAGGTCTCAGCTCATTGCTTCTTCCTCACCCTAGCCACATTTGCACTGTCAAATTTTGCGGTTTTGAAACAGTAATACTGAAGAGCAAGCCTGAAATACCGTCATCAGCAGACACGCACTCGCACCCTCACCGACTTGTCGAGCTTTTTGCCAGCCCACAGAACGCTACAATGCTAAGAATAGGTCCTAAGGAACTCGTCAAATGCTTACAATGTTGCGTAACGAGCATATCACACATTCAAAGACAATAATTCGCTCTGCAGCTGCATTCCGGCTGCTGAGCGCTGGGACTCCCTACCAAAGGTGTGAAGGCGGACGGGGATGCCAATTTTGATGTCCACTCTTTCCATGCATCGCCATAGCGTTGAATGTTGAACAATCTTAAAAAGTGTGGGGGGGGGGGGGGGCGGGAGGCACCATCCGCCTCCAGTTCTTACGCACATGCCCTGCATGTCTAGCCACTAGCGGTCCATATTCGCTGCCTGATACTCTGCTTTCTAATGCATGTGTGCACTAGTACACGCTGGCTCATGCTGAAATGAAAGATGCTGCAGGAATGCACCACCTATCACCACCCACGGTGATGGCAAATGAATGTTTTCGTAACATGATACCATGCCTGTTAGCATGGATCAGGCACAGAGCGGCACCGAAAGCGAAATAAAGCCATAGCTTACCAAATTTGCATAGGGAAAATTAGTTCCAAAGTGTAAGTGCACAATCAAAAGAAGTCTCTTTTGTGTTTGAGTGTGACACGTCATTTCAATTTCGGTAAGTGATTAGGACTCCTGATCGGGTGAAGATCAGTTGTTCCGTCCCAAGCGATGGGAAAAAATTGGCGACTAGTTCAGCAGTGAGCGGCTTTTTACATCAGCACCCAACAGGTTTTCTTAACAAGGTACCACAGTACGACGCAGAACATTAAAATATGCAGACGCTCCATTGAAGCTTCCACACTAAGGCCTACACGGCATTGCTTAAACTCGTGACTGACTGCTAAGTTTGCTATGACTGAACCACATTCCATCCGTCTTTCCTGAATAACACACACCGTACGTCTGGACCCGTCTGTGAAGTCTGGTCCGTCCCTGGCGTCTGACGTCATCACGCGAGGGCCGATGACGCCTGCGTTGACAACCCGCTCGCGTGTCGCGCGCGGCGGCGAGACGCGCTCCGTTCGGAGGGGCCCTGAGCGGCGCGCTCGCCGCGCACCAAGGTCCACCCCGCCGGGCGACCGGCCCCGAAATAGCTATCGGGGCATGTATCGAAGCAGCGACGCGCCGGTCCGCTGCAGGCCCAGCGGCGCCGGTCAGGGGTGTCTCGAGCGGCGCGGGTGCGCGTCAGCCGAGGCGAGTCCAGCGCGCCGCTCTCACCGTCCGTGGGAGGTCGTCACATGTAGGCACACGATGTCGTGTCGGAGTTGGGGAGAGGAAACTGTTGCGGCGCGTCCATGCATCAATATCAGGTCAAGTCGGTCCATACCGCCTCGTGGTTGCTAGCGTCACTTCGTTTCCAAGCCATGTTGTGCATCTGGAGAGGGTGCTCGCACACTGGAATTCAGGTCCGCTTTGCCCCGGCATTCCAGGCCAGGATTCTTATGCTGGGGCGATCATGACTCTGCCAGGGCACTGTGACAGATGACCGTTCCCCACGGACCGGGGCCGAGGCCGGCGCCAGCGTCGTTCGTGACGTCAGGCGCAGCAGCGTCTGGGTACTGAATGATACCCCGCCTGGGGCCATGCCCAGCCTGGCCCGCCCACGGTTGGCCGTTTCCGGCAGCGCCGTCAACAAACGGAGCTCGAGCCACGGCCCGGCGGTGGCAGGGTTCACAGGCCGACGGCCCGCCGTCTGGCGATGCCGCGTCGGCGGCGGGGCAGAGCGAGCGCCGCTGCGGCGAGGGGCGGGGAGGGGGGGGGGGGAGGGAAGCACCCGGCGGGGCTGCGTTGGAAGGGTGTCGACATCGCCGACCAGCCACCCCGCCGACAGAGACACTCGAGGAGCCCGCTGCCAGACAGGGAAACGACTCTGCGGAGAGGGGCGAGCGATCCTCTCGGGCGGGGAGGGTGACTATGGTCAGCGTCTGCAGAATGGGTCGCGCGGGCCCTTCCCAGGTAGGGCAGTGTGAGATGACCATCGTGATTACATGAGCTACAGGGCGCGCCGACTACCCTGGTCATATGGCGCCCATGACATGGGCATCCTGTTGAGGGCAGGGCAGACGGCGCGCGTTAGTTTGCCGGGCGAGGCAGGCTGAGCTCATGCCATGACAGGGTGAAGTCAGAACGCACTGAGTAAGCTGGGGGCAGAGCCTAGTGAGCGGTGACCAAGCCTGGACAAGCTGGTCATAGGGCTGAGGGAGCTCTGAACGCGGCCGGGTGAGAGGGCTGTTTACAGGGGCGGCGGATGAGAGGGCTGCTGCCGAGGCGGCGGGTGAGAGCAGCTTACCGAGGCGGCGTGTGAGAGGGCTGAGCTCGCTCTGCTGTTCGGGCGGCGTGCTGCGCACCACCTGACGGTAGCGCTCCACCTTGTGACGCTGCTCCTCCTGCACCTGCTGGCTCTGCGGACACGCGGGCACGGACTCGGTCACGCCGCGCCACGCCACGTGCACGCAGTTCACTGCAACCGCCTCGGCCGCCGCCCACGGTCGGAGGAGGCGCTCAAGGCTGGCGTGTGGTGAAGCGTGGGCATTTACACAGGAAAGACGTCGCGCTGGGCGCGTACAAATGTTCACAACGATGTCTCGGCACGCCAAGGCCGAACAAATGAAAACAAAACCACTGCACGACGCGGTCATGCACGCGTGCATCCAAAGCATGGTGACAGTTTTAGAACAGGTTCTTTCCAGTAAGACATGGCCCGCGAAGGCGTCCGTTCAGAAGTCGGCTCCGGGACGCAGCGCCGCTTTGGCGACACGGGCTGTGACTCGGGCTGGTCTGACTCTGAGCCGGCTGATCTGACTCTGGGCCGGACTGTTCTGACTCTGGGCTGGACTGGCCTAGCTCTGAGCCGGGCTGATCTGGCTCTGCGCTGGGCTAGTCTAGCTCTGAACCGAGCCAGCCTAGCTCTGAGCCGGACTAGACTGGCTCTGAGCCGGGATGATCTGATTCTGGGCTGGGCTGATCTGGCTCTGCGCCGGGCTAGTCTGGCTCTGAGCCGGGCCGGTCTGGCACTGAGCTGGACTAGTCTTAACCTGGCACTGAGCCGGGCTATTCTTAACCTGGCACTGGGCCGGACTAGTCTTAATCTGGCACTGAGCGGGCTCTGAGCGGGCTCTGAGCCGAGCTGGTCTGACTCTGAGCCGGGCTGTTCTGGCTCTGAGCTGGGCCAGTCTAGCTCTGAGCCGAGCTGATCTGGCTGCACAGACTCTGAGCGAGCTCTGAGCCGGGCTGCTCTGGCTCTGAGCTGGGCCAGTCTAGCTCTGAGCCGAGCTGATCTGGCTGCACAGACTCTGAGCGGGCTCTGAGCCGGCTGCACAGGCTCTGAGCGCGCAGCACGCAGGCCGACTGACTGCGCGGCCGCCCGCTGCCAAGCTCCGGTGGTGCATCGCTCTCAACTGATCAATGGGTGACGACTGGCCACCAATCTGGATATCGGGCGAGCTGAGCACGAGTTTGCGCGACTGTCTGCGCTATCCACTAGCCTTCAACCAGGCGTATTAAATAGCGCGCCGACGAAGGGTCGCAGGAAGTTTATTGCACGCTGGGCGCCTTGCTCACAGAAGTCATCGCGGATAAGGATAATTACCTAAATCAAAAGCTGCTACTTCACTCGGCTGCTCGCACCCAGTGAGACACTCCTTTTAATTTGTACGCTAATCACAACGTGCACAACGCCCCTGGTACACAAGCATATCCGGGTTCGTCGCAGGTGGGAAACGTAAGCGAGTAATCAAGTTCCCGGGTGAAGACGCTTTGGGGCATGAACTGTAACGACGCAGGAGCTTGGACAAACACGACCTTGGCAGCTCCTAATTGCTGGGAATGCCACAAGCTGACAATGCGGACATCGGGGACAAAGGAAGTCGATATGGCGTAGAGAGGCCACAGATCAGTCACATCGCCAATTAGTCGTGGCGGACCGGCTGCCAACCGTTCGGAAGCACACACACACGCACACACATACACACGCATACGTACATACATACGAGAATTCGCAGGAGAGGGACGTTGGACGGTGGTTGGATGACGTCAGTAGAAAGCACGCATGGACGCGTTACAAAGTCGCGTCGTCAGGAAATCTCTCTTTTCTATTACGATAAACACGCTCCCCGAGACAGCCCACTTGTGAAAAGCGCGTGCGCTGACACAAAACGGAGTGGAACGTCGAGGCCACAATGTAATTAAACACAACACGCTGGCAGTTACCTAACAGAAGCGATGCTCATTACATATGCGGGCAAGGAAGGTGCACATGAAAACAGCGTTGTCTTTCTCAAAATAACCCCCCTATAAAGCTAATAATAAACAAAGCTTCATAATAAATTCCTTATAAAGCTTCAGCACAAGAACTCGTGCTGCCAAAAAAGGGAGGGAGGGAACAGGGCAGCCAAATGAGTACAAATCTGCACCTTTTTATGTTAATTAAGCTTGTTGCCTCTCATGCCGGTTGTTCCTTATTCCAGCACTTTATAGTACCCCATCATTGGGAAGACGACGACGCTTAAAAATAAAATGATATTACGGAGGTCCGTGTGGCTCAGAGATCAAAAGTGGCCACGAAATCTTAGCATAATAAACATACATATGTCCTTTACAAGAGACATGACAATGTATAACATATATTAACCTTGAAGGGGGTTGGAATTTACAGTCGGTAACTGAATTTCGTGCGTTGTTTTCTGTCCATGCTCCGGTTGTGAAAGACCGCACTCTGCAGCCACTACAGTCACATTCTGCAGCACGTATGTAGATGATATTGTTCACCACAAACGGCTGCAGAGAGCAGTCCTTTACAGCCAGAGTCTGGAGAAAAAACAACACAAAGTATTAACCTTGTGTTAATCGGCTATTCGGCTGGATCTGTAGTCATCAGTGAAGTTCACCTTCACCTGCAATTTTTTTGTCTCAAACGGCTGCACAACCCGCCGCAAAGGTCGTTGCCGGCTTTTCCGTCCCTTCTTTCGCAAGCACAGAGAAGACTTGGACGGTATGGGCCGCTGTGAGCCTTCGCGGCCTCCTCCTTGGCTGCTCGACGAGAAGCGTGCCATGATACCTGGCTGCCGCCTGGCTAGCAGGTGGTGCTTTGTGGCCACTCGGCCGCGGTGTGCGAGGCAGGAAGCAGGGCCAGTTTCTGTGCTCTGATTCTGGACGAGCGGCGGAGACGCCCCGGCGCTTTCGGCTCAAACACATGCCGTCAGCTCCGCGCTATAAACACCCGCAGATAAAATTGGTCAGAAGCTTTACACACAAATCTGACATGATGGTTATAAACATTCCTGCCCATGAGGAGCGCAACCGGGGGCGAGATCCGGCACGGCCATGACCCAGCCGTTGCCTCCAGGTCTGGTCCTGTCCGGTGTCAATGTATGTCCGAACGTTGCCTTCGGTCCGAGTGCCATTCAGCCCAGCCGTTCAGATTGGCGGAACAGTTGAACAAGCAAAGGCTTCAGTCCAGCCAGGTTCATACGATGTTTTCCTCGATGTAATGGGCAGCGGGTACACTCTAGATTTTCGCCGACCGCACGCATCGAATTGAGGAGTTTCATGCCGCGGGCTGAAAAAACCTCACACGGCAGAGACTGACGGACACCTCACGTCCCAGACTGACAGCCAATCTGAGGGACCGGCGGATGTCTGACACGAGAGACTGACGGAGATCCACGCACGAGAGCTGACAGCCAAGCCAGCGGAGCGGTCGGGGTTTTCACAGCCGGCCAGCCAAGAGGAGCTCTCCGCTGACACGCCGAGTTCATGTCCCGCTCCTGCTTGGATCGGCGGCGATTACGCAAAAAGGTGTCGCCCATGTATAACCACGCTAGCAACGTCTCCATGACACATTGAGCAGCGTACCCGCAAGCATTGGCACATCGTGGACATGTGCGGTGGCATCCCTCAAAGACAGGAGATATAGGTCGGTGTCAACCAGGTCACAAGCCCTGAGCCCAACGCGTGAGCCCAATACGAAATCATCGCGTCGTAGTTAAGGATAGCAAGCTTCCATAGTTCTATCATTAATTGGAATACGTCTCCATGACAACAGGCAGGCGATTTGTCCAACATCTCCATAGCAGTACCCGAACCGCCACTGCACCTCGCGCTCGAGTCAAGTCCCGCCGTCTCAAGGACTTCAGCCGCCTGATACGGCCATGCAGGCGTTGCAAAAATCGTCCTCTCGTGATTGGATGCCCCTTTTATCGTCGGGAGCTGTCCGACTGCGTCGAATTCCGAACCCGATGATGCGGGATTAGCCTGGAGCCACCGTCCTTGCTCTCACGGGTGCAGACTCGCCTGTGCCGGCCCCGCCGCCAGCACGCAACCTGCCAGCGAACGCCCCCTCCACAACGGGGCTTCATCCAGGACTCGGTCCGGCCTGGTAACGCTCTGTCCGTGTGTAAGCCTGCATGGATGGCTGACGTGAATTTCGCGCTGTCCGAGACGTGTGAATTGGGTGAATGTGGTGGATGATTCCATATCATCCTCGCGCTTTTCACCGAGCGCAGCACCGATGACCACGTACACCATCAAGGCAAACGAGCCCTCGACGGCTTTTCTGCGAGTGCTATACCCCGGGGCGACGTCAAAAGGCGGCAACGACGACGCGAGAAGGTGACCTCGGCAGCCTCTCGCGCGTCCGCATCGTGACAGTCCTGTCCCAGGGAGGCTCCCGCCGCCTCGGAAGATGTCGAGCAGGCACCCGACGGGACAGGAGAGGAGGGGGGTTTTAAGGCGTCGCACCGCACCGACGTAGGACACACCCCGTGAGTGCCACCGACACCGGACCAGGCGTCGGCCGTGATATCAAAACACCGTGACGACACCGGACCAGGCAAACATTAAATACCCAGACATTCGAGAACGATACGACATGCGACAAATGCAGAGTTTGGAGCGGCAGGGTACAATGGATTGACATGAGGAACGGAGTGAAAATGGAACAAGTTCCGACAGAAGAGTAGGCTAGCTTATTAGCATGCTAACTGAAACAAGAGCCAGATTGTCACATTTGGTATTTCGAACAACTATGCTAAGCTCAGTGTGCTCTCAACTTACGCAAGTGTTCCCAAGAAGACAGTGAGGTTATCTGGCCTGTAAGCGCTCGGTCATGCGAGCTTGTACGCACGATAGCCAGGGAAGGCGCAGGATTGTAACCGGCATTACCTGTCTTTGAAGGTGAACAGGCATGTGCAAGACCGGGCGAGATTCATTTGAAACTAGCGCAAAACAGGTGTTCCACTTAGCTTAAGCGACTGCTTTACGGTCGTTTAGTCTGAGCCTGCGCCCCGCCAGAAGAAAATCAAGATAAGCATGTGCTAATTTGCCCAAGCGTCCTTGAATTTGCAATCTCAAACCCTCAAAATTCGCCACCCTATGTGGAATGTCGGCACAAAAGGATGACAGATTACAAGCTCACAAGCGAACCGAAGGTGGTCGTAGGCGTCATGGCGTCCCATCCATGGATGACAAAAGACGAAAGGATCTCCAAAGATATAAATGCAAACAACGTGCTTTGGTTCGAAATGCTGTTCATTATCATGTTCCAAGGTCAACATTTCTGAGGCCAACTTATGGCACAAAAACCGGCAGCTGGAGCTACATGAATAACCAGCCTGCGATTCAGCGCTCACACGCCTGGCATACCCGTGAAGGCGACCTCTTCATCGACATTCAATGTTTAGCTCTGCCTTGCCAAACTATTCCCACGAGCCTTGGCTATCGGCCACAAAACACGCTTGAGAAGTTTGGCCCTGCGCTAATCGCACTTGTTCCAAGGATACCAGTGGCTTCAATCGGTAAACCAAGAGCCCCAGCGCGATACAAGGCACTCACAGATTCACGGGTCGGTCGTCGAACTCACCAGGAAGAAGTTGTGCAGCTTGTACAGCAGCGTGGGCACCTTGATCGGGTGCAGCGTCATGGCGGCCAGGATGTGACGGTACTTGAGCGAGCCGGAGAACGCTTCTGTGCCCTTCTGGTCGTGGTAGAATATCTCGCGCATCTGGAACGGTTAAAGACAATCAGATCAACATCCTGTCGCGACAACCGTAAAACAAGTTCCGTCTTTTCAACATTGATCGCATCTGAAGCGCCCCGAGCAGGCCAACTCGTTCGCGGACCAGCGGCCTGCGGCGGCCAGCGGGACAGGTCGGGACGTCATCCGAGCCTGGTGCGCGAGCCGGCCAGGGCGACCGCAACGGTCGCCTTGACCGGCATTCATCAGCGCATAGGTGTGCATCATCAGCGCTTCAAGAGCTCTGTCGGCGCGGGGCCGACAACCTGAGGCCAAATTGAGTACCGCTCGACGAATTCGAACCACACAATGGCCTGTTCATCAGCCCAAAATGAGACGATCAACGACGTCTATCACCAGTGGCTGCAGAAGGTGCGAGGGAGAAGCCGCCGCGCCTGCTTAACGGGACATCGGTCACGTGCTCACAGCCATAGAGATCTCGCGTGTCAGAGAGGCTCGACACTAGTCACCGACAGCTGGGCCGGTTGCGCGCGTCCGGCGTCGCCTCGAAGCGACTCGGGCCGCGCCGCCAGCCGCCGCCAGCGCTCCTCCCGCCCTCCGCGCCGGAGCCCATCCGCCGAGGCGTGCGACGCCGCCGCCGCGACGCCGCCGACGCACCGCCGAGAACGGCCCGCCGTTGGCGTCACCGCGCGAGGGCGAAACGCGGCGCCGGTTGCGTCATCGGCGGGAGGATGTCCCCACCTCCGCCTCGGCCGGCGCGGCCGTTACAAAAGCGCGGTAGCCGGCCGCTGGCGCTGCGGGCCTCCATTGTCGGCGCCACATTCCCTCTGCGAGTCGCCCGTTCGCGCCGGCCGCCGGCGGCCGTAATGAGAGCGTTCCCCGCGAAACCGTGCACGCCGTCCTGACTCACGGCCGACGTTCGCGGCGACCTTACTCGTTGCTCTCGAGGTCGGCGGGAGGGATATGGACGCACCGGCGCCTCGCGCGCCGTTCGTTGAACTTGAAGTGGCCATAAAGGTGGCGACCCGCGCCTGGCGCCGCCTGGCGCCGGCGCGGCGGCGCGCGCGTTTTCGCGGCCGCGCACAATTACACAGGTGACGAAATCCGACGGCGTGCGTTGACCTGGCGGGGCTCCGGCATGCGCCGTTCAGTTCCATGGCCGCCAGAGAGCGGCACATTCGGAAAAAACAACGCGCCAGGCTAATAGACGGGCACAGCGAGGGTCGGGTTAGTCATCAGACACGCCGCCGGGGAGGGCGCCGGCGTCGGGCCGCACAAAACGAGCCCCTCCGCTCGTCACAAGAGAGCCCGCCCGCCGGCCAACAGCTAACCACGCACAAGCGGCGGGGGAAGCTGACCTCCACTGACCTTGGGTTGCACGATCAGTTCGTTACGTTAGCCCTTAAACCAACAAGGATTCCAGAAATGACGACAAAAAAGGACAGCGGAAGGTCTGTATACAAGAGGCAAAAACCGGTTATGTGCGGGGAACGAGGCACGCTGGCGTCTGGGGTCTCAGTTCACCTACGGGGCGGCCAATACAGGAGCGTGCTGTCTGAACGCCGAGTTCTGTCTTTGGGACAACTGATGTCGGTATTATCACAGTATCTGCCGTCAGAGACCCGGCCTCTGGCGTCAGTGTGTCAGTACTCAGGAGCGCACGCATGTAATAGCTCCGGGACAGCACGTGACCAAATGCCGACAGAGAAACATTTCAAGTAGACATGCACAAATGAGAAAACAGGGAACATGTGATGTACTATGTCGCACTTAAATTGTGCGGGCGTGTGGCACACTTACTCGGTTTTCAGCGAAAAAGCTTGGGTCCCCCTCTGGCTTGGGTCCCCTCTGGCCCCCATTTTAAAATTTTGCGTGCGACCTATCAGAATGTCTCGTCGGGGATCTCAGGGCTGGCCATTTGAGCAACGGCATTGTTCGTCGCGCTGCCAGTTCCTCCCGTCAGAGCTTCAGAGCCTCCCGTCACGGCCTCACTTCCCGCCGCCAGGGCTTCGGTGCCGGCCGTCAGGGCCTCAGAGCCTCCCGTCACGGCCTCACTTCCCGTCGCCACGGCTTTAGTATCCGCCGCCGAGGCGTCAGAGCCTCCCGTCAGGGCCTCACTTCCCGCCGCCAGGGCTTCGGTGCCGGCCGTCAGGGCCTCAGAGCCTCCCGTCACGGCCTCACTTCCCGCCGCCACGGCTTTGGTATCCGCCGCCGAGGCCTCAGAGCCTCCCGTCACGGCCTCACTTCCCGTCGCCACGGCTTTGGTATCCGCCGCCGAGGCGTCAGAGCCTCGCGTCAGGGCCTCACTTTCCGTCGCCACGGCTTTAGTATCCGCCGCCGAGGCGTCAGAGCCTCCCGTCAGGGCCTCACTTCCCGCCGCAATGGCTTCGATACCCGCCGTCAGGGCGTCGGAGCTCCCGTCAGGGCCTAATTTCCCGCCGCCATGGCTTCGATACCCGCCGTCAGGACGTCAGAGCTCCCGCCAGGGCCTCACTTCCCACCACCAGGGCTTCGGTAGCCGCCGTCAGAGCGTCACTCCAGAGAGGCACCACCGGGGCGGGGGAGGGGGGGGGGGAGGGGCGCCACCGGGTGTCAATGTACAACCGACCGTAACGCTACTCGACAGGTGAGGTCAATGCCGGCTCGGCGTGCGACGCACAGCCGCGCTGGACACGGCGCATACCACGCCGGCCTCAAACGGGTTTCAGTCGCTCGGCGAAATTCCGCCGTCAAATCGGCAGGCGGAAGACACGCGCAGCTCCGCGGACTGTGCGTCATGTCGCAACCTGGGCTGCGTCCTGGAGTGGCGGGGTCCCGGAGTGGCGGAGGCCTGGAGTGGCGGGGCCCGGAGTGGCGGGCCCGGAGTGGCGGGGCCGGAGTGGCGGGGCCCGGAGTGGCGGGGCCGGAGTGGCGGGGGCTCGTGGTGGAGGATCGCGTGGGCCGCGACCCGAGGCCAGCGCGCGCCTGAGCTGTGGGTGATCTGGGCGCGCTCTCCAGACACGCAGACGCGCCGAACGAAGGGGATGGTTAGAAGCAGGGGCGGTGGACGCGTCGTCAGTGGACAGAACGCCCAGCACCATCGAAGCAAAGAACAACGGGTCCTGACCATGCCAGGGGAGGGACAGTCGGGCCACGAGCATAGCACGTAGCATAACTGATTCGAGGCAGCTGCACTGCAGCAGTCGGCCTGCCATACTGAATAAGCTTGTGCCGACCTCTTCCGTCAGGCAGTGCTTACGCGTCGTGCGCGATGTTGACACATCGTACATCTCCCAATATAAACAAGTTAAGGAAGCATGCAGCCTAACAAGGGTCAGGCGCCGCTAAAGCCGGAGACAGTCTGGTGCCGGCGGCCGGTGATGACGAGTGCCTGGGGTGCCAAACCGTGAACAGCCGTGCTGGCCACGCAACACGACGTGAGCAGTTGAGTTAGCGATGTCCCGCGCTGTGAGCAGCTGAGTTAGCGATGTTCCGCGCTGTGAGCAGCTGAGTTAGCGATGTTTCGCGCTGTGAGCAGCTGAGTTAGCGATGTTCCGCGCTGTGAGCAGCTGAGTTAGCGATGTTCCGCGCTGTGAGCAGCTGAGTTAGCGATGTACCACACAGTGAACGCTCGAGTTAGCGAGGCGCCACTCCGTGAGTTGGCGATGTGCCATACTGCGTGCCGTTCTGCGTGCGGTTGAGTCAGCAGTGTACTGGCGTCGTGTACCGCGTCGTGTACGGCGCGGTACACGACCGCCCTGTGCCGTCTCGTCGCCCTCACTGCCGGCGCCAGCAGCGGCGGCGGGGAGGGAGGGCCGAGGCAGACGGCGGTCAGTGTGAAGGCCATACCCCGCCTGGCATGGGAAGTGTATGGGAGGGGACGGGCAGGGGTGCTCCATCACCGTGACGGCACCACGCTGCTGGGCGGACGTTCCAGACCTGGGAGGCGGCGGACGCAGGGGAGGGGAGCCATCCACCCTCGGTGCACCCACCCCTGCTCTCCCGCTGCAGCATAAAGACTTGCGTGGCAGATTTACGCCGCGTCCGTCCTTCACCCTGCCCAATTACTCGACGTGACGCTGACACCGAGCGATGGGACACGTGCAGCGATTCCACCGAAATCCACCGCAAGCCGCGCCAGCCCCTGACGTGGGGGCGACGAGCGGGGCCGGGCTGGCGTGGTGCAGCGAGCTATACGGTCCTCAGCAGCTAGTCCCGAACATGCCAGCTGTTACCCACAAACGACTTTCGTAATCCAGTCGCGTTTTGCAGCATGTCATCGAAGCCGATCGGGCGGTGACTGTTGGCAGCGTTGGGGGATTTACCGGAGACTGAGCAAAACTATCCTACGACCTCCTGACCTCGCATAAGTAGCCAGAGAGCTACTAAATACTAATAAGCAGGCAAAGGCTACGAACGCATGTAACCGGCCCTGAGTTTGGAGATTAGCGCATATATCAACCGTTCGCGTGGTGAGAAGTTTTTGCTGCAAAACTACCGCGACCGGCGGCCAGTGCGGTTTTCATGCAGCCTTGAAAACACTCGCATGACGTGCGTATTTGCCTATTGCGCGATGCTTAAGATGTTTCGCACGAGTTATGTTGTTAATCATCGTCCGCACCAGTGGTACCAAAATGTATGTTCACCGCGACATCGCTTTGCTAAACTAGACCTGGAGCTGGATTTTGCAGTCAAAAAGCATAACGAGCTTACGCTATCAACAAAGCGGCATTGTCTAGGTAGACAATCTCTCTGCCTGATTGTTACCGCCGCTTATATTTCTAAGCGCGCATTTCCGTGATTTGCTAGAAAAAAGTTCAGCACTTCCTTGGCAAAGCCTATGTCGTTTTGCGAGTCAGCCCCAGCGGCGACCCTGAGGCTGGCAGCATTGTCTGCGGTCGCATCAGCAGAGGCATCTCGCTGCCTCTCCGATTTCCGCGTCTGGCAGTCCGACACCTATACAGACTGCTGTCCATATATACAGCGCGCATGCAATGCCCGAGGATGCCCGCTGCGCAGCTTGCAGTGAACCGACCCGCCGTGCAGCCGAGAGGAAGCTGGTTCAATCGTCGGGGCGCAGCGGCAGCGAAGCGCTCCTTATTGCGCGCGGTGATCGCCGCCGCAACGAGAACATATTCTATGTGGGGTCGCAGTTTTCGGGAAAGTTCCAAGGCACTACTTAGCGGTCCGCACACTGTCAACCCGCAGCGACCGCACCGGCGCCCGGAGCGCTCCCAGCAGCGGGAGCTCAGCCTTTTTACCAACGCCAGCCTGAGAACGAATACGGGGACCGGGCGGTCAGACACACGCCCGGTCGGCGCCATGTCCGGCAGCTGGTCTGAACTGGTCTGCCGACAGCCGAACACGGCGACAGAGCCCTCGACTGGCGCTGATGTGAGCGCAGCTGGCTGGCATCGCCTGGCACCGCCGTCTGAGGGCACCGCCGTCTGAGGGCGCAGTCATGACTGGCACCGCCGCCTGAGGGCGCTGTCCCCACTGGCACCGCCGCCTGAGGGCGCTGTCCCCACTGGCACCGCCGCCTGAGGGCGCTGTCCCCACTGGCACCGCCGCCTGAGGGCGCTGTTCCCCCCCACTGGCACCGCCGTCTGAGGGCGCAGTCCCCACTGGCACCGCCGTCTGAGGGCGCAGTCCCCACTGGCACCGCCGCCTGAGGGCGCTGTCCCCACTGGCACCGCCGCCTGAGGGCGCTGTCCCCACTGGCACCGCCGCCTGAGGGCGCTGTCCCCACTGGCACCGTCGCCTGAGGGCGCTGTCCCGACTGGCACCGCCGCCTGAGGGCGCAGTCCCGACTGGCATCGCCGTCTGATGGCGCAGCGCAGCGGCTGCGGCGCGCGGCAGGCGGCCGCCTGTCGCATCTGGTCGGCGCTAAATCGCGGACAGATCACGGCGAGGCTTCGCGACCGCGACGGCTGACGACGGCAGCACCTCCACCATAGCTAGCTGGACGTCGCGGTTCGGAGGCTCAGGAGCGCTTTTTTCGTGAGGCAATCCAGCTGCTCCCGTCGGCCCGGTCCCCCAGTTTGACAGGTCCTTCAGCATGGACTGTCGTGTAACGGTACCAGAGCCGGAGCGTGGTGACGGGTTCGGTCGCTTCGGCGACAGACGCCGGTTCAAGGACGGTGAACCTACACGGCGACATTTTTGTTCAGTTGTGGCTCGGCATGTTTCCGGCACTACTGGCGACAGAGGAAATGATCTTGCAAGGGCATATAAATGAGGAGGCGGGGGAGAGCTGAGCCCCAGCTTTGGAAAATTGATTTGCCCCATCGACAGTGACCCAACAGAAACAACCAAAATGAACTATCATCCGGCACAGTGCCTCAAAAGAAGCCAACAAAAATGGCTCTCTCCCCCTCCCCTCTCAACTTGGGAGGAATTACACTGCCCTTTACGTGGTGAAACTTGGCAGAACGGCAAAACGCCCAGTTCGTGAAAAAATGCGAAAGAACGCTGCACTAAAATGCCAAGGTAAACGACCTGGTCTATCGGGTGAACGATCTCAAGCTAACGCCATACCATGAGCAACGCGGCTCTCAATGCACCGAATAATACCCTGTACGAATAACACCATATAATACCCAGCAAACTGGTTCGTGCCATTTCCATTAGACGGAGAACGACTAGCTCAGATGCGCACCGCAGCCAAGCGGAGCGCGCGGCCGCACCTGACGGAGCTGGACCGAAGCCACGCTCGCGGCCGGCCGGCCGGGCTGCCGCCAGTGACGTCACAGCGGCAGCCGCCGGCCGCTGCTTCCAGGAGCTGACGCCAGCTGAGTCAGCGGCCGAGACACGCGGCGGCCTTGCCGCACTGCCCGCCGACGGAAGCGCCCCGGGCGGTGCGGCCCGCCGGTCGGCAGGTCCGGCCGCCGCCGCCGCCCGCCACTAAAAAACATCCCCAGGCCGCGGAGCTGGACACGGTGAACAAAGGCCGCATCACTGGCCCCTCCCCCCCCCCCCCCCTTGCGCTGGGAAAGCCCATCAAGGTGTTTTCCATTCCACATGTTTCACCAAACATATTTTCACCAATGGAGCGAGAACGGCGCAAACAAGTTACCATCCCCGCTGATCGGCCCGGGCACTGACCGTTGGTCTCTGTATAATTACCTGTACCCCGCAAAACAAGTCAAGCAGAAATTGGTGCAGAACGGCCGCCGAAGCGCGGCGGCGCGTCCGGTCGGCGCGCGCGGAACTCTGACCATGGCGTGACGTGGCCGGCTGGCGGAAGGCCGGGGAGGCGCGCGGCACTGGCCGACTACAGCTGGCGCCCGCCGGCAAGAGCCGGTCGCAGCGGCGGCCGTCCACTCGGCACCGGCCGGCGCCGTCCGCGTTGCGCGCGGCTACGCGGTGGACCGTTGCACGGGGGCAGCGTTCACCCGCTCGCCAAGGTCGCGGGCGGCTGACCCGAAGTCGCCGTGGAGACCCCGCGGCGTGAGCTGGCCCACCGCAAAGGTGCAGGGCGTTCGCGGGTCCCAGCCTGCCGCGGGTGCTCACGATGTCCGAGCCGGACCAGCGGGGACGCCGGCCGGGGACTGAGCCGCGCCGCTGCCAGCACGTGCGAACGGCGGCATCCGGCCAGCGAGGGCCGATGACCGGCCAGTCTCCTACCACGCCCCCGGCCTTCGGCGAGCGGCCGCCCCACCCGGCGGGAGCTCAGATCTGAGCTGGGCTGGGCTGGGCTGGGCTGGGCTGGGCTGGGCTGGGCTGAGCTGAGCTGAGCTGAGCTGAGCTGAGCTGAGCTGAGCTGAGCTGAGCTGAGCTGAGCTGAGAGCTGAGCTGAGCTGAGCTGAGCTGAGCTGAGCCGAGCTGAGCTGAGCTGAGCTGAGCTGAGCTGAGCTGAGCTGAGCTGGGCCCAGCCCGGCCGTTGTCGCGCGGCGTGCGTAGCTGCGCCACGTGCGAGCTGGCAGTAGCCTGGTCATTAAACATTTTACCCGGGTAAATTACCGGGTAAATTACCCGGTTTACATCGGCAGCCGAGGATAATTCGAATTAAGATCGGAACGGATCATGCGACGTTAACCCTCTCGGCGAGGGGCGTTTACATGGGCGAAACCGGCTTTACGTCGGATTAACGGTCGATAGTTCGATCCCGCTTAGTTCGAATCAAGGAACGGATTATGGGCGAAAACTGCGCTTTTGAGGCTAACTGAACAAAACAAGAAGAAAAAAGCCGGTACTCTGCGTATGGATGGCGAATGTCACGAGCCATGGTGGGCGCGAGACAGCTATGAGGGCGAGGAGGAAGGTGGACTCCGTTGGAAAAATGATCTGTGCGGGACTCATAGGCTTTATAGCCACAGCACAAGCCATAGCACTTGAAACACAAGAGTTGCGCAGTCAGCACTGCCAAATCTGTCACATAAGCAGTGCTATATGCAAATTTTTACTAGCGGGAAACTTTGGCTAGCAGGAAATCAGTATTTTCTTGTACTGGCCAATGACACTCACAAACTTACCACACTCATATCAGTATGCCACCCAGCATCATGTCATCTACTTTGTGCAGCCCGAGAAACACATTACCTACTCCCACACTAATGCATGTATGAGCAGCCTGCAACAGTGAGCTAAGCTACAGAAATGACTCATGAATGCTACATAGTTAGTGGCAAATATTGTGTAACTATGTTGTCTTTCCCCATCTAATGCATCATCAGTACCTGAGGGCAGCATTGCCATTTAGACTTGGCATGGACTGGCAAGTCAGAATGCAGCTATTTGCTTTCTTGACATAATAGGGTTGAAATACTGCTTTGATATTCTTGCAGTCAACAGCATTGGCTGATATGGACTGATGGCTAGGTGGCACAAACAGCTGTGTTCGCACAGTCCAAAGATCATAACATGTGAATCAGCCCCAGAGCTGTCATGACAAAAGCAATCTGGGCTCAAAATTCATAACAAATGATTAATTATAACAACAGCTCAATTATCCACCTCATGGTTTGCAAAGATATGTGTCACAAAAAAGCACCAAGGTAACATATTTACTCACCAGTACAAAAGCAGGTAATGATGTGCACCACAATGTTCTCTGCACATCATGTGGCATTAGGTTAGGTTTACTTAGTTTATGCACTGTTTTCTTCCACATGAAGTACACAAACCTGGATTTGACAGAGTAGTGATGACAGCTATTTTCATCCAGTGCTCACATTTGCTTTCTTGCCATTTTGAAACCATCACTGGGCAATTTTGGTCCCATCATTAAAATAGTTCACATTCTGCACTGACTGCAATGATCTATTGTCTATATTTGTCGATCCCTTGCATCATGCAGGAATTACTGAGTTACCTATCTCACACACATTAAACTGACAAGCAACAAACAGCCTAACTGCATCGAAAACAAATATTCCAGTCCCTGCTTCCTTGCCAGTTGGTCTACCAGCGTGACATAACTTCATATTTCCTTGATAGTATTCTTCAAGTACTTCGCCTTTTTTAGAAGAAGAAAAATCTCTGCCGCGAGCGTTTTATGCGCAGTACGAAACGGGCACAGCCAGCTTACGTTAGCAGAATTGGCCAACTTGGAAATCATACAACCCAAACAACATCTTTAGCACCAAAAATAACGAGCAGGCAATTAGCATTATTTACTTGGTCGTTTTGACCATTGCTACTCACAATGCCCGCCTGAGCGCCTATCATCTTCAAGAAATTACCATCTGACACTATTATTATTTCGGCAACAAATCAGTAACGTGATTTTTAACTCGCAGACAGCAGACGGTTTATAACACGTACTTAAAGGACAACCTAAGGACCAAATCACGGACATACGAGAAACCAAGAATAGTATCCCAGTTCTGCACATTCGTGTCTCGAATTATCTGCTGGTGCGCTGAGCCAACAAATTCACACTTATTGGAACCAAATACATCGTGACGACAATGTCGCTAAAGCTACAACACTTGGGTTCAATTAACATGGCTACTCCGTTGCCGTGAGATCCTGCCATCATGTCGTGCGGAGGGACTGTCGTAGTACCCTCTTAAAGAAGTGCACCTCTTGTACAATTCCAACGAGCGAGGCCTGAAATCGCTCTGACATCCAGAGACATACTCTGCCGAGATAATATGCCAACAGCAATCCAAAGGAAACGACCAAGCCCCGGGAAAATAGGACTGAAGCAAGGCCAGCGTTTTCGGTACGGTACATATACGTCTATTAGCGTAGTGCACCTCACACACGAGTCCGGATAATGCAATTCACACTTATTAGAACTTAACACATCGTGCTAACAATGTCGGTGGAACTGCAAGACTTCGGTACGATGAATAAGACTCATGCATTGCCGTGAGATGTTGCCATCATGTGCAGGCGGACTGCAGTAGCACCCTCTTCAAGCAGTGCACCTCTTGTTTAATTCCAATTGGCGAGACCTAAAAGCCGCTCCGACATCCAAAGACATCCTCTACAGAGATAATATGCCAATAGCAATCCTAAGGAAACGGACCTAGCCCCGGAAATCGAAGACTGAAGCAAAGTCAGGTACGGCACATATACGTCTATCAGCGTATATATGCCGTGCCGGAACATCCAAACCGTATCAAACTGACATTCAAAGACATGCTCTACCAAGAGAATATGCCAACAACAATGCCAAAGGAATACGCCAAGCCCCGGAAACCGAAGACCGAAATAAATCCCACGTTTTCAGTACGGAACATATGCTTTAACTGGCGCAGTACACCTCATACACGGGCACGCATGGTGCAATTCGCACTTGCTAGAAATGAATATGTCGTGCGGACATTGTCGGTTCAGTTACAACACTTCGGTTCAATGAATAAGACCCATGCATTGTCGTGAGATGTTGCCATCATGTGCGGACGGACTGCAGTACCAGCCTCTTAAAGTAGTGCACCTCTTGTATAATTGGAATTGACGAGACCTAAAAGCCGCTCTGACATCCAAATACATGCTCTACCGAGATAATATGCTGACAGCAGCCCCAAGGAAATAGGCCAAGCCCCGCAAACCGAAGACCGAAGTAAAGCCAACGTTTTTGGTACGCCACATATACGTTTATTGGCGCAGGGCACTTGAAACACCAGCCCTTATAGTTCGATTCACACTTACTAGAAGTAAACACGTAACGACAATGTAGTACTTCGGTTCAATGAGCAAGACTCATGCATTGCCGTGAGATATCACCATCATGTTGCACGGACTGACCATAGAAGCAACCCCTCTAAAGTAGTGTACCTCTCGCATTATTCCAGTTGGCGAGACCTGAAAACGCCTCTGGCATCCAAGAACACTCTCTACCGAGATAGTACTGTCGTGTATAAGGTGCGCTGCGCTCATAAACATGTATGCACCGTACCGAAAACGTTGGCCTCGCTTCGGTCTTCGGTTTCCGGGGCTTGGTCGGCCCCCTTAGAATTGCTGTTGGCACATTTTCTCGGCAGAGTATGTCTTTGGATGTCAAAGCGGTTTTTAGGTCTCGCCAATTAGAATTGTACAAGAGGTGCACTACTTTAAGAAGACGCTACTACAGTCCATCCGCACATACTGGTGATATTTTACGATGGTGCATGAGTCCTATTCATTGAACCAAAGTATTGCAGCTCAGCCAACATTGTCGGCACAATGTGTTTATTTCTACTTAGTGTGAATCGCATTATAGGGACTCTAGTTTCAGGTGCCCCGCACGAATAAACGTAAATGTACCGTACCGAAAGCGTTGCCTTTGCTTCGGTCCTCGGTTTCCGAGGCTTGGCTTCTTTCCTTGGGGTTCGTGTCGGCGTATTATCTCGGCAGGGTATGTCTCTGCACATCAGAACGGTTTTTAGGTCTCGCCAATCGGAATTATACAACAGGTGCACTACTTTAAGAGGGTGCTACTGCAGTCCGTCCGCACATGATGGCAACATCTCACGACAATGCATGGGTCTTATTCATTAAACCGAAGTGTTGTAACCGAACGGACATTGTCCGCACGACGTATTTATTTCTAGCAAGTGTGAATTGCACTATCCGGACCCGGGTATGAGGTGTACTGCGCCAGTTAAAGCATACGTAGCGTACTGAAAACATGAGATTTATTTCGGTCTTCGATTTCCGGGGCTTGGTCCGTTTCCTTATGATTGATATTTGCATATTATCTCGGTAGAGGATGTCTTTGGATATCAGAGCGGTTTTTTGGTCTCGCCAATTGGAATTCTACAAGAGGTGTACTTCTTGAAGAGGGTGCTACTGCAGTCCGCCCGCACATCATGGCAACATCTCACGGCAATGCATGGGTCTTATTTACCGGACCGAAGTCTTGCAGTTCCACAGACATTGTCAGCACGATGTGTTAAGTTCTAGTAAGTGTGAATCGCATTATCCGGACTCGTGTGTGAGGTGCACTACGCTAACAGACGTATATGTACCGTACCGAGAACGCTGGCCTTGCTTCAGTCCTAGTTTTCTGGGGCTTGGTCCGTTACCCGAGGATTGCTGTCGGCATATTATCTCGGCAGAGTATGTTTCTGGATGTCAGAGCGATTTCAGGCCTCGCTCGGAATTGTACAAGAGGTGCACTACTTTAAGATGGTGCTGCGACAGTCCCTCCGCACGACATGATGGCAGGATCTCACGGCAATGGAGTATTCATATTAATTGAACCCAAGTGTTGTAGCTTAAGCGACATTGTCGTCACAATGCGTCTGGTTCTAATACGTGCGAATCGCATTATCCAGACTTGTGTATGAGGTGCACTACTAGACATTAATGTACCGTGCCGAAAACGTTGGCTTGGCTTCGGTGTTGGATTCCCGTGGCTTGGTCGGTTTTTTAAGGTTGCTGGAGATGCTTCAGTTCAGCCGATATTGTTGGGTCTTTCTCTGTGTTGTCTGTGTGGAAATATCAATTTAAGCTTCACAACTGGAAATAAATTAGGAGTGCAATAATAAAGTAAGAAGTCGAAAGAAGTGCAATGATAAGGTAAGAGTGTAGGCGCCTTTCTGGTCTGCGCGCGATGTGCCGTAAGTCATTAAATATTTGAAAATAATGATCAAAATTGTGTTATGTACGAAGGCTCAGCGCACCAATAGATAATTAGAGACACGAATGTGCAGAACTGGGATGCTATTCTTGGTTTCTCTTATGTCCGTGATTTGGTCCTTACGTTGACCTTTTAGTACGCGTTATAAATCATGTGCTGCCTGCGTGTTAAAAATCGCGTTACTGGTTTGTTGCCGAAATTATAATACTGTCAGATGGCAATTTCTTGAAGATGATAGGCGCTCATGCGAGCACTGTGAGTAGCAATGGTCGAAACGACAAAATTAATAATGTTAATTGCCTGCTCATCATTTTGGTGCTAAAAATGTTGTTTGGGTTGTATGATTTCCAAGTTGACCAATTCTGCTAACGTGAGCTGGCTGTGCCCGTTTCGTACTGCACATAAAACGCTCGCGGTGGAGATTTTTCTTCGTCTAAAAAAGGTGAAGTACTTGAAGAATCCCATTAGAATCACAGCTGCCCATGTAAACAGGGTAATTGACTAATCGACGTGAGGAACACGCGATGGTAATATGCTCCGTGAATTGCAGTTTCCAAACTTAAGAGGCACGCATAAACATGCCGACGAGAAGCGCAGATGTAGCGGACATGAAGGGCTCGTAAATTGCGTTATAATGCGCACACATCCAAATACCAAAAACAACGAGAGCCAGCGGGCTTGTGGTGCGTCAAACTCACGAATTGAGCTCCATGCAGTGCCTAGCAGTTGACACATTTATTTTGAATAAGAGCTAACGCACTTAACAGTCCTGCGCTTGCACAAAAAGGCGCGCAGTTTCAGTGTTCACCAGCCGGAGCTGCTCCCCAGCGGAACGATCCGGCACGGGCAACACCTGAGCCGGCGTGCACCTGCCCCACCTGTGAGCGGCGGCATGCCTGCGACCCCGGCAGGCAGCAGGTTCAAGGCTGACACCCCTGACATCACCCTGTCCTCCAGCCGGGCAGGCGCCTCCGGCTCCGACACTGCCGCTCCCCGACACAGTGTCGGCAGCGGGTCTCACACACATGGCACGGCGCCGCACTCGGGACGCGCCGAATGCATTCGAGTCAAGATCTGCGGAACAGTAGCCTGCTATGTCGCTTTCGTCTTCCCCCGAGAGCATATCGGAATCATCGCAAGAGGTTCTAGTCCAGCCGGATTTCGTTCCAGTTCTGTTATCTATGCTGCGCCCAGCACGCCGCGTACATCAAAGATAACGTTTTTCAGTGAAAACCGGTGGTGGCAACAACAGGCCAGCCAGATCAAACTGGGGGCCCGCGGAAATGTTTCGGTTGCAGCTTTTCCACTATGCCAATTTTGGGCTGCACTCAGCACAAAGGCGACACGCTGCTAACGCCTGACGCCTTCCAGCTCGCCTCGCACGTCTCGACGCCTCTCGTTGAGCGCCAGGGAAGGCCACCTCGAGCGGAGCGTTTTCCAATCTGGACGCCGCGGCGGCCAGCTGGACAAGCTGGCAACGCCGACCGTTCGCAGCCCACTCCCAACCGTCAGCAAAAAGTCAAGGAGAGGTGTCGTGTTCTGTAACAGGAGACGGCGCTGCGGGTCCAGCCGGGGTCTGTGGCCGCCAGCACCAGACGGGGCTGGCTGGAGCCGGACCGGCTCCGGGCAGGGCGGCCTGCGACGGAGGGGTCTGGACAGCCGCCCCCTCCGCGTCAGGGCTGCGGAGGATTACAAGCGACTCATGGTCGGTGTTTGTCATGAAATGTCATACCACCGGGCTTTCGGCAGCCAGGGCAGAGCCAGATCAGGCTTGGCCCTGCCCTGGAAGCTACGAGCTGCTGGCGGTCCAACCCGTGCACGAACCCAGCGAAAGGCACTGGCCGCGACGGTTATTATGAATTCAATTACATCAGATGTCTCGGAGATTACCCGGCAAGGACCTTTTCGCAGGCTGGTTGGAAATGACCACATAGGTAAAAACCACAAACCTAAGTCGACCTTTTTGAAGTGTTTTGGTGAACCCCATGGTGCTAAAAACAGAAAGCATTGGGCCCAGTAAGGGCGTGTCGCACCGACCTTTCTGGGCGTCCCTACCATCCCGGAAACACCCGCCCGGCTCCGATCCCAACTGAAAACCTCCGCCACCTGGCATCGGTGACCTTGTGCGTCACGTCGCTGGCGGCGCGGCGGCGGCGCGCGAGGCCCGAGCCTGCCGCCTGCGGGTGGAAGAGCGGCGCCACGCAAGGACGCCGGTCACGACGTCCTATCGCCAGCGATCGGTCGTCCGCGACGGACAACCACTCGGCGATTGTTTTAGTATCGGGAAGCCACCACTTAGCCGCTTCCTTTATGGCGACTCAGTGAATGACCTTGCGGACGGGAAGGTTCTCTGACGCCGTGAACGTGGAGTCATGAGGCCCCTCGAAGACGCCGTTGCGCGCACAAAACCCGGCACACTTTCCAGTGGGCCTGGGTTGCCATTCCAGGCCTGTGTAACGGACCCTGGCCGGGGCGCGGCCTTGCCGGCGGGCGGGGGCGCAGGAGTCGCGGAGGTGGTCCGGTCCCGTCCGCCGCCGGAACGCGGTTCGCTGGTCAGCTACGGAGGCCGCCAGCTCCGCAAACAAACGGTCGACACGACGGACCACACGGGCGGTGTTTACCTGACGGCGAGAGGCCGTCTCGTAGCGCTGTCATGTTAGCCGACGGCCGCGCTGGGGGCAGTGCAGTGGCCAGAAGGGCAACGGGGCAGCGTGTCGTCACACCCGCTCGCTGCAGTCCACGCCCCGGGTCAGCCGACCAGCACCAGCCGCCAGCTGCAGGGGGGGGGGGGGGAGAGGTGTGCCATCGCTGCCCTCTCGGGCCGGCCCTGACCCCGCCGGTCGGTCACGCTCGCCTGTCGGGAGGGCCAGCCACTCCCGTCGGTAGCCGGATGTGGCGGCGCCGCGCCGCGACGGCGGGGCCGTCGGCCGCAGCCGACTCGGCTCTGGCGCGCGCCTCGCGGCGGGGGATCGGCCGGTGCCGAGTCGCCGCCTCGCCGGGTCGAGGTCGAGCCCCGGTCCGGCCCGGCGGCAGCGACCCGCCACGTCCGCTGGGTCCCTCCCGGTCGGATCCCATCGGCGCCTCACGCCGCTGTAGGTCCCGTGCGGTCCGCGCCGGGGGACGCCGGGAGCGGCGCCGGGCCGTCGTCTCTCCAGGCCCGGTGCGGTCCTGTCAGCGTCAGGAGCCGCCCCGCACCGCCACCCCGCGCCCGACACCATCGCATTTGCAGCGCAGGCAGCCGTGTTATCAGCGCCGCCGCCGTTTCCTGTAGCGGCCGCGCCACCGGCCGGCCGGCCGGCCGGCCCAGCCCCCAGAGAGGACCGGGCGCGGGTTGGCGCCTCGCACCCGCGCCGCAGACTCGTCCACCGCTCCTTCCGCGCGCCGCCGGTGGCAGCGGCTGCCGACCTGCCGGCTGACGTGGAGGTGATCCTGGACAGTACTGAGAAGCCGTGGGGTCTGACGCACCTGCCACACCGCCGGAGATGACACCGCTCCCGTCGGCGCGCAGTTGCGTAAACTGGGTCTTTCCCAGGCACCCCGTCACTCGCCTGGTTCACGTACGCAGAAGCCTCGGCTTCGTTCTCGCTTCCGCCCATTCCGTGGCCCAGGAAACCGTACAGAACAGTAACTAGGTCAATGTGTGGCCGGTGCAACGCGGCTCAAGGCGGTCGACTGCCGGAAACATCGGCTGGACCAATGGCCATGCGGTCGCTTGTCACGTCAAAACTGTCGGGCAGCGGTCCGCCGAAATACATAGTTGGCGAGGCTAGGCATGCAGCCTGCTTGCAAACGCGTCCATTCAAGCCGCATTTCAACATTGAATATGTGGGACAGTAACAGGTTGGAAGGCTGCTGAACCGCGTATCATAATGATGTGACTGATGTGATTGGTCGGTCGAGACTTATCAAGATAGTCGCAAACCAAGTGGCTAGGTACTGGAGCTATTCAACTGTCAGCAACGGCTAATAACCTTCTGCAAAGGTTATGAAAACGCGAACTGAAAAGGCAAAACGTTACCTTGTCTAATCAGCAGCATACTATACTCGCCTATCAATAGCCGATGATCGAAGATGTGCCAATAATTTGGCAGATCTCGCCGCCGTCCGAGCTAGCCGCAGCAGCTTGTGACGTCAGCGCGGCTTGGGGTCACGTGCCGTTGCATGCGGCCTTCACCTCTCACGGGCACCCCGCTGGTCAGCCAGGCGCCGTCGCGGGGCCCGCCGCCGACCGCCGCCGCCCGCCGGAGGGGTGCGGGCATGGAGGAAATGCCTGACGCACGACATTGCTGTCCTGAGGGGCCGGCTCCTCGCCGCGACGTGACGCCACATACGCCGCAGATGACGCTCCGGCCACAGGGCATGTGCTGGACACATGTACAAAGACATGACAGCTCCGATGCGGAAGCGCAGAACAATAGAACAGCAGCGCTGCACGGCGTGCTAACGGGGGCAGAAAGCAGCAAACGCCCATGGCTGGAACAGCAGCGCCGGTATCATGCCCCTGATTAACAGCCCACGGCAGCTCCTGATGGGCAGCAGACAGCTCCTGATCAACTGTCCTGAGCGTGTGTTGGGTGGGAAACTGGAGTTCAGCAGTCACCTTGCACCGAAGTGGACCAACGCCAGTGACAGCGTCTTGAAGTTGGCAGATTGGCAGCTTAAGTACCACCTGTACAGTCAGTGGCGCATCTCAGAGATGTGATAGAAGATGAACCGCTGGGCGTCAGGGAAACTTGAGCGGCAATGAATCTTTCTCCAAAAGCCATCAATTAGCATTCTCTCTAGAAATATGAAAAAAACGTTTCAAAAAAGTTCCCCTGATGACGATTTCCATGATTATCCGAAATGAACCAGCGGAACGAAGATGGCGGAGGCACCGGCCCCCGCGCTTTTTATCCGGCACACTCATGGCCAGATTGTCCATCAGACAACGTCTCAAGCAGCGCCAATAACCCACCGAACGAGACAGCAATTGAGCCCAATTCCGCGCCTGGCGGTCAGAACGAGCGCATCCCTGCTCTGGCCGGGCCGGCGGCGACAGTGAGCATCAACCTGACCGGGCGCCGGTGGCCGGGCCGCCGGCCCGCGACGCCGGCCGAGCGCAGCCACCAGCCAACCGCCTGGGGAGTGCGCCGTACGCGCGCTGTTTTTCGACCGGCTCGCGGCGGCGGCGGCGGCGGCGGCGGCGGCGCGCGCTCCCGGACCGGCCGGCGCCGGCGCCGGCGCGTGGGGTGTTTGAACTCGGCCGCGCCGCGAGGAGAGCGGACGGCCTCCCCAAACAGCCGGTCCGCCGCCGCCGCCGCCGCCGGAGCAGCAGCAGCAGCAGCAGCCGCCGCCGCCGGCCCGGCGAGAGCGTTGCGCAAGTGGCGATCAGCGAACACGTGTGCGCGTGGGAGCCGATGCCGAGGACAGGCGGACCAGTTAGCTGTCGAGGACGGGCTACTATCAAGTGGGTCACAGCTCGAAAGGAAAAGTCGAAGGTCGCGAAAATGCATGGCAGACGATCAGCCGCCGTTTGAGAGGGCTAGCGGAGCCACAAAGGATCCGCGTGGTATGCCGTGCAGGTCGGTTGTCTAGGACGAATGAGAGGCGATTTAGGAACGACAACAGGCCTTGCAGCTGGAGCGTCCGCCTCATTAAATCCTCCGCCAGGCTAAGGAATCTAAATTATACGGTCGGCTGTCGCCGGAAACATAAAACTGATGCCGAAGCGTGCCGCATGCACGGTACGCCACTCACCTTCGCGAGGTGACTCACCCGTGCCGGGGTGAGGTGATTCACACAGGTGCCTCCACGGCTTCTATCACCTCCGAAGACGTCATCAGAGGAAGCGGTAGCACATTCGGAGCATCGATTTAATAGTTCTGCACCGGTGCTCAGTGGACAGGTGTTCGTAGCAGGTATGAAGATACTGATGCACCTGAATGACTATGTATGGACCCCCGCGGGCGACTGGTTGGCCATCTACATTTGCATGCCCAGCCAATGTACAAGATCCAGCGCTCAAATGCGGATAGCATGTCTGTGCTGGCCGGCGGCTCGGATTGGACAGCATGGTGCGGTCCTCCGGGATTAAAGGCGCTGTCACCATTCCATCAGATGACGCCGTGGCGTTGCAAAATGACGCCATGGTAAAATCCAGCCCAAGCCCGAATCAATACATTCCACTCCACCCCATTTCATTCCTCACGCTGAGATTGCGCAGTGTGGCGAACTGGCAATCACGCGCAAAAGCCCCATCCAGTTTCAAGACGGCGCAGGTTATGTCAGCGACGTGGTTATTACACGCGCTTACACAACTGCGGAGAGCTCCGGGCGCGCTGCTGCGGCCGCTGGCGGGCCCGCACCGGCGTCTGCGCGGCGCCGGCCAGCCCCCGCACCGCAGCGCCGATCCGTCGGCCAATTCGCGAAAACTGCGGAGCTCATTAGACTCACGCGAAGGCCGTCGGTGGGCCGCATTCGCGCTGGCGTCGCGCGCGGACGGCGGCGCGTCGGTTCCGCCAGGCCGAGGCTCGCGAACGGCCGGAACGTCCCGAGGGCTCTCAAGGTTATCGGCCGTCCCCGCGGCGCCGCCGGCGGCCGGCGAGCGTCGTCTTACGGGGCGACATTCCGAACTGTGCGCGGCGGCAGTGGCGGCGGATCCGGCGACTGGGGGTGTCCAACAGCTGAGAGGACTGCGTGCGCCCGGCACGCACCGGGCACGTAGCGGTGTTCCAAAAACGGGGAGGGCAGACCCGGAAGCGTACAACCCTTCTGATCCATTTTTTCATGCACGGCCATGCCTTAATATCAGATGCTTGGCCAGAAATGGGAGCGGCATGCCGCTCTCGGCCCGATCCCGTTGCTTCTACTACGCCCCGCCCACTAGGTCAAATGGACTAGGAAGCATATATCCAACGAGCACCGTCCCCCAGGCCTCGCAGCTGTGTCGCAACCTACACGGCGACACGGAGAAGGCAGCGTGCAGCGCGCGGCCGTGTGTACCGCCCGCAGCGCCCGAGGGCCTCTGCGCAGTGTGTGCGCTGTACCCTGGCAGCGCTGGTGTCGGTGACCGCTAGCCCGCTGTTTGGTCAGAGCGCAGGCGAAGACCGGTGGCGAAATGCCCGGTGAGCGGCGTAGAGGCAAGGTCAGATAAATGCCATCGGCCACCAGTGGTGCCGGTGGTGCCGGTGGTGCCGGTGGTGCCAGCGGTGCCAGTCGGCCACCAGCGTGCGACGCGTCACGCCGCGCTCGGATGATCCGGCGACAAGATCGGCCGCGTCGCCTTGATGGCTAGATCAACACTCATCACCAATCACGTTCGCTAGTTCAGGCCGCCTCCGTGACCCAGGTCTCCAGTCAAGGGTGATTGGAACTCAGAAGTCAAAGGCCGTACATGCAAGGTCGTCTGGTGCTGCAGTGAACCCGCATACCATCAGGCGTAAGAGCTTCGAAGAAGCGGGGGGAGATCTTACTCCCTGCTATTCTCTATACAACGCCGTGCAATTAGCCGCGGACGTGTCCGAAGCCTGCAGCTGAGTGGCGCCATGCCCGTCTGCACCCGTTGCTAATAATGGCTCAGCATCTCAAGCTGGAGCCAGCCGAAGATGCTTCGGACTGTAGGCGGCGAGCTCAGCAGAGTCCGAGTCGGAGAGCCAGGCCGGCCGGGCGTGGGTAGTCCGGACCGCGCTAACCCCGTCGCACCGCCCGCCGACAGAAGACCGCGAGCGATGACCATGGGATGGGAGACCTGCTTATCGTGATCCCGCCACCCATGTGAACGGCCAGGAGAGGCCACTGACCACCAGACTTCCGGGAGGACCACGGACCAACGACAGGTCATCAGCTAGGGGACCGGCAGACCACGGACCAAAGACAGGTAATCTGTCAGAGCACCGGAAGACCACGGACCACAGACGGGTCATCCGCTAAGGGACCGGCAGACAACGGACCACCGGCAGGTCCTCCACTAAGGTATCGGCAGGCCACGGACCACTGACAGGTCATCCACCAGAGGACCGGCAGACCACGGACCGTCGACACAACATATAGAGTACAGAGGGAGCAGGCGAACTCGGCAACCGCCAGCCAGATCGAATGTGGCTTGTCACAAACGCAGGCATCAAAGCCGCACGCACGCAATTATATTTACTACGCCATAAATTCCGTAGTTCCACTGCTGAGTGGATGGGCATCATAAACTTGATTACGGAACAGTGAAATTAGACATCTTTACACCATAAAAGACGGCCTTAAACGGCCTTGCCAACGGATGACTACACAGGAATCTTGTTCCTGGGGCTAGATAGTTGAAAAACTATCACAGAGATTGGCATGAAGACGACATTGAAAAAGCCTTCATAAGAAAACGATGAGCAAAAAGTGAGCAACCGCGAAGTCGAAAGTTCATCTTCCATAAAGTAATTTGAGAGAAAAAGCACACGGGCCGGCGACAAAAACCCGCTGTCCGGCGGCTGTCCATCACCGCCGACCTCAAGGCCAGGTCCGCTTGGGCCGTCCAGCCGCCACCGGCGGCCCCTGACCCCGAGGTCAAGCCCACTGGGGCGTGTCCGGCGCCGGACCGCCATCCTCGCCCACCCCACCGCGGGCGACAGGCGCAGCCGGCCGTCGCCCGGGGCCGACACGCCGCGAACAATGGCGCCGGCGGCGCAGGGCGGCGGAACAGGCCGCGCAGCGCACCCACCTCGTAGTTCCAGAGGCAGCTGACGCCGGCGTACTTCTTGACGCAGCGGCCGATCTCGACGTCCTCGTGCGTGGTGTAGAGGTTGGCCAGGCAGGTGCGGATGTGTGGATAGACGAGCGCCAGCGTGGTGCGGCTCATCACTATGCCCGGGCCTCCCATGCAGTAGTTGTCCTGCAACAACAAACGACTCGGTCAGTCGTGCAACGGTGATCGTTGAGGGGCGCTGCTGACGGCGGCAGATGGTGTCAGCTGGGCCGCCCCGGGGCGCGGCACACTGATATCTGCGGAGTCAGTCGTGGAGGGCACCTGTATTACTAACCATTGAAAACATGGCGTGTCCATCAAATTGCATGCATCTTGTCTCAAACCGTCCCTGTGTGTTGCCGTGAGTAGCCATGTGTATATGGGCGTGTTCGATGGATACGCGTATACGAAATATCTTCCCCTATTCCAATGGCATTTGATCGGCATTGTATTGGACAAAAAGTTAAACACATTACGGTAGTTAGGTATGCCAGCTTTAAAGGAAGATTCTTTCCTTTTTCGTCTCATTTGTCCCAATGGTGGAAAGCGTCCCACCTTTGGACAGGGTGGGCGAAGATGGCAAGGAAGATGGGACGAACGTCCCACCTTTAGGGCATCTAAAAAAACACGATCTCGTGAAACCTCAGGACCAGTTAAGTTTAATAACAGCGCTGGGTAGTACCAGTGCAGCATCGCCAAGACATAAGGATATTATTTTTTATCACGTTCGTGCGCAAATAACATTGTTTACTCTCTGCCTCAGCGCTATGCTTTTTCAACGCGGTCGTGACCACCGTCGTCATGACAACCGCTTTGCGAATAAAAGAACGTTTGTGATTGGCCCAAAGCGCCGCAAGGGCCTATTACCAAGAAGCAAACTGGCTGAAGTTTGGGCCATTGAGTCACTATGAACCATGTCATACTTAACAACACCAGATACGCCAACACCACCAAGGGAAAAATAAATCATTCTACAATGTTTCGTTGAATTCGTGGGATGATAGCTTCATGTTCGTATGTCTTTTGTCTAAACAGGGTGTTTCGAGCTTTCGTAGCACCTATTACACAGACATGTTGA
The DNA here is from genome assembly GCF_011947565.3 of Pollicipes pollicipes. NCBI lineage: Eukaryota > Metazoa > Arthropoda > Thecostraca > Pollicipedomorpha > Pollicipedidae > Pollicipes > Pollicipes pollicipes. Next base: position 6,718,944 of record NW_023596746.1, read on the forward strand.
CACCTGAGCGTATTGCAAACATAACAGAACACACACGCTGGAAAAGCAAAGCAAATGAAATGTATTACTATCATGGCGGCGGGTAGAAAGTCAAATAATTCTTCTCTCGCAAGTGCGGCTACTTCAAACCAAATTCTAAGCTATTCAGAACGACTGTCAGAAAACTGGTATTGCCGGTCACGCCTACGCGTCTGATCAAACAACAAAAGAAAAAAAGTATGGTATCCCATTTAATTAGGCCCATTGTAGATATGAGCTGAAACTGTAGATAATCTGCAATGAGCTGAAATTGTAGACAAGAGAAACAGTCTACAATTTCAGCTCATTCAATCACACATGTAAAGAGCAAAACCATGGTGTGCTATAATCCTCTTCAGGCCACAAAGTTGAATCGAACGACCGGCAAACTGAGTGGAGCCAAAGTGCAAATGCAGCACGTGTTGTACAGATAATAGCGCCCGCTGCTGCATGCAGGCTGCAGCAGAGTGGTACAACGCCCATTCTACATCGCACCTGACTGTGCTGCTGCTGGCGTCGGACCGTGGGAGCATTAACATGGGTCCGTTGTTTACGCTGGGAACAACACATGCAGCGCTGCGGCCGGCAGGAAGCACACGCTCACGACAAGGGAGTCTAGTCGTTGCAGTGCGTTTCAGTGCATTGCGAAGTAGTCTTCCGCTCTACAATCGGAGCACAAAGACCACGCGATTACTCACCCCAGAACGCCAAGTAAAAAATGAGCTAAAGGTGTGTTTGCACGCTTTAGGGAAGCGACCTTTCTTACATGGAGACCGTTCAGAAAAGTTCAGAATCCAACCTTTGTCTGCGTGGATCAAGGAGACTCAATACTCACAATCGTACATGCAGTGCGTGGTGTTGCGATGTGTGTATGCCTGTGTGGGCATGTCCAAGCTCTTGGACGCCGCGCACCAGAACGCGCTGATGCATCGCGACACAAGTGGTACAGAGGTGGAGTGGACCCCGAATGATAAGGCGGCTGCCGAGTCCGCCAAGAAAAACAGCCACTGCCGCGACTCCCTGATGAGCTTCAGTTGAATGCGTGCGATACGTCCTCAGCCAGACGGCAGCAAAATGAGACCTCTTGTAACGATGCGTCTGGAGTGGACAATGTCTCTTCAACAGAATCCACTTAACCAATGCTATATTTTCGCCGATGATAATTTTGCGAGGAGCTTAAAACGGTGACACAACTCGAAATTGAGGAAGCTGAAAGAGATTTTGGGTGCATTTCGCGAAACGAGATCTCGCACATGATCGACGCTCGGAAAAGTTGAGGTGGTGTTTGTTTGTCGGTATGCGTGTGTGTGCCCAGGCTTCCCTGCGTACTGCGCCAGACGCACAGCCTAGTGGCAACAGGACTGGCCTCACGCGGAGTGTCGGCACGGCTGAGAGACTCCGATGCTGGCTTCGCATAGATCGGTGTCTCTTTCCATCCGCCGGAGCTCCGCAGATCCTCATAATTGGCGGGGTGGTTCTAACCGAGGGCGTCACAGGCACAAGACAGAGTGACAGCATGGGTCCCACTGCAGGGTGCGCGCGTGTTTTGCGCGTGTGTTTTGTTTTTGTTCTGCAGTTTAGCGGTCGATGACGTACACCAAAGACGCGCACAAACATTTGAACTTGGAGTTCCGCGAACGTCGGAAACAGTGAGCTAGCCGACCGAAATTTGGTGGGTGGAGAGACCGTAACTAGAGCTACGGAACGATACCCGACATATCATATATGATGAAACAATCTCACTTAAAGCTATTGGTATACTTTTGGGTAGAAAAGGCTGCTCTGGTTACGTCATCGTACCCTGAACAACATTGATTGAAAGCCAATTGAAGGCCGTGATATCTGGAAATTGAGCTCACGATCGGCAGATACGAACAACTCGACCATCACATTTTTATCGGCCCTGATTTTCACCTGACTTCTGGAATGGCAGGATGTCAATGGCGCTATTACGACGTCGTGAATGCCAACGTCACCTTGAAATTATCTCCCCGAAGTACTCTCCGCATTGTCGCGAGAGTGAGGCTCGGAAACTAGCATGGCTTGGGTATTAAGAAGGGCAGGGCTGTCAACTGTACCGAATGATCTTTAAGATGGCTATTTCAGTTCAAACCCCCATAGAAATGTGAAACACGAAACGAAACGAAAGGCAACGAAACGAAAGGCAACCGACTGGATAATCGGTATCGATAGAGTTCAGCCGGTCAGGGCTGCATCTCATACGTGGGACGTGAGTAAACATTGCCAAACTTCTGCCGGTCTCGCCGACCTAACACTGCCAGGAAGGTGAAAACTGGCAGGCAGAATCGAGGATCGGACCAGGCCAGCAGCCGGTGAGAAGATGTTTTGAGACGCAGTACCTGCAGCCTGTCGTGGACGAGGTGCTCGCGCGGAGGTGCACTACTCTACAATGGAACCTCTGAACTGACAACCTCAGAAGCTAGATCTTCAAAACTTAACACACAACTTTTCTGACACAGATGCTGCCTACACCTACCAAAATTAAGGTGAACAGGTGTGATGGACCTGCGTGTCTGTGAGCAACATGTTAGACTCGGAGTGTTCCAAGCCACGGAACTCATAACCAAGAGACTCGAAATTTGGTGGTCAGGGGATCTTCACGGATGTCATTCAGTCGTACTCCATTTAACTTTTCAGTGTCAAAGGTGCACGTGCGGTGCATGTGGCTACTGTTAGTCATCATTCAGGGGTATCATCTCAGTTGGGGTACAATCATGGGCTGGATTTCACCCCAGCCCATGCCAATTACATTGATTTCCCAAAAATAAATATGATGAAGGAAGACATTTTAGGGCCGCCTGTAAACCCTGCGCGCGCGCGCGCGTGCACCCGCCGGCGCATATTTCAGCACCAGGGGTGGACGTCATTGCGGCTTAGTCTGCTGGAAGTGATCGGTGGTAGCCAGGCAGCACAAGGCATTGTCCTGTTTCTGGTTATCAACAGCTGATCTGTTATGTCAGGAAAAATGGCCGTAAGTCATACCTCTTCATGTCGAGAAAAATGTCCGTATGTCATACCGAGGCCGCCCACTTTGGGGCCGATTTCCTGGAACGTTTTTGTGCTGACCATACTGCGCGAAGATCAAGGAAGCATAAGCACAACGACTGAATGGTGTCAGTCAGCCGAATGAGCCATTAGCACCAGTTTGGTAGCCCGTTACCAGACGTCTTAGCGCTCCGTAAAAGACAACCTTATCTCCTACCGATGTGCTTGTGAATAACGCAATGGCCCGAAGTACCTGACCTGAGAGCGCTAGAGGAGCGTGCGAAAAGAAGCTGATGAGTCCTCCTCATTTAACCTTGCATTGCATCATTATCATTTAATTCCTTTGACTGAAACCCCCGCGGCAGGATGTTTTGACCAGACGGGACGCTCCCAAACTGGGCGAAAATCTCACCGAGCCCCGTCGACCTTGGCCATGTCAGGAGTACGGGGTCCGTTCACTCGCCATATCAGGAACACAGGATACAGTCGCTATATGCCAATGTCACAACTAATGTGCAACGTGATATAGGACGAACAGAGCGGATGTGGAAGCCCAGTACAGATGTTGGCACTGATGAGTGGCGCAAGTCAAAACGGGAACCGGACCGCACCAGGGACATCTCCCGGATAGATGGATATGGAAGCGCTCACTAATCTGCTAACTTATTGCTTCTTTGGAAAAGAAGAAAAGGTCATGGCAAACACGGGGAGATCTCACTTTCCGGACATGGCAAAAAAATCGCTGAGTGACAATCTGCACCCACGGATATCACGGTACACGGCGCAAACAACGGGGGCCTGAGGAATCATCACCGCGCGATCAAAACATGGAAACCGTGACGCGTGAATACCTTTTGCTTGCAAGGGGCTCATGACGCCTCGGTGGCGCCAGTCATTCGCTAGGTGTTACCGACATGCGACACGCCTACCGCGTTCCACCGCTCGCCCGACACCGCAGCCCTGATCATGGCCGACGATCCGGCCGGAGAACCCCGCGTCCCATCTCCTCGTCCAGTCCGCCCCGCCCATCAACCGGGCCAGCGGGGCGGAGGGGGGGGGGGGGCGCATCCGGCGACGCGGCCACGCAGGACCGCTAGCCCACATGTCCCGTGACCCGGCCCCGGTTCCCAGCGTGCGGCCGGCGCCGACCTACTGCAGGCCCGGCGGCGGCGGCGCCGCGGGAAGCGGCAGCCACGCCTGCTTCCGGCTGGAGAGGAAGACGGCGGGCGGGGGCCCTCGTTCCCCGGGACTCTCACAGCGGCCGAGGCTCATGATGACAGCGGCGGGCGCCCTCGTTCCCGGGACTCGCACAGCGGCCGGGGCTCATGATGACGGCGGCGGGCGCCCTCGTTCCCGGGACTCTCACAGCGGCCGGGGCTCATGATGACAGCGGCGGGCGCCCTCGTTCCCGGGACTCTCACAGCGGCCGGGGGCCCATGATGACAGCGGCGCGCGCGCGGGAACACACCGCGCGCCTGCACAGGCCGGCGGAACGTCTGTTCACGCCGACTGTGATGAGGGCGGGCAGTCGACATTTAGCAAGTACTTCTGCTTGGGAGACACTGGCCAATACACGTGTTATTGCACGCTTTATCAATCAGCTTCGAGCAATGAGCAGTCTTTCTCAACGAAGGATGAGCGCTTTGAACGCAAACGGGCATGACCGAAGTTGAACTACAAAGGCTCAGAAAGCACACGTAAGCCACGTCACGACTGACTATAGTGGGCGTGAACGAACCAGAGGCAGGGCGTCTTATCGGGAGACAGGGGTTCATTTCTCGTCCCCGGCGACTTTTACTGGCCTCCTTCCGTCATACCGTGGTGACCTCAATGACTTAATGGGTCTGCATGTCCCGATAAATAACAAAACGATAGCTAGATCAGAAAACAAAAAAGTGCGTAAACATGCGGCAGGTTTGTAAACAGGGTCAACACAGACACAGGAGGGAGTACGGCCCAAATACAAAATCCTGCATTAACTCTTCTGCTCCTCTCTCGCAGAAAGCCCTCCACTTCCTCCGAAACGGCAGGAAAAAAACAGCTCACGCACATCATTACGATGCCTTGGAAAATGCTCGTTCGTTTAACGATGGACGAAGTTCAAAAATGATGTGAATCCCCGCGCCTTCTTTGTACCTCCAACATGCGCTTTAAACCAAAAGACATAAACCAAAAATCTCCCGGTGTCTTGTCAAGCAATCCCAGTTTCACTGCGCCGCACGAGTCATACCATCGACCCAGTTAAGGTGCACGCCTCCGGGTGCGCTGACCAGCTTTGGACGGCTCCTCCAAACACGCCACGCAAGCGCGAACGTGAGCGCATGTTTATTGACAGGGCGTTTGCGTGACGCTCCAGTGCGCCACGCTGGAGCCTGACTCAACCAGCGCATGGCCGGGGGCGGCCGGGGCGCGAGCATTGTTCTGCCCAGCGAACACACGATCGTAGGCGTCCTCGGCCGGCACCGAAACAACCCGTGGCAGGGGATACGAGAGAGGTCCGCGTGCAAGCGAGCCTTGCGCTTGCGAACGTTTACAGGACTAGATTAATACCCGATTCCAAACGTCTCTGTCCGCTTTCGCTTTCAAACGCACAATTGCCTGCTCTTCCGCCTGTCTATCTGTGTTCGCGTAATAATTGCCATACGATCCATTGGCAGTCGTTTCCGCACCGATTTCACGGCGGCACCAGATGGACGTGATCACTGACTTTCCCTTGCAGCCCCCCCCCCCCCCCAAGCCCCAGGTGTGGGCAGTGGCAGCCGCTCACAGCTGCGGACGTCGACAGCCGCTAGCGGACGCAGCCGCCGGCGCGCGCAGCGCCCCGCTGCGGCAGACGGCGCTGCTAACAATGACCGAGTTGCGGCAGCGGCAGTATGGGCCCCGCCCGTGCATTCAAGCACGGTCAGCATGCTTTTCGATCGTCTGTTAACAACATACGTATTCACAAGCTCGCGTTACACTCCTGTCGGGTCTGATATCTGTCGCACGTAGGATCCATGCCGTCTGTTGCATGTCGGATCTATGCCGTCTGTCGCACGTCGGATCCATGCCGTCTGTCGCACGTCGGATCTATGCCGTCTGTCGCATGTCGGATCTATGCCGTCTGCGGGCACGCGGATCTATGCAGGAAAAACGAAAATCGAGCTCGTTATGCGTTTCCACCCTTCTGAGCCAAGATTATCAAAATATCTACCGCTGTCTGGTATTTTTCAGCGTGGGCGCGCCACCCGCGTGCCGCTGTGGTGTTGCCCTCAGCGGTTTCCTGACGGGGACCGGTCACGGCAGCACGGCGGCGAGCGGCCGCATGGCCGGGCCCAAACTGGGACGGTGCGGACGTATTGTTTGAGCTATGACGCCGTGCGGCATGATTTCTCGCTGGGCGATGGAGCGTGGCATGTTGTATGCACATGCCCAAGGGCATCCAGGCGGATCGGCACAGGAATAGAACGGGACGGCTACCCGAGGACACGGCTGTTTCGACACCCCGGGTGCAATCTGGCCATCCAAAGGTCGCGAGCCGACGACAGCGCCCGAGGGGTGCTGTTAATTCGGACTCGGACTCGGCTAGCTACGCTTGGTCGCGTTCATCAGGTCTGGCAGAAGATCTGCCAAAGCCGTTTGGGAGCAGATTTCACTCAGCCATAAATAGAAAAATCAGAACTTTCAAGTTACTAAGGCCAACGATAGGATAGTTGTGTGAACTCTTTTAAAAGTAAACATGGATGACAATGGATATCACACCCTCATCAACAACCCACTTTTCGTCCAATTTGCGATTCAAATGTATGCAGAGCTTTGATACGAAACCAATACATTCAAAAAAGTTCACAAAAACTGCATAACTTTAACGGCACGTCGTAACATAACGTGATGTGGCAGGCAGTCACCTGTCTGGGTATCTGTGCTGTTTTCAATGGGAGTCACCCACATGCGACTGTTCTGCGACAGTCCGACGACAGGAAAAACGTTAAGACCCGTCACACACTGGAATCGGTTAACGGGAAAGCCAACCCGAAGCTTCGTGGGTGGCTTTCTTTAGTCTTTAAGTCATTGTAGCTTGCTGCGAAGAGCCTGACCGACATCCCTCCAGTGGAGCAAATCCCGTTCATTTGAAATTCAATGGCATGCCATGCAGTGCCACACAACGGCCGTGCTGTTCAAGAATGACCCTTTAGGACAGTTGCTAACAGACCGCCGAAGTCGGTCGCATGAGCCCTGCTTTTGGAGCTGCGAGCCTCAATGGTTTGCGGCCACCTCACTTGGTCACGGCGTCAGACACCCTGTCAGCTGAGATGCAGGACCGCGTGGAGCCCTCCGTCTGATAGCCATCAGAGTCGGCGCGAGTCACGGTCCGTTGCAGTCAGAGTCGGCGGGGTCATGGCCCGTCGCCTTGCGAAAGGATTACTAATATATCTCCATACATTCCGAGCGACGCCGACAGATGCCTTTGATCGATACATTCATCAGCGCAGTGCGCAGGACAGCCGACGCCAGTCCTTTAGTCGCGCATGGGTAGGTGACACAGGTGGCGAAAGCGTCCTGCAGTGGCGCCCTATCTCAGTGGTTCAACTGGGTGGGGTCCGCAGGTAAGAACGACGGTTGCCTGACCCGGCAAGATTCATATCGCCCAGGCAGCCTGGGAGTCGTATTAGCGGTGCGTGCGGCGGCAACGCTCCTGGCAAGAGGGTGGACGGCTGACCTACTGCGCAAGTGGACAAAAGTCATAACTGAATCCTATTTGCGACGGACTTTCCGTTAAAGCAACAATCAGTGTGATACTTGTTGCTTAGCATATACATACTAGCTGTGTGCATAAGCGTTCGGAACCCACTCCGCACAAGGGTGGCGACCCTGACTATTTGCAATGCGCTGGTGCTTTCACCCGCTCCGGGATAGCGCTCCTGCGAGATGTACATACAAGACGTGTTCGGAGTCAGTAACGTTGTAACGTGACGTCCTGCCCTGGCCGTCACGCTCGCAGCCTGCTGTGGTGCCGGGGCTGGACGACGGCGGCAGCTCGGTGCACGTCAGGCGCCCTCAGCAGGCCGGATGTCTGGAGCCGGGGGATGGTGGCGGGTCGGCCACGCCGCGCCCGCGCACGCCGCCCGGAGCTCGGCACCAGAACGCTCCATCGATATGCGGATCCACGTGCAGGTGGCTGCATTTCAAGGCAATGCTGTTGAGGCGCGTGTGGGGCCACCTCATCCCCCATCCCCATACCCACCCGCAGACACAGACCGCCAGCGGTCTCCGGAGGGATTCCCCGGGGGCCGTTAGTGACCCGCGAGGGAGGAATCAAATTGAAACCGCTTCACTGCGTGTGCGTGGAAGCACAGGTGCGAGGCGCGAGCTGGCTGGATGCTACCCTAGATCAAGTGCTATCTATCGGTATAGGATCAAGACCAAGTGCCCAAAGCTGCCCCGATCAAGTGAAAAATTCAGTCGCAAGTCAGCATGTTCACTGCGGCGCATGCCAGACCCTCCGCAGCGAGCGCATCCACCCTGACAAAGACGACGGCTGAGGGTGTGCCCTGAAGCGGAGCGTTCGTGCGGAGCGTCCCCGAGGCTGTGGAGTGCGAGGCGATCCCGTCGGAAGCGGCCCCTGAGATCGGCAGCTGCCGCATCTGCGCGCCGGCGGCCCGAGGTACCTCCCCTCCTCGGACAACCAGGTGAGCCGGCCGTGGCGAGCGGACCACGCGCTGGCCGGCCGTGACGCGCGGCGTGCGTCGGCCGGGCGGAGGTGTCTCGGGTCGTCCCAGACGTGCCGCCCGCGGCGGCGGCGGCGCCGGACCGTTAACTCCGCGGCGGCCGGACGGCGGCCATCGCCCTGCCGGCGCCTGGCCCGGCCCGGCACGGCCCGCCGGAGCGCCGGGCTGAGCATCGGCCGGCGCGGATGTTCTTCCGACGTCCCAGCCCGGGCCTGGCTTCGTGGAGCGAAACCATGGATATCTTATGCCACCCGATAGGCAACACCCATGTTTAACTACTAGCCGATGCGTGCAATCGAAAGAGGGGCATCAGGTGCCGAATGGCATAGCCTCCCAGGCAAACTGGACAAAGTAAGGTAGAAAGCCGGGCGAATTACGGACAACCCAATGCTGGGAAAGCAAATCCCTATAGCTCAGGTAAGACTGCGTAGTAATGAAAGAATGGTCTGACAGCATTACGCAGTACCCACCAGGCGTTATTTGCAAATTCACTAAGCCTGTGTTGTGTCATTACATTATGAATCATTGCATCGCATAAAACGTGCCATTGTATGGTTTACCTGCAACCCTACGTTCACCAACAATCAACAGCAATGATGTCCTGTAATAGTGCCCATCAATCATGCCCCCCCAATTGATTTCATTCCTGAGTCATGCCACTTTGGTAAGCAGACAATCATTCAAAACCAATATATGTAGAATTCGGGACTACTACTAACTCATTTCTCATCCAGATATGTTTCTGTTATAATGCAAACCGGCATTCATAGAAAATTATTTTAAAGGCTTTTGATCTTATGGTGAGGCAGTATTTTATGCGCCCCGATTCCTACTGTTAGAATCCGACTGACCGCAGGCGAACCCTTAGTTTGCAGTGCTTCTCGCGGGTTGGTAGGCGCGTGTCTGAGACGTTGCGGTCACGTTCGTCAGCTTAAAAATGTTCTAACCTACGGACCATGGGTGAAGGAACGGGGGGGGGGGGACGAACAAGTGGAGCCTTGCCCCCCTATCCGTCCCCTCAGTAATGCCAACTGCCGTGCCCACTTTTTCGGATTTAATTTGTGTTCAGCTTACTTTACTACTACCTCAAACAATCATGCCGGTTTGTATAGATACCTGCAATTTTCCTGCGACTGCACTGGACAAAACTGCTTCGTATCGTAATGACAACGTGTTATCCTATCATCCAAGGCGAACGGAGAAAGCAGCAAATTACGTTACTCTAGTACCCAAGGCTTTGCTCTGCCTTTTTATATAGCCTAGGTTCTTCTGCATGTCTGCTTACCAATACCGCAGGGAGGGGGCATGGGGGCACGTGCCCCCCCCCCCCCCCCACCTAAGGTTCCAAAGGGCCGAAGGGCTGCTCGGAACAATCGACCTAGCGCCCGATGTGAGGGCCGAAAGACTGGTTGGACGTCGTGTTAAGGGGCTTCGGCCTGCAGGGCCGGGCCCTCAAATGCCTGTAAAGGGTTCTTGTGTCGATCGGGGGGCACCCGAGTCGATGCGTGCCTCTGTGTCGGTCGGGCACCAGCGCCAAAACAGCCGCTTGCGTGTGGTCTGGGCATGAGGGCCTGCCCATTTCCCAAGCAGGAAAAAGGCCGAAACCCGAGATTTGCATTGGCCAGGGCCCTGAGTCAATGAGGGCACCCTGTGTCGGTTAGAGGCGCTTAGTGCCTAACAGACGTCCCGTACTGGCCAGGAGCCCCGAGTCGGCCAGGGGCAGTGTCCGAAGGGGGTCGGAGGCTGTAAGAAGACCCAGCCCGCAGCGCTAGACCTTAAAATACCAGTCAGAGGGACCTTTAACTATCATATTTAACTAGTCAACAAATGAGAAGTTTGTGCAGTTGGTATGTCGCAGAAGTTAAAAGGCACGGAACAGCATTGATCATTTATTTGAATGCCAAACATGACATGGTAATGTGACACGCGTTCTGTGCGCAGTTGAGACAGCCTTCGAATGGGACGTTTCATGGAATGCCTAAAAACATAGATTCTCCATCAGGACATGTGAGAATAATGGTACCTCCAGAAGGTGTCTGCAGCCTGGTAGGCGTTTCCAATAACGACAAAACATTAAGTGCAATGGCGTATTAGTGACAATTTTCACGCGTTGCACGAAAAACCGGCAATATAGGGAAACGCCAACTTTTCCCCAAAATATCGGGTTACACCAAATGTGTACGACAGATATAGATACACGACTTGCTTAAGACATGTGCGTACCTTCGTCAAGTATGCCAAGGCCATTGATTCGAACTGGAAATTCTGACTAGCCTGTGTCAAGAGCATATTTTGACATCTAATTTGTGATGAATAAAATGCAGATGCCTCTCGAACGACCCAAAATGCCTCTCCTCTTCCGGCATTTTGCCTCCCCAGGGGAAACGATGGTGAAACGGGCGAATAATTTTAGGGAGCTGGGTAGTCTTGAGTCAACTGTTATAGGTGATTCGATAAGGTAAGGTTGCTCACCGGCAGGAAATGGCCGTAGATGTATATCTAGCGTGGCAATGACGACATTAACATATTTCCAAAATGTGTTATGTGAATAAGGGGTGAACAAAGTTCTCCATCTCTGCTCCCCCCCCCCCTTACCCAGGCTTGCCTCACAGTAAAAATTCCTAAGTATACCCTGAGCTCGATCTCCCAATTTTTTCTAACGTTTTTACGCCTATGTTATGGACAAACTATCTTATCTGGCTACCTACGCTTATTGGAGCCGTTGCTACCAGCGGTGCCTGTCCTGTCAGACCTGCCTGATTGACGAGTTTTCTGGAGACATTTTGCACCTTTACGCTGGAGTGATGTAAGTTGTGCAGGACTGGTGCCTAAGAGACACTTGGGTCGGCTTTTTCACGCACTTTCGTAACCCTGGCACTAAGTTTTCACAAAGGAGGTGGGGCTAGCAGCCCAAAAGCCTCCTCCCTAACGCGAAATTCCCGCGCCCCTACCATAAAAAATCAGCATGTAAGTGCCCAGGCAGAAAAAAACTCCCGCAGTTAAAGGAAGTGTTCCACAGTTACATGGGGTTTAGAACACATTGATATAGCCACATTGAAGACCTTTCGGTGCTGTTCACAATCCTGCCATTCTTCAGGCCTACGTCTCTTTGGGTTCTGAGCTACACGCTGGCGAAAATGGGGAAAGATATATCGGGGAGAGTATTTCAAAGTCATCTTAGCGTTCATGACGTCATTATAACGTCATTCAAATCCCGCCATTCCATAAGCCAGGTGGCGATCGAGGCCGAGAAATAACTGATGAGGTGTTCAGCCCCTATCTTGTGTTCTGGTGCCTCGTGTTTGCGAGCGCGATTTACAGATATAACAGCAATCAACTGGCTCTCAATCAGTTGAGATGGTACGGTGGCGTAATGAAACTATGACGCATTGAGAAGTATATATACTAAACAGAGAATTATCCTGACTAGAGCAGTCTTTTCCACTTAAAAAGTATAGCAGCAGTTATAAGTGAGCTTGTTTCATCATATCTAACGCTTGCATCTGACGCATATCTTCAAATGTGGAACATTCCTTTTAATTAATACCTACACTTGGTACCGAAGCTCTTCACTGGCATTTAGGTTATGAAGATGCCCGAAAGTCTGATGGACATAAATCTGCATTGCAAACTTTGTTTGCAACTGAATGCGGCCTTCAGGTAGCAGGGGATGGATGTGAGTGAAATTCAAGTCGGTGCATGCCAGCCCGTTGTGCTTGTCAACCATTGGGTACTTGCCAATCCTGGCATATCCTCTTGGGTGATGGGGAGGGGGAGACGTTGTACCTCGCCATCTTCCCACCGGGCAACAGGGTTAACGCCGACGTGGTTACAGAGATGGGCACATGTAGTGGTGAGTATAGTGGTCAGTAGAGATGTGTTTATAAACTGGTAGGTATAGTGGTCAGCAGAGATGGGTTTATGTAGCACTGGGTACGTCTACCCATCCACCGTTTCTCGAACACATCTGCTCATGCATTGATTCAACTCCAATGACTGCAGTTTGACCCCACAACAGAGGCCGCAGATAAGGGTAACAGGCAAGGGTCACTCCTTCCCTCCCCAACTCCAGGCTGCACTAAACATTTTCCTATTTGAGTGCATGAAAAGATTGGGGATACAAATAGCGTTATCACTTCGCGGCCACTGGTGTACTGTAAACATTGCTCTTCTCTGAACTTGGCTTCCCAGCTTTTACTGGTGGAAACTGAAATACGTTGTATGACTTGAAATACAGCATGCGTTTGTGTGAGTCTGTTTTGCACCTACTCTAGCTTTGGTGAGTAACAATTCTCTGGCAGATTTGCAGCTTAATGATATTCCCTACCAGCCAGTGCGAAAAATTTGGGTTAATCCATTGACAATTTCACTCCGATATCTGAGATACCGGCCCAGTACGTCACTGTTGCACTAAGGGGCTAGCAAACTGGTCGCACTCTATACTGTTTTTAATGTTGTAATGCCATCGATTGGTAAGCACGTTAAAATATCTTAGCTGAATAGATTATATGTTTGCGTAAGCCTGGTGGGTTAGGCTTCGAATCCCGGTGAGTGGAATAAAAGTTTCCACGCCGCCTTGGAAGCAGTGTCGCTAAGCCGCCAAGTGACCAGAAAATTCTAGCCCACTATAGCCGAGATAAGAAGAGGAACATCCTTACACAAACATCAATATACCCGGCTCGAAAAACATACCTGCAGCATACGGATTGGACCGGCCAGCCAGCTGTTGGCCAGGAGCCCAGCAGACGAGCAGACAGCAAATGAAACCTGCCGGGAGGGGCAGTGGCCCACGTCGCACCGGGCGCTCCAGCACGCCCTGCCCGTGTGTACTCTGGCCAGCACGACACCGGTTTCTCTTCCGTTGGAGAAAGGCGTGGCCCAGAGAAGGTCAGCAGGACTCCCAGAAAACGTAACAACAGAATAATTCCATCGTTCTAGTCTGGGCGTCGCAGCGCACGTCTCGTGACATGATCTGAACCACCGGAAGAGGGGGGGGGGGGCGAGGAGGCAGCGCTCGACCGCCTAGCTCTATCTACCGCGCCGCCATCTGGGTCACGAGACCCCGACCTGACCTGACCTGACCTGACCTGACCTGACCTGACCTGACCTGACCTGACGGGAGCCTGGCGAACGGGACGACGGTCGGGTGGTCGCAGGGTGGGAGCTATTATCTGTGGCAGGCACAAAGCATATGCTTCCCGGGGGCCACTAGCTTCCTCGTCTGGAAACGGCAAGAGGTCGCATCTAATCCCCCTCCCCAACAGTCCGCGACATGAAAGGTGGTAAATTAGCGCAAGGGTTTAAGTCAGGGATCTCCGCCGCTGCAAGTGCAGACGGCACACTTTTCCAGAGGGAGAGAGAGCGCGCGCGAGGTGCCCCGCGGAGGGCCACGAAATAATGTGGACCTTGCCGCGTGGGCAGATAAGCATCGAATTTACATAATGTATGACACCGACCTACTGAGCCTCCCATGAGATATGTACGGAGCTTCAACGTCCCAGACCTACCAAGAACACTGAACAGCCGACAGGTGCTGCTGGTGGCCCACGGCCCACGAACTGTCGTGGGCTACCGGTGCCAAACTGACGAGGAAGGGTCTTTAATCTCTTCCACGACACCCGAGATCGAAGCTTTCCAGGACTGGAATGACCGACTAGCGGGTATTTGATCGTCTCGCGCTCTCACCGGCCTGCCGTGCATTGAGGCCGTACCGCGTCCATAACACGTACGCCAAGCCGGGTGCGCTCGCCTCATCCGAACGGGACTCAGGAGCCCAGCGATGGCGGCGGGTGTATCAGCTCAGGAGGCCCGCGATGGCGGCGGGTGTATCAGCTCAGGAGGCCCGCGATGGCGGCGGGTGTACCAGCTGAACAGCCCGTCATGGTGACGGATGTATCAGCTCAGGAGCCCAGCGGTGGTGACGGGTGTATCAGCTCGGGAGACCCGCGGCGGCGGCGGGTGTACCAGCTCGGGAGACCCGCGGTGGCGGCGGGGTGTACCAGCTGAACAGCCCGTCATGGTGAGGGGTGTATCAGCTCGGGAGCCCCGCGATGGTGACGGGTGTATCAGATTATCGTCGCGGGAACTGGGCACCGTCGTAAAACAATAAACAGGGCGCTTATCTGCAGGACACGCACGCTGGGGCAGAGCAGCTCAGGGCAGACTCGGGGCTCAGACTCGCCGATGGTGTGATCACGCTGTCGGGGGCAGCACGCGCCGCTTTGGTGCGCCGCGTGGTTATCGCCGCCTCATGTGCACTGGCTCCCTGCGAGATAGCCTTCAGCGTAAGCCATCGCCGGTTTGACGGAGGTGCGACGCCCGACGACGATCGCCTCCTATCGGCCCGCCACAGATTGCCACCTCGGCGTCTTCTGACTTCCGAGATACGGGCTCAGGCGGCACACTGCGACGTGTCGTAAATTGTGACGTCAGTGAGCCTCGGCCTCGGCCTCGTCCATGCCTGGAACGGACTGAACAGCAGGCCAGAACCGGCACACAGCCGGGCCCGGTCACTCACCTTGCTATTGAGGCTGAGGCGTCCGAACTCCTCCGTGTTGCCCAGGCCGGCCTGGCCGATGAACATGGGCTGCGACGAGTTGATGCCGCGCAGGAACTTCCTCAGTCGGTCCATGCGGATGTAGACGTCGTCGTCGGCGCGCATGAACCACTCGTACCTGCAGCACGCGCCGCTGGGTCAACAGGCCGCTAGCGCAGGGATCAATGATCAGCCGAGCTGACAGGGCTGGCAACGGGTTGCACCAGCTGGAAATAGCTGCCGAGCTGGCGCCGTGCGGCGGACGGCACGATTTTGCCAATGCACACGAGTAACATCTGCCGCCCGTCCGAGGTACCTGGGCTTTGCCCGTCCCGCAGCCGCCGGGGAACACTCACAGAGCGGGATCAGATCTATGGTGCTGGCGGTGGCCGCTGAATAGCGGGGTATCAACGCCGTCCCGCTGGATCCTTAGGCGGTAAAAAACGGTGTCCAGCGAAACTTTAACTGCCAAGAAGATCCTCATAGACGTTTTGGTCACATATCCAAAGGACCCATGAATCAATGCGTCGACCGTTGACCTCCGCAAAGACCATGAAACTAACAAATTTAACATTTGACGGTTGCTGAAAGCTGATCCACATTTCTAACAGTTCTAAAAACGGTAGCCGCTTTCTCATGGACGGCTGCTGACTCAGCGATGTTTTATGGGGCGTCATGAAATAAAGTCTAGAGTTTAAATAAACAATGTAAATAAACAATGTAAATAAACATGGGCACACTTCCCATGGTTGCGCTTCCCAACATTTCAGTTATATTTATGTTTATTTTATTGAAGGCCCATCCACGTAATGGTTGCTCTGCGCCTAGTCGTGCAGGGAAAGAAAATCGCACACAGAACACAGAGATACACACATACGCACAGGTGAATGCAGTTTCAGTCGATGAGTCGGCGACTTAAAACAGTCAAGATTGCCCGGCGTGAGGGGGCGCGGACGGCCGCCGCAGGCGCCCGTTCCACGCGGCGGCCACGCGGTACGGAAAATGCCGCTGGGTGGCGGTCAGACGGACACGCGGCAGATGAAACGGGACGGCACCGCACGAAACAGCCCCAGTTCGGCGTTGGGAAGACTTAGCGGGCGTCATCAATAGAGCACGCAATGCACTGGGAGATTCGGGGACGCGCAGTGCCCCGCACACCGCCAGGCAGTCGCGGTGGTGCGCATGATCTGTAACGCTGCACCAGCCTAGTGCTCCCGGGACAGGTGAGATGTGATCGCTACGACGGACACCGCTCGCTAGCCCGGCTGTGAAGCGCATCACCCTTTGCATCTCGTCTAGGTGATGCATGACCGCTCCACCCCAGATGGGCAGACAGTAGAGGATGTGGGCGAAGACGTGAATTTGGACAAGGAGATTCAGGACCTCAGCAGTGAAGCGGTGTCGAATTTTGAACAGGGATGCGAGGATTGCATTACAGCGCATTAAGACAGGATTACGTCATTACTAAGAGAGGAGATGTGGGCTTCCCACGTGAGGCCGTGGTCAAGGAATGCGTGTAGTACCTTTACTGGGGATGATGGATGAATGTGCCCGAGAAAGTAATGTGGAAGTTGCCGGTGTTTGTAATGGAGGGTTTGGCGCCCATCAGCATGAAGTCTGTCTTTGTGAGGTTCATTTTAAGGCTGTTTGACTGAAACCAGTTTTGGAGGCACTGAATGGACTCCTCGACACGGGCTTAAGGCTGGACAGGCCGACGAAATCGGGGTGGCGGAGCCAGGGAATTGGGTGTCATCGGCGTAGGATAGTAGGCGGCCGTGGATAGGTTGTTGATGGATAAGTTGACGGTGGATAGGTTGTTGATGAAGACGATTGGGCCGACATCACCGGGCCATCCCGTGTGGTAGGGATAAGGTAACCGAGCTACCCCGAACCATCTGCTCCCGACCGCTCAGATAGTCTCAGAACCATTCCGAAGAGCATAGAAATGGGACGAAAGTTTGTTCAGGTCTGATCGGTCGCCCGACTTGAACACCGGAGTGACGCGCGCGATCTTCCAGACGGATGGAAAGGTGCGTGGTGTGATGGAAAAGTTGATCAGATGTAAAAGATGAGCGCCGACTACTGGTAAATATTTTTCACTGCATAGAGCGGTGCGCCATCGACACCGACAGCCCTCGACGCGCTCATCTTCCTGATGGCTGCAGAAAGCTCCGGAAGTGTGGTTGGATGCAGGGAGAACGTCGGTGCACAGACACGGTACGGGTGCGGTTCAGCCGGGGGCGCACCCGCATTACCACGCGCCGCCGTCGCCTCCGCAGCGATGCCACCGATGGGACCAACGGTAGCGAAGTGGGCATTGAGTGCGTCCGCTCGGGTGTCCATGTCGTAATTGGGTGCTTCGCTTATTGTCAGATCAGACACGTACGGCTTAGTCCGTAATACCAGTTTTCTCGAAATGTTCCTGAAAAGCTCATAATTTCGATTTAAAATAGTCGCTTCGCTCCTGGGGGAGAAATCTAATTTACTTCCCGCTCACCACTGTGAAATTAATACATTTTATTTGCCTTGCTTTCTCAGCGTGTGTGTTCTGCAGTGTTTGCAACACACCAAGGTGTCAAAACGTTTGTGTAATAGATGTTGCTAAAGCTTGACACATTCTGTTTCGACAAGAAGAAATGCGAATATGAAGCTGTCATCCCGCGAATGCAGCGGAACATTATGTTATGGCTTTGGAGGTGCACTTTAACTTTGGGAATAGGAGTATTACCTGGTCCATAGTGATACACTGGTTCAAACTATAGCCCGTGGCATGTTCGGTAACAGCCCCTTGCCGCCCGCTGAGCCAATCACAAACGTTCTTTTATTCACACTAATAAAGGTGCGCGCAGCATTGTCATGGTGATGGTCGTCGCGAATGCAAGGAAGAAGTGCAATGCTGTTACAAAGCGTACCACTCATTGCAGCGTAATTCGGACTCGAAAATACTTTCGATTGATATCTCTGGTATGCCTTGACGGTGCTGCAGTGGCATTGTCCAGTACTATAATTAGACGTAACTAGTCCTGAGGTTTCACTGAAGTATGCTTTTGAAATCGCCCCAAAGATGGGACGCTCCTTCCACGACAGGAATCCCGCCAAGGACGGGCACGCCGTGACCGAACAGTGACAGTCACACTGCTCTGACGGGCCCCACGAACCGCTGACGACAAGCCGACACCACTGCCCAGGTGTTAAAAGTTCCGCTCGCGCCCCGGCCGGCCCGTGCTGCGCCCCGTGGAACCATTTACGGACTGTGGGCCCCAATGAATGGGCGGCATTAGTGGGCCAGCGCAGCGGCCGGTCGTCACAATACCGGCGGAAGGCTGGCAGTGACGGATACGGTCACAGATCACTGCTTTGGACGACAAAGCTGATGCCTCACCCGGGCTTGTCGGGCGCCGGTGCCCGCCATCAGGGAGCGACAATTATTTTCAGCTGACACAGTTGGTTCCAGCCTAGACTGTGAATGAATTGTGTCATTTTCCCGTCCATTCGTTTGTCCAGTGTGTGTGTGTGTGTGTGGATCCCTACAAAAGCTAACCCTCTCATTGCTAAGGATAAGGGGAGGGGTTGCGACCCTCTCCCTGTGATTTTTCGAGGACGCCTATCCGGCATGTCACGTGACCGCGCTAAAACTTTTAGTAGCCCCGTGGCGTCAAACGCACTGCTTTGACACCAAACACATGCATCTAACACGTCTGGTTTCTGCTTCGCAGCGGTTTTTAGGGAACACTGCACAGTGAGCAGCGGCCGGCGCAGATGACGGGCGCCAGCCGACGGCTCCGCCGATCCCGCGCCACGACGGCACGACACTGCTGCATTTAAGGGTATGTTTCGCATTTGAAGATAATGAAGCGAGCACCAGATATGATGAAACAGGCTCACTTGTATCCTTTTGTATAATCTTGGAACACAAAAGGCTGCTCTAGACGGCACAATTTCTCTGTCCAGTAATATGCTTCTCGATACGTTTTTGTTTGACTACGTCATAATATCTTGCACAGCATTGATTGAGGGCATAATGACGGCCGCTGAATCGCGAAATCGTGCATACAAATGCCAGACATGAGCGACTCCACCATCACAATTGTTTGGCCTTGATCGTCGCATGGCTTATGGAATGGCAGGATTTGAATGACGTTGTGATGACGTTGATGTTATGACGTTAAGACGGCGTAAATGCCACGGTGACCTTGAGATGATCTCCCGAAAAATCTCTCGAAAAAAATCTCCCGAAAAAATCTCCCCAAATCTCCCCTCCTGAGTACGATCTCCACCAGCGATCAGCGGGCGAAAAATGTCATCCTACCAGGTCCAATCTACGGAACAATACAACGCCAGGTCGTTGTCACGTGGCAGTGACGCAAGAGGACCGTACATTAGATGTTATCATTTCCTGCTCTTGGTGGCATGATCAGCCGAGCATGTGCTAACAATGGCACGCCACCGCACGCCCTCTCAACCCAGCCCTTTTTCTCGCTTTGCGCAAAACCACGATTTTGGCGCATCCCGTCCGATTTCGTGCCAGCAGACGGTGGTGGCGGTAGCGCCTGGCCGGTCCAAAGACGCAGACGCGGGGAGGGAGGCCACACGGACAGCACCCACCACCCCACCGCCGGACTACCAGCACCCGTCCCGGACCACCGGCACCCACTCCGCACCACTGGCACCCACTCCGGCCGCTGGCACGTGCTCCGGAACTCTGCGACTCTGGAAGTCTCCGTAGCCGGTACTCACTTGTCGATGTAGTTCTCGTACATGTGTTTTGAGCATCATGGAAGGACTTCTTCTGCGGGCGGGTACTGGTCAGTGACCCCACGCAGGCGTACGATCGGCAGATCTGCGGAAGTGGAGACGACCTTGGTCACTGCAGAGTGGATCCGAGCAGCATGCGAGGAAGCGGGATGGACGGCGCGCGCAACCAAACCCCTGCTTTGCCATCACCATAGCACCACTTCTCGCATCGAAGCCCGCACCGCTGTGATGATGCGGAGCTTTGATTCGCCGACAGTAAGACGCAAAGCGAGCGTGAAGATTAACTCTCACAGTTTGTTAGAGGTGATGTTCATGTGAAGTAAAGGCGCCTTGCGCGTACAACACTTTCGCGTGAAATTGCACGGCCCAGCACGTTGCTCCGGGACCATTAATCAGCGGCAGAAATATGGGCATCATCATCGTGAGAGAGAGGCGCGTGCGTCGGCCGTGACCCGTTTCGTCCCAGGGTCGCCGGCTGCCAGCGCTTTGTCCGCGCCCGCCGTGGGCGAGGGATGCGGCCGCGGAGCCCCATCCACCGCCTTCCCGCCGTCCCACGTACGGCACTGCGTCCAGTTTGTGTCGAGCGCACCGCCAGATGTCCCAGGCGCCGTGCCGTGTGGCGTCGCACGTGGTCCGCCCCATCAACTTCCCCGTACCCGCTCCGCCCCACGCCTCACGTCCACGTAAACGTCTCACGTCCCATGTTCCACGTACCGCGAGGGCCACCAGACGTCTCGGATGTGAAGAACTTGACCTTGCCTGGCACAGCCTGGCCCCACGTCTCGTGCACGGCCACGGCGCGCGAGTCGAGAAACTGGTCAGCCGTCATCACGCCGACGAACAGCAGGTCGGTGCCTCCCGGCTCGTCGCTGGCCGGCGGCTGGGTGCTCGGCCCGACCGGCCGCGCGCCGTCGCCGCCACCGCCGCCGACGCCGCCTCCGTGGCCATCATCTGCAGGTTGCGCGGCGTCCGGTGCAGCGGCCGGTCTTGCAGCATGAGGAAGAGGTGCACACCCAGCACCATGCCGACCAGCGTCGAGGCGACGCATCCCAGCCAGTGCATGTTGAGCCGACGGCACGACCGCTGCAACAGACAGACGAGGCGCCGGTCAGGCGTACGCAGGCTCCACGCAGCCCAGCGCCAGCCACGACACGTCCAGACGGCATGCCCCATTGGCCACGGGCACGTCTCTGGTGTGAGGTCACGTGCGACTACGTGCCGTACTTCGCGACGACGGGTGAATACACGTCCGAGATGCACGGAACTCGATCGGTCAGCGATTAATGTCAATGCCCCCGCTGACCTCAACGGTTAATGTGGTATTTAGACGATTTCACCGGCGAGTTGCTGGTTTGCTAGGTCAACCGTTGTTCGGCGCACGGCATTATGAGCAGGAAATACGCGATCATGGAGCTGCGCGCAATAAAGCGAAAGCCTGGTCATCCCGTGCAAAGAAAATCTAGCCTGCTGCACCAGTTCATCGCGTACGGAAGGCGGTCTACATCTGGTTTACGGTAGCCACGCCGATGAGGAGAACGTGTCAGGTCAGAGCCGCTCGACAAGACGTCCTACGAACGACCCGCGGCTGTCGGTCAATGGTCGAGGCGGCTCGCTCCAACATATCCGTCATGATTACGTCATTCATTAGTCGTCCCTCCATTTGCCTACATTTGAAGTCACGAGTGATGCTGTCATGCTTTCCCCGTCACTAGCGCGTTATCGGACGTTCCTGTTGCCCCCCCCCCCCCCCCTTCCCCCGTCGTGCCCATCTCCGACCCCACCGCCACTTTTGCAGGCGCTGACTGTTGCCACCCTGTCCCGGGAGGCCCGCTCGGTGCCAGGTGGTCCGGCGCCACCCCAGGTCGGTGAGAGCCGCCGTGTGTCGGGACTGACCGGGCTGACCCGGTCGTGAACACTCGGCCAGCGCCCCCTGTCGACCGGTATTCTGCGGCCGACGCCCAGACGACGAAGCCGCAGGACGCCCAAGGACGTCGCCGCAGGAGCGGGACCTGTCATTGGGGCGGGGTCTGTCCGTGGACCGGGGCCGACATGTGGGGCGGGGCCTGTCTGCGGACCGGGACCGGTGGACCGGGACCGACATGTGGGGCGGGGCCTGTCTGTGGACTGGGACCCACATGTGGGGCGGGGCCTGTCTGTGGACCGGGACCGACATGTGGGGCGGGGCCTGTCTGTGGACCGGGACCGACATGTGAGGCGGGGCCTTCTGTGGACCGGGCTTCGGCAGCGGGCTGGGATCACTTCGTCGACTGAGATTCGTGGGATTCGTCTGTAGGTCGGGACCTGTCAGTGAACTGGGTTCGCGTGCGGCCTGGAACCTGTCTGGACTGCGTGCCATCGGCGTACCAAGATCATCATCCGTGGACCGGAATCATCCGTCTGAGACTAGGACCCACCGTTGGACTGAGGCCACCTTCTACGGACCAGGACCCATCCGCGGACCAGGATCCGTCGGGTGCGGATTTCAGATCTCAGTGGAGTGCTGTCCACGCTGCCCCTCAGCACTATGACGCCACCCAGAG
>NW_023596746.1:6742505-6827063 GCF_011947565.3 Pollicipes pollicipes
CTCTTCCTATCTCTCTATCTTTCTCTGTATCTCTCTCTATCTCGCTCTCTCTCTTCTCTCTTCTCTCTCTCTCTTCTCTCTCTCTATATATATTATATATATATATATATATATAGGCAGGTACGAATGATGCGTGATGCGTGTTCCCGTTTACCTGAATTCGCTTGCACATACACGCGTTTTTCGCGATTTAAATTCTTAATGGAATATACATTGCATCGCAACAATAGCTGGCAATCGCCACCTTGTTAAAGTCTCTGAATGCTGGTGTCTTATAAATACTGTGGCACGCTTGTTTAAAAAAAAAACAACTTAAAATCGAGTGGGATCGGCAAACAGTTTGAAAATCCCTACAACACGCCTTTCGATAAAGGCATGCAGCCAAAATATCCATGCACCTATCTTCCCTTTCCTCGTTTATCGAACCATGATGAAATTGCGTAGCGAAATTCTGCTCGCTGGATTATCCCATGGAGACTAAATTTCGGCCAAAATTTGAGAGCTGACAGTGGACAATTTGGTGCCCTGGTGACAGTTCTGTCATGGGGAGCATGGGGGGGGGGGCCTCAGGAGCATTATTCCTACAAATGCATCACTATGTGATCAATGTTTACGAACTTTTACATGCGCACTTTGTGTCAACCGAAGTTCTTCCGTCACGAAGATGTACGTGCGTACAGTTGCTCACAAGCTATTTGGGATTGGGTTAATGCGTACGGACTTTTTTGTACGCACTTAATGAGTAAGAACTTTTCATACAAACTTGCAGTTCGACAAAGTTTGTCATTGCGAATATTTGATATGTATTCTTCCTACTTAATGAATATTTGCATACGAAATTTTCGTACAAACGTTTGTGCACATTCCTCTGTCATGCGAACTTTATGCTTTACGTACATTTGCGTACGAACAATTCTGTACGTACTTCATGCATACGATTTTTGCAAACGAACTACGGCCCCCAAACCATCCATGCTACATATTTTCGAACAGAATCCCGATAACGATATGACTGACAGTCAAATAGGAAAGTCAGTCACATAATTAATATGCGAGCTGACGCACCATTCCCGAACCGTTTGTACCAGGACTTGATGTGTGTTCAGGGTGCCCCCCCCCCCCCCAGCCTTCTAGCTTTGCCACGGTCAGACATTCAAATTTACCATGACGCGGTGTTCAGACCCCTGTACGCCGCTTGAACGATGCAACAGCATGTGCAACGGCAGTTTAACTTAAATCATTCTGCTAAGGTATTGTAGCAATCATAAGTTGTAATAATTGTAACAATGTAATTCAAATTAGTTTGCTTGCAAGCCAGACTTGGCCCCCAACAGCCATCGCACCGTGTGTTGCTCGAAGAAGCCAAGCGGCCGGAACCGCGCGCAACTGCGCCCGACTTGGCATCCCTCAGACGTGACGTCCTCCCAGTCATCCAGACGCGGCGTCGCCACGAGTTATCCGAAAGATACGTTCCCCATTTGTCCGCTAGGTGGACATCTGTCAAGGCACGAGTTGCAGTCTACGCATGTGTTCTCGAAGGCAATTTAAAAAAGAAATGGATGCCGGCTATCTGGTATTGCTGAGCGCCAGACCATACTGTTGGCCGAAGCCGAGAAGCGTAGCGCTGCAGGTGATGCAGCACCGTAACAAGCTCACCGGAGAGCTCAGCTGAACGCCGACACGTGAGGCCGGGCAGTCTTTTACCAATATCACGCCCCTGCAAATCTATAGTACGTTTATTACACCACTACGTATACACAACGAAGTCGCACGCACAAGTAAAAAGTTATAAACCAGAACGACCCAATTGGCAAACAGCGAAAGACACGCACGGCCCATGTTATTTTCATTCGCAACGATTGCCAGCGACCGATGAAAAGTTTGCGGCTCACAGGCCCCTGATGCGCTACGGACACCTGCGTAACACGCCAATGCACTTGAAGCGCCACCGTGCCGCGCGCCGCAGCAGGGGACACCGCACGCGCCCACCAGACATGGCGAAGGACATCGATCGAGTACAACTGCGCGGCCCTCCAGCACCGGCAGCGTCGCTATGGACACGTGCCATGATATGTGGTTTGATGCGGACAGAATAACGCGTGACCTGCAATAAAAACAAAAGCCATGCGATGGCATCCCAGCAAGGGGGCCCACAGTCGGGTCCGTAGACACCGGCGGAAAATGCCACTGCACGCCCACGCGCCGATCACGGGCGCCCATCACCGGCCTGTCTTCATAGTTCGGCCCGGCGCGTGTGTAGCACTCATACGGTAAATGCTCCGCGCCCCAGCGGTCTCAACACTATCGACATCACACAGCATGGGTCACCAAAGTCCCGTCTCTTGCGGTTAAGTCATCGACCTCGAGGAAAGGCCACCCTATCCTTTTCAAAGCAGAGCTGGCTCGATTTTACTCCAGCCTACAGCTAAGCACTAATATTAATTCGTTTGCAGCTCAGATTTGCTTGCAAAGCACCGAATTAACGTCAGCAGGCTAACAGCACCATTGGTAAATTATGAACAAACCAGGGCGCAGCAAGGAATGAGAACTCCTGAACTCGGAGGGAACTCACAAAAACAAGCATTTTGACACCCCTGCCCCCAAAGGCCGAATGACCTAAGAAGTGACCATGACTTTCTAAACACTTAGCCCCATCCAGCAGAACGTAGCATTGAGTAACAAAACATGACCCGAGTCTAAAAACGTGCACACAACCACAAAAATAAACCGCACAAAATTCCGGTACACAGTCGAGAGAGCTGGAAAAACGAAGCCCCTTTAAGACAAAGAATCCATGACATGTCCCCACCATACAGACGGGCTGAAAGGATGTATATGTACATAAGCTAGAACGATGTTACACTCAAAAGTAAGACATGAGCATGGGTCCACCAAACCCCGGCAAGAGTGATGAGGAAACATTGCATAGGAAAAAACCACTTACGGCGAATAGCAATGACCATGTCCCTCCCTCAGCCGTCAAACCTTGAGCGCCAGTATCAAACTGGAAACATACCGGCTGGTGAGGAGAAACACGGCACCAACATGGCACCCGCTCCCGCGCGCACACCTAGCATCAGCGCCCCCTGGCATCGCCGGTGAGGAGTGAGGTGAGCAGCCACTGCTCCGCTGGCACCGGAAAGACCCTTCCACCGCGACCAGCACCGCGCCCGCGTCCCAGCGAGTCGTCGCAGTCTTGGCACCTCGATTCAGTAAGCTCCACGTTTCCAGAGCAGCCTGCAGTCCGCACCCCGACAATAAATAACCGGCGGCCCGCGCGCCGCGTTCGCAGCTCCAGTCCGTATCACAGTGGGACGCTCCGCGCCCCGGGCCGCTCCCGCACCTAGCCGCGCCGCACTCAGTGGCCGCTCGCCTTAGTCCGCGGCTTGAGCTCCTTCTTGGGCAGCGAGCGTGCGAACTGCAGCACGCGGTCGTCGCGGCACACCTGCCAGGCGAGGGTGGGGCTGGCTCGCGGCGAACGAGTTGAGCGTGCCCTTGCACATGACCGTCTGGTCAGCCGGCAAGTCGCTGGCGCACACGATCGGGTGGTGCACGTGCACCATGCCCGGCTCGGCCGAGCGCATCAGTGTGTAGTTTGCGCGGGTGCTTGAGCACGCGATCGACGAAGTCGACGTCCTCCTTGCCCCAGCCGTGGATCTCCTGGTTGAGGCCGCCCACTTCCTTGAGGTCGGCACGGAACAGCGCAGCGATGCCGAAGCCGTAGTAGCGGAACTTGCCGCGCCGCTCGTCCACAGGCGGCGTGTCGGCCGGCACCTCATCAGGCTGCAGGGTGGCCGGGTCGTACTGGCTGAACACCACCGGGAAGTACACCTGACGGGGACGGTCAGGTCAGGTCAGGCCCACGACCCACGGCAAACGGGCGGCCCCGGGTAGGCTTGATCAGACAACGCCGGAATCGCGACAAGCCAAGACGACGTTTGAGCCACAGCTCGGGGCAAATGACCGCTGATTAAACAGCGAGCAAAACTTCAGTCGGCGCGTGGTGGTGTGACGCACGTAATACCTGAGCCAGGGTGGCATCCTTTTTGGGGTGTTACAACAGGGTGCGACCATCGCGCTCTGATTAATTTCAGCATCCTCCGCGAATAACTACCACAGCGGCACCGCAGAAGAAGTACCGCACTTTCACCACAACGCAGCAGCGACGGAAGGTCTCGCCAGCGGCGACACTGCCGACTCCAGACGCTGGCGACGCCGCCGCGCTCCGCACCTGCTTGCCCTTGATGACCGATTGGCGGACGGCGTCCACGGCCGTCATGGTCGAACAGCACGTCCACGTCCATGAAGAGGATGAGGTCGTCGTCGGTGAGCAGGCTGGCGCCCAGCATCAGCGACGAGGCGCGGTCGAAGGGTCGGCTCGAGGGCACGATCGAGATGGCGTTGGCGTAGCGCGTCTGCATCGCCTGTAGCCGCGCCACCGTGGCGTTCCGCACGTCCTGGAAACGAGCCGCATCACGCCGTGGACTCGACTGTAATCCGCGGCGGCGCAGCCACGCAGCGCCGGCGCGACGGAGGGCGCAGCCTTCGCCTTGAGCTAGATATATAATTGGTTGAAGACGGTTAGCGATGCGCAGTTGAACACGCTATCCTGAACAGTTTATGGTCGTTGAGGTAGGTAACAGCCCAATTAATCTCAATCACAGTGCGAGCACGATTGGTCCCAGGTGTAAAGCCATTTGAAGGTGTAGATGCCATCTTTTTTATATTTTCTGATGGCGAAGACTGCTGGAACGGATTCAGTGGTCGCTCCTCACCTCAGGCACAGCGTTCTCGTGGAAGACGAAGATGACTCGGATGCCGTCCAGTCCCACCCTCTCCAGGTTGTCGCAGAAGCGCTGGAACTGCTTAACCTTTCCAGAGACGGCCACGACGACGTTCACCACAATAGACGAGTCTTGTCGCGGAACGCTGCGCGCCTGGCGGACGGACACGAAAACTCTAGTTACACCACCGGCCGAAGCATGGCGCACACACATCCGTGTTTCTATGCCAACGCAGCGTCGAAAAAGGAGAAAAACCACAGCAGCACAAAAACACACCGCAGGCGCACTCGACCCCAATCCGGGGCCGTGAGGCTCGCTTCGTCTAACAATCGACCAGACGCCAGCAATTAACGGGGCCCATCGCCCGTCGCCCTGCGCTGAGCTCCCGCGCCGGCCCGGGTCGTACCTCGGGCATGCCGAACGCCTGCTGCAGGTAGGCGTGTCGGCGCACAGTCTGCACCACCCGCTTGCCGCGGAACCGGATGTACTTGAGCACCAGATCGAGCACCATATCCACGCCGTTCAGCGGGTCCACGCGGTGTGGTAGCCGTAGTTGAGCTCCTGCAGACTCAGGCTGCGTCCCCGCTCCTGCGAACGGGTGGACATCGGTCACCGGAGGCCGTGTCATCGGCGCCGGGCCGGGCCGAGCGTCTTCGGACCGCCCTCCGGTCCCCGGCGGCTCTTCGGCCCGCCCCTGACGCCGTCACCGGCCCGGGTCAAGCCGACGGCGCCCGCCTCGGCCCTGGTCGGGGACAGGCAGACGGCGGCGGTGCTGGGTCGGCGCCGCCGCTGTCTCTCGGAAGGGGAGCTGTCGGCACGCAGTGACAGTGCGATTGTCAGCGGCGCGTGCAGCGCTTGCAGCTGCAGGGAGCCGTTGACACAGTCACGGAGCCCCTCCCCCTTCCCCTTCAGACCCTCCTTCCGGTGCTGGTGCTGGTGCTGGTGCTGGTGGTGGTGGAGGGTGGAGAGTTGGCTGCAGAACTGTGGCCGGATGCTGGGAAACAAACACGCACCGTCCAACTCGCCAGCTGATCAGTAGCAGACGTGTTCACCAGGCGCCTCGCCATCTCGCCCAAGTTGACCATCAAACCGGAAGTACGAAGACATAGTAACTGAAATCTATCATCAGATAAAACTCGAAAACAATGACATTTTCACCTGTCGCCGCTCGGGGGTTTTCGCCATCCATGACAGCCCGGGCAATACTTATACCCACTGTGATCTCACGACCTAATAATCGGAAACTGAAGCACGTATCGATTGTCTCGCATTGTCATCCATAAATCAGTAAGTTTATTTATAGCCTCCAAACACACAGACTGGTGAAAACTTTAGTCAATGGCGTCACATCTCTGTGACCTGACAAAACATCAAAACATGCTGCTGTCAGGATCTGCCAGGTTGACCTGCCACGCCAAATTAAGCCGTCAAGTCCATTTTACAGCCACCCCAACTTTGATGAGTCAGCATATGGCCGTCTGGAAGCTATATCTGAAGAACAGAATGGGTCATTCTTCACCGGCTCAGTTGGTCGCGGTTCAGTGGCTCTGTGATCGTGCTCCACGCACGTAATAACTACATGGTTGAACTATCTCGCTTCTTAAAGGCCGTACAGCATAACATAACTTAAACTCAGTAATCCGATTGAATAATTGATATAATGAGGTAAGGCCTGGCAGTCTATGTCATCACTTAGGGGTTCCTACACTCAACTTAAGTCAGTTTCCTATCTGCTCTGAGCTTACCAGCGTGTCGACTGCGACTTATTTCCCAAAATAACTATCCACGCCACGGCTTAGCCCGCCCGCTGAAGCGTCTGTCATAGTTGGCACCAACTCCGGTCGGATGCTCAGGCCGGATAACATGCGCTGGCTCATTGGCTCGTGCAATCCGCTGCGACTTCTCAAGGAGCCGCGGACAGCTGGATGTTGCCGCGGTTTACGATTCGCAGCCCCAAGAAGAAAAAGCGGTGGCATTATGACACAACGGGTTTCTGTTCAATGGCAGTCTCGGGTCCACATTGATCAGCCTATTTCAACAGAGCGGGCCAGCACAGCCTCAGAGTGGAGTGGAATGTATCGTCCGAACGAGACATTCCGGCCAGGCGGCGGACTAGAGTGCGAATCCTCAGGCGAAGGACACGCATCGCTCTCGATAATCCGGTCATCACGATGATCTCGGCACCGATGGGGAGGGTCCGACTGCTGTATGGGCACTTCCATCGAGTCGATGCCGGGCAAGTACGGCGTGCGTGCACCAACCCTGGGACCGACACACACCTGACGACCGATGACATCGCTTAACGAACGCGAAGCACGACCGCACCGAAGTGCCATGCTTTTACATGGCTTCGTGACCGACAGCACGGGCGACAGCAGCACAGCGCAGAGCCCGGAAGCCGTTACGAGAGCAAGCCATTTATCACGACAAACACCTGCAGTTCTGGTAATAATCGTCCCCGGCTCGCTGCGGCGTAACGGTGCACGCGGGGACCCGGAGCCTCCCAGCCCTATCCGGAGCCTCCGGTCGGCTGGCTGACAGCTGGGTCCACACCCCGCCCACGGTACCCGAGTCACACTGGTGACCCCTGAACGACACAGGGTGCGACGCATATGTGGCGCACTGGGAGTTCAGAGAGATCTGCACTTCACGGAGCACGGCTTGACTTGAGTTTGGCAATGTTCGGTGTTTGATGTGATGCGTCCTCAGCTCCGCGGTAAGATCGTGCGTTAGAAGCACTGCGTGCCTGGTGGAGCCCCGTCCGCACAACTTCGCGACGCCGGCGTACCAGGCGACACGACTCCCAAATCCCTAGTGTGATTGCGTCTCAAGGACAGGCCCCGGATACGAGCTCCGACGCGACACGTCGTGTCCCCGTGCAGTGTCCCCATGCTTATATGAAGTGTCTTCAGGCCTGCCCGGGATGTATCGCTCCTCCATACACTCACCTCCGAAAACAGACACATTCATTGATGGCTTGCAGCCCATACCGCTCCCATGTCTCGCCAGGGCCACAGGCTCCGAATGGAACAGCCAGGCACGCCACCGCGGCCAACACGAAGAGGGCTGGCGCTGCTTCGCATGCAACGCAGGCATCCGTGACCGACAGCCAATTCCACGCGCAGGTGGGGGCTCCTGGGGCAAGCACACGAACTGAAGGCGCGGCCCGCACAGCCGAGAGTGACAGCACGCGGTCCCGCGTGATCCGCACCCGAGCGAACGGCAGCACGTAGGCCGCGGTGACCTGTGCCTGCGAGAACGACAGCATGCAGTCCCGCGATCGTACCTGCGAGAACGACAGCATGCAGTCCCGCGATCGTACCTGCGGGAACGACAGCATGCGGTCCCGCGATCGTACCTGCGAGAACGACAGCATGCAGTCTCGCGATCGTACCTGCGGGAACGACAGCATGCAGCCCCGCGATCGTACCTGCGGGAACGACAGCATGCAGCCCCGCGATCGTACCTGCGAGAACGACAGCATGCAGTCCCGCGATCGTACCTGCGAGAACGACAGCATGCAGTCCCGCGATCGTACCTGCGGGAACGACAGCATGCAGCCCCGCGATCGTACCTGCGGGAACGACAGCATGCAGTCCCGCGATCGTACCTGCGGGAACGACAGCATGCAGTCCCGCGATCGTACCTGCGAGAACGACAGCATGTAGTCCATGAGGGAGCTGGTGGCGTCCCGCACGCCCTCGCGCAGGTGGGAAGGCGGCGTAGACGCGCGGGTCCATCGTCTTCTCCGGAGTGGCAAGCATGAAGTGAGAGCCGATGTGGGACCAGGCGACCGCCTGTTCGGTTCCGTCACCGGCAGCTTGGAGAGCATCGGCGGCGACCCTGTGGCGGATGACGGCGTCGGGTCAGCGGTGTCGCCGCGGGGCATCGGCGGGCAGAGACTGGGCCCTGGGGCGACGGCCCCAGGGCGCCCCGTCCGTGGACGCTGACAGCAGCGCTTGCATTGCCGACTCGGGCTGCCGACATGAGTCAGCGCCCCAAAGTTGCGCTATGCTGCGGGCAGGCTGCGGAATGTATGAATAGTATGAATACTCGCGGGGGGTTTACGACGCACGCCACGTCTCGAGCCATGCAAGGTAGGCCACTCAGCGTACCGATCGCAGCAGACCACGTCGAAACTCAGCCGGTGAATCCAAGGCCCGCACTCTGGCCGATGTGAGACAGGCGTCGCATTCGGCGACTGACCCACGACTTCCATCGATTGTGAGCGATTCTAAAAGGGTATAGCCTTCAGCCGGCTGCTAGCTTACAAAGTTGATGCAAGGGAACGAGACCAGGGGAGAAATCTGTCGCCAATATATTACACACATCGCATAACGACTCTCAACGAAGCGATGTTCTCGCTTTCTTGGAGGAAGAAACGTATCACGTCAATGTCACATGACAGCATTCGTTTCGTACCGTATCGAAGCCCTGAACTGGTATGACACCATTACGTCCCACAGCCTTTGATCACGTCAATTCGTCACCCCTGTCGCAAGCGACAAAGAAGATCGCCACGGGAAAGAAACCGCAAGCTATTTCCGTTTACAATGGCCTCGCCTGGCGTCCGCAGCACCCGTCTGGAGCTCCGCGTTTTTCGGCGCCCGTCTGATGAGAGCTAAATTAGAGATTGGTTCAAACAAGGAGGGCGGCCGCGCCGTGCAAGGCCACAATCCGGCACAAAACATCGTCTGCGCCGATTTCACCGAACTCAGGCGCGAGCCGGAGCGGCCGGAGGGGCTGGAGATAGGCCTGTTGTACCGCTGGACCACCACTGGGTGGCCCGCTCGCGCCTCCTCGGCACTGGGGTCGCAGCCGCCGGGACATGAAGCGCGCTGCCATCGCCCGCTCAACCGTCGGGCACGAAAAACACTACTTTTCTTTCACTATTTCACGGCGTTAAACTGAGTGGGCAAGCCGGGCGTCCGCACACGTTGGTGAATAGCAATGAGCCCGGTGCGATGGCATGGATAGTCGAGGAGTTGACATACATTGTAAGCAAAGGGGAATGCGAAAGGATGTTTTGAATGAAAGGAATGTGAGATGGGTATTAGGCACATCCGCAAGGATAAGGTACAGTTCAGGGTGAAAATATGCGACTAGCGGCCCATCGCCCATGGGTGCCAAGTTTCAGCGATCGACAAGAATGCACAACGCTACACTTTGCAGGTTTAGGAAAATGCTACGTTAAAAAAACATTATGAATGGTTGACATGAACTTTGTTCACTGCTTTTTTCGCTGCCCCTGTCACATTGCCGTCGGGTCGCCGCCTTCACCCCGCTGACTTAGATTTGTTGTCCTCATTTGTAGGAATACAATTCCATTTCATGTCGGTTCACGTAAACTTTTTTATCAGTACTTTTTGAATTCACCACCCCGTCACACGAGACTGAAATGCATTGCTCATGTGCGCACGACTGGCGATAAGTTTGATGAAATGACACCAAGGAAATCAGGCGACAGCTTGCATTGCCTACAAAAAAGGCGAAACTGCTCTTCGATAAGGTCTCAGCTTATTGCTTCTTCCTCACCCTAGCCACATTTGCACTGTCAAATTTTGCGGTTTTGAAACAGTAATACTGAAGAGCAAGCCTGAAATACCGTCATCAGCAGACACGCACTCGCACCCTCACCGACTTGTCGAGCTTTTTGCCAGCCCACAGAACGCTACAATGCTAAGAATAGGTCCTAAGGAACTCGTCAAATGCTTACAATGTTGCGTAACGAGCATATCACACATTCAAAGACAATAATTCGCTCTGCAGCTGCATTCCGGCTGCTGAGCGCTGGGACTCCCTACCAAAGGTGTGAAGGCGGACGGGGATGCCAATTTTGATGTCCACTCTTTCCATGCATCGCCATAGCGTTGAATGTTGAACAATCTTAAAAAGTGTGTGGGGGGGGGGGGGGGCGGGAGGCACCATCCGCCTCCAGTTCTTACGCACATGCCCTGCATGTCTAGCCACTAGCGGTCCATATTCGCTGCTTGATACTCTGCTTTCTAATGCATGTGTGCACTAGTACACGCTGGCTCATGCTGAAATGAAAGATGCTGCAGGAATGCACCACCTATCACCACCCACGGTGATGGCAAATGAATGTTTTCGTAACATGATACCATGCCTGTTAGCATGGATCAGACACAGAGCGGCACCGAAAGCGAAATAAAGCCATAACTTACCAAATTTGCATAGGGAAAATTAGTTCCAAAGTGCAAGTGCACAATCAAAAGAAGTCTCTTTTGTGTTTGAGTGTGACACGTCATTTCAATTTCGGTAAGTGATTAGGACTCCTGATCGGGTGAAGATCAGTTGTTCCGTCCCAAGCGATGGGAAAAAATTGGCGACTAGTTCAGCAGTGAGCGGCTTTTTACATCAGCACCCAACAGGTTTTCTTAACAAGGTACCACAATACGACGCAGAACATTAAAATATGCAGACGCTCCATTGAAGCTTCCACACTAAGGCCTACACGGCATTGCTTAAACTCGTGACTGACTGCTAAGTTTGCTATGACTGAACCACATTCCATCCGTCTTTCCTGAATAACACACACCGTACGTCTGGACCCGTCTGTGAAGTCTGGTCCGTCCCTGGCGTCTGACGTCATCACGCGAGGGCCGATGACGCCTGCGTTGACAACCCGCTCGCGTGTCGCGCGCGGCGGCGAGACGCGCTCCGTTCGGAGGGGCCCTGAGCGGCGCGCTCGCCGCGCACCAAGGTCCACCCCGCCGGGCGACCGGCCCCGAAATAGCTATCGGGGCATGTATCGAAGCAGCGACGCGCCGGTCCGCTGCAGGCCCAGCGGCGCCGGTCAGGGGTGTCTCGAGCGGCGCGGGTGCGCGTCAGCCGAGGCGAGTCCAGCGCGCCGCTCTCACCGTCCGTGGGAGGTCGTCACATGTAGGCACACGATGTCGTGTCGGAGGTGGGGAGAGGAAACTGTTGCGGCGCGTCCATGCATCAATATCAGGTCAAGTCGGTCCATACCGCCTCGTGGTTGCTAGCGTCACTTCGTTTCCAGGCCATGTTGTGCATCTGGAGAGGGTGCTCGCACACTGGAATTCAGGTCCGCTTTGCCCCGGCATTCCAGGCCAGGATTCTTATGCTGGGGCGATCATGACTCTGCCAGGGCACTGTGACAGATGACCGTTCCCCACAGACCGGGGCCGAGGCCGGCGCCAGCGTCGTTCGTGACGTCAGGCGCAGCAGCGTCTGGGTACTGAATGATACCCCGCCTGGGGCCATGCCCAGCCTGGCCCGCCCACGGTTGGCCGTTTCCGGCAGCGCCGTCAACAAACGGAGCTCGAGCCACGGCCCGGCGGTGGCAGGGTTCACAGGCCGACGGCCCGCCGTCTGGCGATGCCGCGTCGGCGGCGGGGCAGAGCGAGCGCCGCTGCGGCGAGGGGCGGGGAGGGGGGGGGGGGGGAGGGAAGCAGCCGGCGGGGCTGCGTTGGAAGGGTGTCGACATCGCCGACCAGCCACCCCGCCGACAGAGACACTCGAGGAGCCCGCTGCCAGACAGGGAAACGACTCTGCGGAGAGGGCGAGCGATCCTCTCGGGCGGGGAGGGTGACTATGGTCAGCGTCTGCAGAATGGGTCGCGCGGGCTCTTCCCAGGTAGGGCAGTGTGAGATGACCATCGTGATTACATGAGCTACAGGGCGCGCCGACTACCCTGGTCATATGGCGCCCATGACATGGGCATCCTGTTGAGGGCAGGGCAGACGGCGCGCGTTAGTTTGCCGGGCGAGGCAGGCTGAGCTCATGCCATGACAGGGTGAAGTCAGAACGCACTGAGTAAGCTGGGGGCACAGCCTAGTGAGCGGTGACCAAGCCTGGACAAGCTGGTCATAGGGCTGAGGGAGCTCTGAACGCGGCCGGGTGAGAGAGCTGTTTACAGGGGCGGCGGATGAGAGGGCTGCTGCCGAGGCGGCGGGTGAGAGCAGCTTACCGAGGCGGCGGGTGAGAGGGCTGAGCTCGCTCTGCTGTTCGGGCGGCGTGCTGCGCACCACCTGACGGTAGCGCTCCACCTTGTGACGCTGCTCCTCCTGCACCTGCTGGCTCTGCGGACACGCGGGCACGGACTCGGTCACGCCGCGCCACGCCACGTGCACGCAGTTCACTGCAACCGCCTCGGCCGCCGCCCACGGTCGGAGGAGGCGCTCAAGGCTGGCGTGTGGTGAAGCGTGGGCATTTACACAGGAAAGACGTCGCGCTGGGCGCGTACAAATGTTCACAACGATGTCTCGGCACGCCAAGGCCGAACAAATGAAAACAAAACCACTGCACGACGCGGTCATGCACGCGTGCATCCACAGCATGGTGACAGTTTTAGAACAGGTTCTTTCCAGTAAGACATGGCCAGCGAAGGCGTCCGTTCAGAAGTCGGCTCCGGGACGCAGCGCCGCTTTGGCGACACGGGCTGTGACTCGGGCTGGTCTGACTCTGAGCCGGCTGATCTGACTCTGGGCCGGACTGTTCTGACTCTGGGCTGGACTGGCCTAGCTCTGAGCCGGGCTGATCTGGCTCTGCGCTGGGCTAGTCTAGCTCTGAACCGAGCCAGCCCTAGCTCTGAGCCGGACTAGACTGGCTCTGAGCCGGGATGATCTGATTCTGGGCTGGGCTGATCTGGCTCTGCGCCGGGCTAGTCTGGCTCTGAGCCGGGCCGGTCTGGCACTGAGCTGGACTAGTCTTAACCTGGCACTGAGCCGGGCTATTCTTAACCTGGCACTGGGCCGGACTAGTCTTAATCTGGCACTGAGCGGGCTCTGAGCGGGCTCTGAGCCGAGCTGGTCTGACTCTGAGCCGGGCTGTTCTGGCTCTGAGCTGGGCCAGTCTAGCTCTGAGCCGAGCTGATCTGGCTGCACAGACTCTGAGCGAGCTCTGAGCCGGGCTGCTCTGGCTCTGAGCTGGGCCAGTCTAGCTCTGAGCCGAGCTGATCTGGCTGCACAGACTCTGAGCGGGCTCTGAGCCGGCTGCACAGGCTCTGAGCGCGCAGCACGCAGGCCGACTGACTGCGCGGCCGCCCGCTGCCAAGCTCCGGTGGTGCATCGCTCTCAACTGATCAATGGGTGACGACTGACCACCAATCTGGATATCGGGCGAGCTGAGCACGAGTTTGCGCGACTGTCTGCGCTATCCACTAGCCTTCAACCAGGCGTATTAAATAGCGCGCCGACGAAGGGTCGCAGGAAGTTTATTGCACGCTGGGCGCCTTGCTCACAGAAGTCATCGCGGATAAGGATAACTACCTAAATCAAAAGCTGCTACTTCACTCGGCTGCTCGCACCCAGTGAGACACTCCTTTTAATTTGTACGCTAATCACAACGTGCACAACGCCCCTGGTGCACAAGCATATCCGGGTTCGTCGCAGGTGGGAAACGTAAGCGAGTAATCAAGTTCCCGGGTGAAGACGCTTTGGGGCATGAACTGTAACGACGCAGGAGCTTGGACAAACACGACCTTGGCAGCTCCTAATTGCTGGGAATGCCACAAGCTGACAATGCGGACATCGGGGACAAAGGAAGTCGATATGGCGTAGAGAGGCCACAGATCAGTCACATCGCCAATTAGTCGTGGCGGACCGGCTGCCAACCGTTCGGAAGCACACACACACGCACACACACACACACGCATACGTACATACATACGAGAATTCGCAGGAGAGGGACGTTGGACGGTGGTTGGATGACGTCAGTAGAAAGCACGCATGGACGCGCTACAAAGTCGCGTCGTCAGGAAATCTCTCTTTTCTATTACGATAAACACGCTCCCCGAGACAGCCCACTTGTGAAAAGCGCGTGCGCTGACACAAAACGGAGTGGAACGTCGAGGCCACAACGTAATTAAACACAACACGCTGGCAGTTACCTAACAGAAGCGATGCTCATTACATATGCGGGCAAGGAAGGTGCACATGAAAACAGCGTTGTCTTTCTCAAAATAGCCCCCCTATAAAGCTAATAATAAACAAAGCTTCATAATAAATTCCTTATAAAGCTTCAGCACAAGAACTCGTGCTGCCAAAAAAGGGAGGGAGGGAACAGGGCAGCCAAATGAGTACAAATCTGCACCTTTTTATGTTAATTAAGCTTGTTGCCTCTCATGCCGGTTGTTCCTTATTCCAGCACTTTATAGTACCCCATCATTGGGAAGACGACGACGCTTAAAAATAAAACGATATTACGGAGGTCCGTGTGGCTCAGAGATCAAAAGTGGCTACGAAATCTTAGCATAATAAACATACATATGTCCTTTACAAGAGACATGACAATGTATAACATATATTAACCTTGAAGGAGGTTGGAATTTACAGTCGGTAACTGAATTTCGTGCGTTGTTTTCTGTCCATGCTCCGGTTGTGAAAGACCGCACTCTGCAGCCACTACAGTCACATTCTGCAGCACGTATGTAGATGATATTGTTCACCACAAACGGCTGCAGAGAGCAGTCCTTTACAGCCAGAGTCTGGAGAAAAAACAACACAAAGTATTAACCTTGTGTTAATCGGCTATTCGGCTGGATCTGTAGTCATCAGTGAAGTTCACCTTCACCTGCAATTTTTTTGTCTCAAAACGGCTGCACAACCCGCCGCAAAGGTCGTTGCCGGCTTTTCCGTCCCTTCTTTCGCAAGCACAGAGAAGACTTGGACGGTATGGGCCGCTGTGAGCCTTCGCGGCCTCCTCCTTGGCTGCTCGACGAGAAGCGTGCCATGATACCTGGCTGCCGCCTGGCTAGCAGGTGGTGCTTTGTGGCCACTCGGCCGCGGTGTGCGAGGCAGGAAGCAGGGCCAGTTTCTGTGCTCTGATTCTGGACGAGCGGCGGAGACGCCCCGGCGCTTTCGGCTCAAACACATGCCGTCAGCTCCGCGCTATAAACACCCGCAGATAAAATTGGTCAGAAGCTTTACACACAAATCTGACATGATGGTTATAAACATTCCTGCCCATGAGGAGCGCAGCCGTGGGCGAGATCCGGCCCGGCCATGACCCAGCCGTTGCCTCCAGGTCTGGTCCTGTCCGGTGTCAATGTATGTCCGAACGTTGCCTTCGGTCCGAGTGCCATTCAGCCCAGCCGTTCAGATTGGCGGAACAGTTGAACAAGCAAAGGCTTCAGTCCAGCCAGGTTCATACGATGTTTTCCTCGATGTAATGGGCAGCGGGTACACTCTAGACTTTCGCCGACCGCACGCATCGAATTGAGGAGTTTCAGGCCGCGGGCTGAAAAAACCTCACACGGCAGAGACTGACGGACACCTCACGTCCCAGACTGATAGCCAATCTGAGGGACCGGCGGATGTCTGACACGAGAGACTGACGGAGATCCACGCACGAGAGCTGACAGCCAAGCCAGCGGAGCGGTCGGGGTTTTCACAGCCGGCCAGCCAAGAGGAGCTCTCCGCTGACACGCCGAGTTCATGTCCCGCTCCTGCTTGGATCGGCGGCGATTACGCAAAAAGGTGTCGCCCATGTATAACCACGCTAGCAACGTCTCCATGACACATTGAGCAGCGTACCCGCAAGCATTGGCACATCGTGGACATGTGCGGTGGCATCCCTCAAAGACAGGAGATATAGGTCGGTGTCAACCAGGTCACAAGCCCTGAGCCCAACGCGTGAGCCCAATACGAAATCATCGCGTCGTAGTTAAGGATAGCAAGCTTCCATAGTTCTATCATTAATCGGAATACGTCTCCATGACAACAGGCAGGCGATTTGTCCAACATCTCCATAGCAGTACCCGAACCGCCACTGCACCTCGCGCTCGAGTCAAGTCCCGCCGTCTCAAGGACTTCAGCTGCCTAATACGGCCATGCAGGCGTTGCAAAAATCGTCCTCTCGTGATTGGATGCCCCTTTTATCGTCGGGAGCTGTCCGACTGCGTCGAATTCCGAACCCGATGATGCGGGATTAGCCTGGAGCCACCGTCCTTGCTCTCACGGGTGCAGACTCGCCTGTGCCGGCCCCGCCGCCAGCACGCAACCTGCCAGCGAACGCCCCCTCCACAACGGGGCTTCATCCAGGACTCGGTCCGGCCTGGTAACGCTCTGTCCGTGTGTAAGCCTGCATGGATGGCTGACGTGAATTTCGTGCTGTCCGAGACGTGTGAATTGGGTGAATGTGGTGGATGATTCCATATCATCCTCGCGCTTTTTCACCGAGCGCAGCACCGATGACCACGTACACCATCAAGGCAAACGAGCCCTCGACGGCTTTTCTGCGAGTGCTATACCCCGGGGCGACGTCAAAAGGCGGCAACGACGACGCGAGAAGGTGACCTCGGCAGCCTCTCGCGCGTCCGCATCGTGACAGTCCTGTCCCAGGGAGGCTCCCGCCGCCTCGGAAGATGTCGAGCAGGCACCCGACGGGACAGGAGAGGAGGGGGGTTTTAAGGCGTCGCACCGCACCGACGTAGGACACACCCCGTGAGTGCCATCGACACCGGACCAGGCGTCGGCCGTGATATCAAAACACCGTGACGACACCGGACCAGGCAAACATTAAATACCCAGACATTCGAGAACGATACGACATGCGACAAATGCAGAGTTTGGAGCGGCAGGGTACAATGGATTGACATGAGGAACGGAGTGAAAATGGAACAAGTTCCGACACAAGAGTAGGCTAGCTTATTAGCATGCTGACTGAAACAAGAGCCAGATTGTCACATTTGGTATTTCGAACGACTATGCTAAGCTCAGTGTGCTCTCAACTTACGCAAGTGTTCCCAAGAGGACAGTGAGGTTATCTGGCCTGTAAGCGCTCGGTCATGCGAGCTTGTACACACGATAGCCAGGGAAGGCGCAGGATTGTAACCGGCATTACCTGTCTTTGAAGGTGAACAGGCATGTGTAAGACTGGGCGAGATTCATTTGAAACTAGCGCAAAACAGGTGTTCCACTTAGCTTAAGCGACTGTTTTACGGTCGTTTAGTCTGAGCCTGCGCCCCGCCAGAAGAAAATCAAGATAAGCATGTGCTAATTTGCCCAAGCGTCCTTGAATTTGCAATCTCAAACCCTCAAAATTCGCCACCCTATGTGGAATGTCGGCACAAAAGGATGACAGATTACAAGCTCACAAGCGAACCGAAGGTGGTCGTAGGCGTCATGGCGTCCCATCCATGGATGACAAAAGACGAAAGGATCTCCAAAGATATAAATGCAAACAACGTGCTTTGGTTCGAAATGCTGTTCATTATCATGTTCCAAGGTCAACATTTCTGAGGCCAACTTATGGCACAAAAACCGGCAGCTGGAGCTACATGAATAACCAGCCTGCGATTCAGCGCTCACACGCCTGGCATACCCGTGAAGGCGACCTCTTCATCGACATTCAATGTTTAGCTCTGCCTTGCCAAACTATTCCCACGAGCCTTGGCTATCGGCCACAAAACACGCTTGAGAAGTTTGGCCCTGCGCTAATCGCACTTGTTCCAAGGATACCAGTGGCTTCAATCGGTAAACCAAGAGCCCCAGCGCGATACAAGGCGCTCACAGATTCACGGGTCGGTCGTCGAACTCACCAGGAAGAAGTTGTGCAGCTTGTACAGCAGCGTGGGCACCTTGATCGGGTGCAGCGTCATGGCGGCCAGGATGTGACGGTACTTGAGCGAGCCGGAGAACGCTTCTGTGCCCTTCTGGTCGTGGTAGAATATCTCGCGCATCTGGAACGGTTAAAGACAATCAGATCAACATCCTGTCGCGACAACCGTAAAACAAGTTCCGTTTTTTTAACATTGATCGCATCTGAAGCGCTCCGAGCAGGCCAACTCGTTCGCGGACCAGCGGCCTGCGGCGGCCAGCGGGACGGGTCGGGACGTCATCCGAGCCTGGTGCGCGAGCCGGCCAGGGCGACCGCAACGGTCGCCTTGACCGGCATTCATCAGCGCATAGGTGTGCATCATCAGAGCTTCAAGAGCTCTGTCGGCGCGGGGCCGACAACCTGAGGCCAAATTGAGTACCGCTCGACGAATTCGAACCACACAATGGCCTGTTCATCAGCCCAAAATGAGACGATCAACGACGTCTATCACCAGTGGCTGCAGAAGGTGCGAGGGAGAAGCCGCCGCGCCTGCTTAACGGGACATCGGTCACGTGCTCACAGCCATAGAGATCTCGCGTGTCAGAGAGGCTCGACACTAGTCACCGACAGCTGGGCCGGTTGCGCGCGTCCGGCGTCGCCTGGAAGCGACCCGGGCCGCGCCGCCAGCCGCCGCCAGCGCTCCTCCCGCCCTCCGCGCCGGAGCCCATCCGCCGAGGCGTGCGACGCCGCCGCCGCGACGCCGCCGACGCACCGCCGAGAACGGCCCGCCGTTGGCGTCACCGCGCGAGGGCGAAACGCGGCGCCGGTTGCGTCATCGGCGGGAGGATGTCCCCACCTCCGCCTCGGCCGGCGCGGCCGTTACAAAAGCGCGGTAGCCGGCCGCTGGCGCTGCGGGCCTCCATTGTCGGCGCCACATTCCCTCTGCGAGTCGCCCGTTCGCGCCGGCCGCCGGCGGCCGTAATGAGAGCGTTCCCCGCGAAACCGTGCACGCCGTCCTGACTCACGGCCGACGTTCGCGGCGACCTTACTCGTTGCTCTCGAGGTCGGCGGGAGGGATATGGACGCACCGGCGCCTCGCGCGCCGTTCGTTGAACTTGAAGTGGCCATAAAGGTGGCGACCCGCGCCTGGCGCCGCCTGGCGCCGGCGCGGCGGCGCGCGCGTTTTCGCGGCCGCGCACAATTACACAGGTGACGAAATCCGACGGCGTGCGTTGACCTGGCGGGGCTCCGGCATGCGCCGTTCAGTTCCATGGCCGCCAGAGAGCGGCACATTCGGAAAAACAACGCGCCAGGCTAATAGACGGGCACAGCGAGGGTCGGGTTAGTCATCAGACACGCCGCCGGGGAGGGCGCCGGCGTCGGGCCGCACAAAACGAGCCCCTCCGCTCGTCACAAGAGAGCCCGCCCGCCGGCCAACAGCTAACCACGCACAAGCGGCGGGGGAAGCTGACCTCCACTGACCTTGGGTTGCACGATCAGTTCGTTACGTTAGCCCTTAA
Source organism: Pollicipes pollicipes (assembly GCF_011947565.3). NCBI lineage: Eukaryota > Metazoa > Arthropoda > Thecostraca > Pollicipedomorpha > Pollicipedidae > Pollicipes > Pollicipes pollicipes. The sequence goes on from NW_023596746.1 coordinate 6,762,334, forward strand.
ACCAACAAGGATTCCAGAAATGACGACAAAAAAGGACAGCGGAAGGTCTGTATACAAGAGGCAAAAACCGGTTATGTGCGGGGAACGAGGCACGCTGGCGTCTGGGGTCTCAGTTCACCTACGGGGCGGCCAATACAGGAGCGTGCTGTCTGAACGCCGAGTTCTGTCTTTGGGACAACTGATGTCGGTATTATCACAGTATCTGCCGTCAGAGACCCGGCCTCTGGCGTCAGTGTGTCAGTACTCAGGAGCGCACGCATGTAATAGCTCCGGGACAGCACGTGACCAAATGCTGACAGAGAAACATTTCAAGTAGACATGCACAAATGAGAAAACAGGGAACATGTGATGTATTATGTCGCACTTAAATTGTGCGGGCGTGTGGCACACTTACTCGGTTTTCAGCGAAAAAGCTTGGGTCCCCCTCTGGCTTGGGTCCCCTCTGGCCCCCATTTTAAAATTTTGCGTGCGACCTATCAGAATGTCTCGTCGGGGATCTCAGGGCTGGCCATTTGAGCAACGGCATTGTTCGTCGCGCTGCCAGTTCCTCCCGTCAGAGCTTCAGAGCCTCCCGTCACGGCCTCACTTCCCGCCGCCAGGGCTTCGGTGCCGGCCGTCAGGGCCTCAGAGCCTCCCGTCACGGCCTCACTTCCCGCCGCCACGGCTTTGGTATCCGCCGCCGAGGCCTCAGAGCCTCCCGTCACGGCCTCACTTCCCGTCGCCACGGCTTTGGTATCCGCCGCCGAGGCGTCAGAGCCTCGCGTCAGGGCCTCACTTCCCGTCGCCACGGCTTTAGTATCCGCCGCCGAGGCGTCAGAGCCTCCCGTCAGGGCCTCACTTCCCGCCGCAATAGCTTCGATACCCGCCGTCAGGGCGTCGGAGCTCCCGTCAGGGCCTAATTTCCCGCCGCCATGGCTTCGATACCCGCCGTCAGGACGTCAGAGCTCCCGCCAGGGCCTCACTTCCCACCACCAGGGCTTCGGTAGCCGCCGTCAGAGCGTCACTCCAGAGAGGCACCACCGGGGCGGGGGGGGGGGGGGGGGGGGCGCCACCGGGTGTCAATGTACAACCGACCGTAACGCTACTCGACAGGTGAGGTCAATGCCGGCTCGGCGTGCGACGCACAGCCGCGCTGGACACGGCGCATACCACGCCGGCCTCAAACGGGTTTCAGTCGCTCGGCGAAATTCCGCCGTCAAATCGGCAGGCGGAAGACACGCGCAGCTCCGCGGACTGTGCGTCATGTCGCAACCTGGGCTGCGTCCTGGAGTGGCGGGGTCCCGGAGTGGCGGAGGCCTGGAGTGGCGGGGCCCGGAGTGGCGGGGCCGGAGTGGCGGGGCCCGGAGTGGCGGGGCCCGGAGTGGCGGGGCCCGGAGTGGCGGGGGCTCGTGGTGGAGGATCGCGTGGGCCGCGACCCGAGGCCAGCGCGCGCCTGAGCTGTGGGTGATCTGGGCGCGCTCTCCAGACACGCAGACGCGCCGAACGAAGGGGATGGTTAGAAGCAGGGGCGGTGGACGCGTCGTCAGTGGACAGAACGCCCAGCACCATCGAAGCAAAGAACAACGGGTCCTGACCATGCCAGGGGAGGGACAGTCGGGCCACGAGCATAGCACGTAGCATAACTGATTCGAGGCAGCTGCACTGCAGCAGTCGGCCTGCCATACTGAATAAGCTTGTGCCGACCTCTTCCGTCAGGCAGTGCTTACGCGTCGTGCGCGATGTTGACACATCGTACATCTCCCAATATAAACAAGTTAAGGAAGCATGCAGCCTAACAAGGGTCAGGCGCCGCTAAAGCCGGAGACAGTCTGGTGCCGGCGGCCGGTGATGACGAGTGCCTGGGGTGCCAAACCGTGAACAGCCGTGCTGGCCACGCAACACGACGTGAGCAGTTGAGTTAGCGATGTCCCGCGCTGTGAGCAGCTGAGTTAGCGATGTTCCGCGCTGTGAGCAGCTGAGTTAGCGATGTTTCGCGCTGTGAGCAGCTGAGTTAGCGATGTTCCGCGCTGTGAGCAGCTGAGTTAGCGATGTTCCGCGCTGTGAGCAGCTGAGTTAGCGATGTACCACACAGTGAACGCTCGAGTTAGCGAGGCGCCACTCCGTGAGTTGGCGATGTGCCATACTGCGTGCCGTTCTGCGTGCGGTTGAGTCAGCAGTGTACTGCGTCGTGTACCGCGTCGTGTACGGCGCGGTACACGACCGCCCTGTGCCGTCTCGTCGCCTCACTGCCGGCGCCAGCAGCGGCGGCGGGGAGGGAGGGCCGAGGCAGACGGCGGTCAGTGTGAAGGCCATACCCCGCCTGGCATGGGAAGTGTATGGGAGGGGACGGGCAGGGGTGCTCCATCACCGTGACGGCACCACGCTGCTGGGCGGACGTTCCAGACCTGGGAGGCGGCGGACGCAGGGGAGGGGAGCCATCCACCCTCGGTGCACCCACCCCTGCTCTCCCGCTGCAGCATAAAGACTTGCGTGGCAGATTTACGCCGCGTCCGTCCTTCACCCTGCCCAATTACTCGACGTGACGCTGACACCGAGCGATGGGACACGTGCAGCGATTCCACCGAAATCCACCGCAAGCCGCGCCAGCCCCTGACGTGGGGGCGACGAGCGGGGCCGGGCTGGCGTGGTGCAGCGAGCTATACGGTCCTCAGCAGCTAGTCCCGAACATGCCAGCTGTTACCCACAAACGACTTTCGTAATCCAGTCGCGTTTTGCAGCATGTCATCGAAGCCGATCGGGCGGTGACTGTTGGCAGCGTTGGGGGATTTACCGGAGACTGAGCAAAACTATCCTACGACCTCTTGACCTCGCATAAGTAGCCAGAGAGCCAGTACCAAATACTAATAAGCAGGCAAAGGCTACGAACGCATGTAACCGGCCCTGAGTTTGGAGATTAGCGCATATATCAACCGTTCGCGTGGTGAGAAGTTTTTGCTGCAAAACTACCGCGACCGGCGGCCAGTGCGGCTTTCATGCAGCCTTGAAAACACTCGCATGACGTGCGTATTTGCCTATTGCGCGATGCTTAAGATGTTTCGCACGAGTTATGTTGTTAATCATCGTCCGCGCCAGTGGTACCAAAATGTATGTTCACCGCGACATCGCTTTGCTAAACTAGACCTGGAGCTGGATTTTGCAGTCAAAAAGCATAACGAGCTTACGCTATCAACAAAGCGGCATTGTCTAGGTAGACAATCTCTCTGCCTGATTGTTACCGCCGCTTATATTTCTAAGCGCGCATTTCCGTGATTTGCTAGAAAAAAGTTCAGCACTTCCTTGGCAAAGCCTATGTCGTTTTGCGAGTCAGCCCCAGCGGCGACCCTGAGGCTGGCAGCATTGTCTGCGGTCGCATCAGCAGAGGCATCCCGCTGCCTCTCCGATTTCCGCGTCTGGCAGTCCGACACCTATACAGACTGCTGTCCATATATACAGCGCGCATGCAATGCCCGAGGATGCCCGCTGCGCAGCTTGCAGTGAACCGACCCGCCGTGCAGCCGAGAGGAAGCTGGTTCAATCGTCGGGGCGCAGCGGCAGCGAAGCGCTCCTTATTGCGCGCGGTGATCGCCGCCGCAACGAGAACATATTCTATGTGGGGTCGCAGTTTTCGGGAAAGTTCCAAGGCACTACTTAGCGGTCCGCACGCTGTCAACCCGCAGCGACCGCACCGGCGCCCGGAGCGCTCCCAGCAGCGGGAGCTCAGCCTTTTTACCAACGCCAGCCTGAGAACGAATACGGGAACGAGAACGGGGACCGGGCGGTCGGACACACGCCCGGTCGGCGCCATGTCCGGCAGCTGGTCTGAACTGGTCTGCCGACAGCCGAACACGGCGACAGAGCCCTCGACTGGCGCTGATGTGAGCGCAGCTGGCTGGCATCGCCTGGCACCGCCGTCCGAGGGCACCGCCGTCTGAGGGCGCAGTCATGACTGGCACCGCCGCCTGAGGGCGCAGTCCCGACTGGCACCGCCGCCTGAGGGCGCAGTCCCGACTGGCACCGCCGCCTGAGGGCGCAGTCCCGACTGGCACCGCCGTCTGAGGGCGCAGTCCCCACTGGCACCGCCGCCTGAGGGCGCTGTCCCCACTGGCACCGCCGCCTGAGGGCGCTGTCCCCACTGGCACCGCCGCCTGAGGGCGCTGTCCCCACTGGCACCGCCGCCTGAGGGCGCTGTCCCCACTGGCACCGCCGCCTGAGGGCGCAGTCCCGACTGGCATCGCCGTCTGATGGCGCAGCGCAGCGGCTGCGGCGCGCGGCAGGCGGCCGCCTGTCGCATCTGGTCGGCGCTAAATCGCGGACAGATCACGGCGAGGCTTCGCGACCGCGACGGCTGACGACGGCAGCACCTCCACCATAGCTAGCTGGACGTCGCGGTTCGGAGGCTCAGGAGCGCTTTTTTCGTGAGGCAATCCAGCTGCTCCCGTCGGCCCGGTCCCCCAGTTTGACAGGTCCTTCAGCATGGACTGTCGTGTAACGGTACCAGAGCCGGAGCGTGGTGACGGGTTCGGTCGCTTCGGCGACAGACGCCGGTTCAAGGACGGTGAACCTACACGGCGACATTTTTGTTCAGTTGTGGCTCGGCATGTTTCCGGCACTACTGGCGACAGAGGAAATGATCTTGCAAGGGCATATAAATGAGGAGGCGGGGGAGAGCTGAGCCCCAGCTTTGGAAAATTGATTTGCCCCATCGACAGTGACCCAACAGAAACAACCAAAATGAACTATCATCCGGCACAGTGCCTCAAAGAAGCCAACAAAAATGGCTCTCTCCCCCTCCCCTCTCAACTTGGGAGGAATTACACTGCCCTTTACGTGGTGAAACTTGGCAGAACGGCAAAACGCCCAGTTCGTGAAAAAATGCGAAAGAACGCTGCACTAAAATGCCAAGGTAAACGACCTGGTCTATCGGGTGAACGATCTCAAGCTAACGCCATACCATGAGCAACGCGGCTCTCAATGCACCGAATAATACCCTGTACGAATAACACCATATAATACCCAGCAAACTGGTTCGTGCCATTTCCATTAGACGGAGAACGACTAGCTCAGATGCGCACCGCAGCCAAGCGGAGCGCGCGGCCGCACCTGACGGAGCTGGACCGAAGCCACGCTCGCGGCCGGCCGGCCGGGCTGCCGCCAGTGACGTCACAGCGGCAGCCGCCGGCCGCTGCTTCCAGGAGCTGACGCCAGCTGAGTCAGCGGCCGAGACACGCGGCGGCCTTGCCGCGCTGCCCGCCGACGGAAGCGCCCCGGGCGGTGCGGCCCGCCGGTCGGCAGGTCCGGCCGCCGCCGCCGCCCGCCACTAAAAAACATCCCCAGGCCGCGGAGCTGGACACGGTGAACAAAGGCCGCATCACTGGCCCCTCCCCCCCCCCCCCCCTTGCGCTGGGAAAGCCCATCAAGGTGTTTTCCATTCCACATGTTTCACCAAACATATTTTCACCAATGGAGCGAGAACGGCGCAAACAAGTTACCATCCCCGCTGATCGGCCCGGGCACTGACCGTTAGTCTCTGTATAATTACCTGTACCCCGCAAAACAAGTCAAGCAGAAATTGGTGCAGAACGGCCGCCGAAGCGCGGCGGCGCGTCCGGTCGGCGCGCGCGGAACTCTGACCATGGCGTGACGTGGCCGGCTGGCGGAAGGCCGGGGAGGCGCGCGGCACTGGCCGACTACAGCTGGCGCCCGCCGGCAAGAGCCGGTCGCAGCGGCGGCCGTCCACTCGGCACCGGCCGGCGCCGTCCGCGTTGCGCGCGGCTACGCGGTGGACCGTTGCACGGGGGCAGCGTTCACCCGCTCGCCAAGGTCGCGGGCGGCTGACCCGAAGTCGCCGTGGAGACCCCGCGGCGTGAGCTGGCCCACCGCAAAGGTGCAGGGCGTTCGCGGGTCCCAGCCTGCCGCGGGTGCTCACGATGTCCGAGCCGGACCAGCGGGGTCGCCGGCCGGGGACTGAGCCGCGCCGCTGCCAGCACGTGCGAACGGCGGCATCCGGCCAGCGAGGGCCGATGACCGGCCAGTCTCCTACCACGCCCCCGGCCTTCGGCGAGCGGCCGCCCCACCCGGCGGGAGCTCAGATCTGAGCTGGGCTGATCTGAGCTGGGCTGGGCTGGGCTGGGCTGGGCTGAGCTGAGCTGAGCTGAGCTGAGCTGAGCTGAGCTGAGCTGAGCTGAGCTGAGCTGAGCTGAGCTGAGCTGAGCTGAGCTGAGCTTGGCCGAGCTGAGCTGAGCTGAGCTGAGCTGAGCTGAGCTGAGCTGGGCCCAGCCCGGCCGTTGTCGCGCGGCGTGCGTAGCTGCGCCACGTGCGAGCTGGCAGTAGCCTGGTCATTAAACATTTTACCCGGGTAAATTACCGGGTAAATTACCCGGTTTACATCGGCAGCCGAGGATAATTCGAATTAAGATCGGAACGGATCATGCGACGTTAACCCTCTCGGCGAGGGGCGTTTACATGGGCGAAACCGGCTTTACGTCGGATTAACGGTCGATAGTTCGATCCCGCTTAGTTCGAATCAAGGAACGGATTATGGGGCGAAAACTGCGCTTTTGAGGCTAACTGAACAAAACAAGAAGAAAAAAGCCGGTACTCTGCGTATGGATGGCGAATGTCACGAGCCATGGTGGGCGCGAGACAGCTATGAGGGCGAGGAGGAAGATGGACTCCGTTGGAAAAATGATCTGTGCGGGACTCATAGGCTTTATAGCCACAGCACAAGCCATAGCACTTGAAACACAAGAGTTGCGCAGTCAGCACCGCCAAATCCGTCACGTAAGCAGTGCCATATGCAAATTTTTACTAGCGGGAAACTTTGGCTAGCAGGAAATCAGTATTTTCTTGTACTGGCCAATGACACTCACAAACTTACCACACTCATATCAGTATGCCACCCAGCATCATGTCATCTACTTTGCGCAGCCCGAGAAACACATTACCTACTCCCACACTAATGCATGTATGAGCAGCCTGCAACAGCGAGCTAAGCTACAGAAATGACTCATGAATGCTACATAGTTAGTGGCAAATATTGTGTAACTATGTTGTCTTTCCCCATCTAATGCATCATCAGTACCTGAGGGCAGCATTGCCATTTAGACTTGGCATGGACTGGCAAGTCAGAATGCAGCTATTTGCTTTCTTGACATAATAGGGTTGAAATACTGCTTTGATATTCTTGCAGTCAACGGCATTGGCTGATATGGACTGGTGGCTAGGTGGCACAAACAGCTGTGTTCGCACAGTCCAAAGATCACAACATGTGAACCAGCCCCAGAGCTGTCATGACAAAAGCAATCTGGGCTCAAAATTCCTAACAAATGATTAATTATAACAACAGCTCAATTATCCACCTCATGGTTTGCAAAGATATGTGTCACAAAAAAGCACCAAGGTAAGATATTTACTCACCAGTACAAAAGCAGGTAATGATGTGCACCACAGATGTTCTCTGCACATCATGTGGCATTAGGTTAGGTTTACTTAGTTTATGCACTGTTTTCTTCCACATGAAGTGCACAAACCTGGATTTGACAGAGTACTGATGACAGCTATTTTCATCCAGTGCTCACATTTGCTTTCTTGCCATTCTGAAACCATCACTGGGCAATTTTCGTCCCATCATTAAAATAGTTCACATTCTGCACTGACTGCTATGATCTATTGTCTATATTTGTCGATCCCTTGCATCATGCAGGAATTACTGAGTTACCTATCTCACACACATTAAACTGACAAGCAACAAACAGCCTAACTGCATCGAAAACAAATATTCCAGTCCCTGCTTCCTTGCCAGTTGGTCTACCAGCGTGACATAACTTCATATTTCCTTGATAGTATTCTTCAAGTACTTCGCCTTTTTTAGAAGAAGAAAAATCTCTGCCGCGAGCGTTTTATGCGCAGTACGAAACGGGCACAGCCAGCTCACGTTAGCAGAATTGACCAACTTGGAAATCATACAACCCAAACAACATCTTTAGCACCAAAAATAACGAGCAGGCAATTAGCATTATTTACTTGGTCGTTTTGACCATTGCTGCTCACAATGCCCGCCTGAGCGCCTATCATCTTCAAGAAATTACCATCTGACACTATTATTATTTCGGCAACAAATCAGTAACGTGATTTTTAACTCGCAGACAGCAGACGGTTTATAACACGTACTTAAAGGACAACCAAAGGACCAAATCACGGACATACGAGAAACCAAGAATAGTATCCCAGTTCTGCACATTCGTGTCTCGAATTATCTGCTGGTGCGCTGAGCCAACAAATTCACACTTATTGGAACCAAATACATCGTGACGACAATGTCGCTAAAGCTACAACACTTGGGTTCAATTAATATGGCTACTCCGTTGCCGTGAGATCCTGCCATCATGTCGTGCGGAGGGACTGTCGTAGTACCCTCTTAAAGTAGTGCACCTCTTGTACAATTCCAACGAGCGAGGCCTGAAATCGCTCTGACATCTAGAGACATAATCTGCCGAGATAGTATGCCAACAGCAATCCAAAGGAAACGACCAAGCCCCGGGAAAATAAGACTGAAGCAAGGCCAGCGTTTTCGGTACGGTACATATACGTCTATTAGCGTAGTGCACCTCACACACGAGTCCGGATAATGCAATTCACACTTATTAGAACTTAACACATCGTGCTAACAATGTCGGTGGAACTGCAAGACTTCGGTACGATGAATAAGACTCATGCATTGCCGTGAGATGTTGCCATGATGTGCGGGCGGACTGCAGTAGCACCCTCTTCAAGCAGTGCACCTCTTGTATAATTCCAATTGGCGAGACCTAAAAGCCGCTCCGACATCCAAAGACATCCTCTACAGAGATAATATGCCAATAGCAATCCTAAGGAAACGGACCTAGCCCCGGAAATCGAAGACTGAAGCAAAGCCAGGTACGGCACATATACGTCTATCAGCGTATATATGCCGTGCCGGAACATCCAAACCGTATCAAACTGACATTCAAAGACATGCTCTACCAAGAGAATATGCCAACAACAATGCCAAAGGAATACGCCAAGCCCCGGAAACCGAAGACCGAAATAAATCCCACGTTTTCAGTACGGAACATATGCTTTAACTGGCGCAGTACACCTCATACACGGGCCCGCATGGTGCAATTCGCACTTGCTAGAAATGAATATGTCGTGCGGACATTGTCGGTTCAGTTACAACACTTAGGTTCAATGAATAAGACCCATGCATTGTCGTGAGATGTTGCCATCATGTGCGGACGGACTGCAGTAGCAGCCTCTTAAAGTAGTGCACCTCTTGTATAATTCCGATTGACGAGACCTAAAAGCCGCTCTGACATCCAAATACATGCTCTACCGAGATAATATGCTGACAGCAGCCCCAAGGAAATAGGCCAAGCCCCGCAAACCGAAGACCGAAGCAAAGCCAACGTTTTTGGTACGGCACATATACGTTTATTGGCGCAGGGCACTTGAAACACCAGCCCTTATAGTTCTATTCACACTTACTAGAAGTAAACACGTAACGACAATGTCGTACTTCGGTTCAATGAACAAGACTCATGCATTGCCGTGAGATATCACCATCATGTTGCACGGACTGACCGCAGAAGCAACCCCTCTAAAGTAGTGTACCTCTCGCATTATTCCAGTTGGCGAGACCTGAAAACGCCTCTGGCATCCAAGAACACTCTCTACCGAGATAGTACCGTCGTGTATAAGGTGCGCTGCGCTCATAAACATGTATGCACCGTACCGAAAACGTTGGCCTCGCTTCGGTCTTCGGTTTCCGGGGCTTGGTCGGCCCCCTTAGAATTGCTGTTGGCACATTTTCTCGGCAGAGTATGTCTTTGGATGTCAAAGCGCTTTATAGGTCTCGCCAATTGGAATTATACAAGAGGTGCACTACTTTAAGAAGACGCTACTACAGTCCATCCGCACATGCTGGTGATATTTTACGATAGTGCATGAGTCCTATTCATTGAACCAAAGTATTGCGGCTCAGCCAACATTGTCGGCACAATGTGTTTATTTCTACTTAGTGTGAATCGCATTATAAGGACTCTAGTTTCAGGTGCCCCGCACGAATAAACGTACATGTACCGTACCGAAAGCGTTGCCTTTGCTTCGGTCCTCGGTTTCCGAGGCTTGGCTTCTTTCCTTGGGGTTCATGTCGGCGTATTATCTCGGCAGGGTATGTCTCTGCACATCAGAGAGGTTTTTAGGTCTCGCCAATCGGAATTATACAAGAGGTGCACTACTTTAAGAGGGTGCTACTGCAGTCCGTCCGCACATGATGGCAACATCTCACGACAACGCATGAGTCTTATTCATTAAACCGAAGTGTTGTAACTGAACCGACATTGTCCGCATTTATTACGTATTTATTTCTAGCAAGTGTGAATTGCACTATCCGGACCCGTGTATGAGGTGTACTGCGCCAGTTAAAGCATATGTAGCGTACTGAAAACATGAGATTTATTTCGGTCTTCGATTTCCGGGGCTTGGTCCGTTTCCTTATGATTGATATTTGCATATTATCTCGGTAGAGGATGTCTTTGGATATCAGAGCGGTTCTTTGGTCTCGCCAATTGGAATTCTACAAGAGGTGTACTTCTTGAAGAGGGTGCTACTGCAGTCCGCCCGCACATCATGGCAACATCTCACGGCAATGCATGGGTCTTATTTATCGGACCGAAGTCTTGCAGTTCCACCGACATTGTCAGCACGATGTGTTAAGTTCTAGTAAGTGTGAATCGCATTATCCGGACTCGTGTGTGAGGTGCACTACGCTAACAGACGTATATGTACCGTACCGAGAACGCTGGCCTTGCTTCAGTCCTAGTTTTCTGGGGCTTGGTCCGTTACCCGAGGATTGCTGTCGGCATATTATCTCGGCAGAGTATGTTTCTGGATGTCAGAGCGATTTCAGGCCTTGCTCGGAATTGTACAAAAGGTGCACTACTTTAAGAGGGTGCTGCAACAGTCCCTCCGCACGACATGATGGCAGGATCTCACGGCAATGGAGTATTCATATTAATTGAACCCAAGTGTTGTAGCTTAAGTGACATTGTCGTCACAATGCGTCTGGTTCTAATACGTGCGAATCGCATTATCCAGACTTGTGTATGAGGTGCACTACTAGACATTAATGTACCGTGCCGAAAACGTTGGCTTGGCTTCGGTGTTGGATTCCCGTGGCTTGGTCGGTTTTTTTAAGGTTGCTGGAGATGCTTCAGTTCAGCCGATATTGTTGGGTCTTTCTCTGTGTTGTCTGTGTGGAAATATCAATTTAAGCTTCACAACTGGAAATAAATTAGGAGTGCAATAATAAAGTAAGAAGTCGAAAGAAGTGCAATGATAAGGTAAGAGTGTAGGCGCCTTTCTGGTCTGCGCGCGATGTGCCGTAAGTCATTAAATATTTGAAAATAATGATCAAAATTATGTTATGTACGAAGGCTCAGCGCACCAACAGATAATAAGAGACACGAATGTGCAGAACTGGGATGCTATTCTTGGTTTCTCTTATGTCCGTGATTTGGTCCTTAGGTTGACCTTTTAGTACGCGTTATAAATCATGTGCTGCCTGCGTGTTAAAAATCGCGTTACTGGTTTGTTGCCGAAATTATAATACTGTCAGATGGCAATTTCTTGAAGATGATAGGCGCTCATGCGAGCACTGTGAGTAGCAATGGTCGAAACGACAAAATTAATAATGTTAATTGCCTGCTCATCATTTTGGTGCTAAAAATGTTGTTTGGGTTGTATGATTTCCAAGTTGACCAATTCTGCTAACGTGAGCTGGCTGTGCCCGTTTCGTACGCACATAAAACGCTCGCGGTGGAGATTTTTCTTCTTCTAAAAAAGGTGGAGTACTTGAAGAATCCCATTAGAATCACAGCTGCCCATGTAAACAGGGTAATTGACTAATCGACGTGAGGAACACGCGATGGTAATATGCTCCGTGAATTGCAGTTTCCAAACTTAAGAGGCACGCATAAACATGCCAACGAGAAGCGCAGATGTAGCGGACATGAAGGGCTCGTAAATTGCATTATAATGCGCACACATCCAAATACCAAAAACAACGAGAGCCAGCGGGCTTGTGGTGCGTCAAACTCACGAATTGAGCTCCATGCAGTGCCTAGCAGTTGACACATTTATTCTGAATAAGAGCTAACGCACTTAACAGTCCTGCGCTTGCACAAAAAGGCGCGCAGTTTCAGTGTTCACCAGCCGGAGCTGCTCCCCAGCGGAACGATCCGGCACGGGCAACACCTGAGCCGGCGTGCACCTGCCCCACCTGTGAGCGGCGGCATGCCTGCGACCCCGGCAGGCAGCAGGTTCAAGGCTGACACCCCTGACATCACCCTGTCCTCCAGCCGGGCAGGCGCCTCCGGCTCCGACACTGCCGCTCCCCGACACAGTGTCGGCAGCGGGTCTCACACACATGGCACGGCGCCGCACTCGGGACGCGCCGAATGCATTCGAGTCAAGATCTGCGGAACAGTAGCCTGCTATGTCGCTTTCGTCTTCCCCCGAGAGCATATCGGAATCATCGCAAGAGGTTCTAGTCCAGCCGGATTTCGTTCCAGTTCTGTTATCTATGCTGCGCCCAGCACGCCGCGTACATCAAAGATAACGTTTTTCAGTGAAAACCGGTGGTGGCAACAACAGGCCAGCCAGATCAAACTGGGGGCCCGCGGAAATGTTTCGGTTGCAGCTTTTCCACTATGCCAATTTTGGGCTGCACTCAGCACAAAGGCGACACGCTGCTAACGCCTGACGCCTTCCAGCTCGCCTCGCACGTCTCGACGCCTCTCGTTGAGCGCCAGGGAAGGCCACCTCGAGCGGAGCGTTTTCCAATCTGGACGCCGCGGCGGCCAGCTGGACAAGCTGGCAACGCCGACCGTTCGCAGCCCACTCCCAACCGTCAGCAAAAAGTCAAGGAGAGGTGTCGTGTTCTGTAACAGGAGACGGCGCTGCGGGTCCAGCCGGGGTCTGTGGCCGCCAGCACCAGACGGGGCTGGCTGGAGCCGGACCGGCTCCGGGCAGGGCGGCCTGCGACGGAGGGGTCTGGACAGCCGCCCCCTCCGCATCAGGGCTGCGGAGGATTACAAGCGACTCATGGTCGGTGTTTGTCATGAAATGTCATACCACCGGGCTTTCGGCAGCCAGGGCAGAGCCAGATCAGGCTTGGCCCTGCCCTGGAAGCTACGAGCTGCTGGCGGTCCAACCCGTGCACGAACCCAGCGAAAGGCACTGGCCGCGACGGTTATTATGAATTCAATTACATCAGATGTCTCGGAGATTACCCGGCAAGGACCTTTTCGCAGGCTGGTTGGAAATGACCACATAGGTAAAAACCACAAACCTAAGTCGACCTTTTTGAAGTGTTTTGGTGAACCCCATGGTGCTAAAAACAGAAAGCATTGGGCCCAGTAAGGGCGTGTCGCACCGACCTTTCTGGGCGTCCCTACCATCCCGGAAACACCCGCCCGGCTCCGATCCCAACTGAAAACCTCCGCCACCTGGCATCGGTGACCTTGTGCGTCACGTCGCTGGCGGCGCGGCGGCGGCGCGCGAGGCCCGAGCCTGCCGCCTGCGGGTGGAAGAGCGGCGCCACGCAAGGACGCCGGTCACGACGTCCTATCGCCAGCGATCGGTCGTCCGCGACGGACAACCACTCGGCGATTGTTTTAGTATCGGGAAGCCACCACTTAGCCGCTTCCTTTATGGCGACTCAGTGAATGACCTTGCGGACGGGAAGGTTCTCTGACGCCGTGAACGTGGAGTCATGAGGCCCCTCGAAGACGCCGTTGCGCGCACAAAACCCGGCACACTTTCCAGTGGGCCTGGGTTGCCATTCCAGGCCTGTGTAACGGACCCTGGCCGGGGCGCGGCCTTGCCGGCGGGCGGGGGCGCAGGAGTCGCGGAGGTGGTCCGGTCCCGTCCGCCGCCGGAACGCGGTTCGCTGGTCAGCTACGGAGGCCGCCAGCTCCGCAAACAAACGGTCGACACGACGGACCACACGGGTGGTGTTTACCTGACGGCGAGAGGCCGTCTCGTAGCGCTGTCATGTTAGCCGACGGCCGCGCTGGGGGCAGTGCAGTGGCCAGAAGGGCAACGGGGCAGCGTGTCGTCACACCCGCTCGCTGCAGTCCACGCCCCGGGTCAGCCGACCAGCACCAGCCGCCAGCTGCAGGGGGGGGGGGGGGAGAGGTGTGCCATCGCTGCCCTCGCGGGCCGGCCCTGACCCCGCCGGTCGGTCACGCTCGCCTGTCGGGAGGGCCAGCCACTCCCGTCGGTAGCCGGATGTGGCGGCGCCGCGCCGCGACGGCGGGGCCGTCGGCCGCAGCCGACTCGGCTCTGGCGCGCGCCTCGCGGCGGGGGATCGGCCGGTGCCGAGTCGCCGCCTCGCCGGGTCGAGGCCGAGCCCCGGTCCGGCCCGGCGGCAGCGACCCCGCCACGTCCGCTGGGTCCCTCCCGGTCGGATCCCATCGGCGCCTCACGCCGCTGTAGGTCCCGTGCGGTCCGCGCCGGGGGACGCCGGGAGCGGCGCCGGGCCGTCGTCTCTCCAGGCCCGGTGCGGTCCTGTCAGCGTCAGGAGCCGCCCCGCACCGCCACCCCGCGCCCGACACCATCGCATTTGCAGCGCAGGCAGCCGTGTTATCAGCGCCGCCGCCGTTTCCTGTAGCGGCCGCGCCACCGGCCGGCCGGCCGGCCGGCCCAGCCCCCAGAGAGGACCGGGCGCGGGTTGGCGCCTCGCACCCGCGCCGCAGACTCGTCCACCGCTCCTTCCGCGCGCCGCCGGTGGCAGCGGCTGCCGACCTGCCGGCTGACGTGGAGGTGATCCTGGACAGTACTGAGAAGCCGTGGGGTCTGACGCACCTGCCACACCGCCGGAGATGACACCGCTCCCGTCGGCGCGCAGTTGCGTCAACTGGGTCTTTCCCAGGCACCCCGTCACTCGCCTGGTTCACGTACGCAGAAGCCTCGGCTTCGTTCTCGCTTCCGCCCATTCCGTGGCCCAGGAAACCGTACAGAACAGTAACTAGGTCAATGTGTGGCCGGTGCAACGCGGCTCAAGGCGGTCGACTGCCGGAAACATCGGCTGGACCAATGGCCATGCGGTCGCATGTCACGTCAAAACTGTCGGGCAGCGGTCCGCCGAAATACATAGTTGGCGAGGCTAGGCATGCAGCCTGCTTGCAAACGCGTCCATTCAAGCCGCATTTCAACATTGAATATGTGGGACAGTAACAGGTTGGAAGGCTGCTGAACCGCGTATCACAATGATGTGACTGATGTGATTGGTCGGTCGAGACTTATCAAGATAGTCGCAAACCAAGTGGCTAGGTACTGGAGCTATTCAACTGTCAGCAACGGCTAATAACCTTCTGCAAAGGTTATGAAAACGCGAACTGAAAAGGCAAAACGTTACCTTGTCTAATCAGCAGCATACTATACTCGCCTATCAATAGCCGATGATCGAAGATGTGCCAATAATTTGGCAGATCTCGCCGCCGTCCGAGCTAGCCGCAGCAGCTTGTGACGTCAGCGCGGCTTGGGGTCACGTGCCGTTGCATGCGGCCTTCACCTCTCACGGGCACCCCGCTGGTCAGCCAGGCGCCGTCGCGGGGCCCGCCGCCGACCGCCGCCGCCCGCCGGAGGGGTGCGGGCATGGAGGAAATGCCTGACGCACGACATTGCTGTCCTGAGGGGCCGGCTCCTCGCCGCGACGTGACGCCACATACGCCGCAGATGACGCTCCGGCCACAGGGCATGTGCTGGACACATGTACAAAGACATGACAGCTCCGATGCGGAAGCGCAGAACAATAGAACAGCAGCGCTGCACGGCGTGCTAACGGGGGCAGAAAGCAGCAAACGCCCATGGCTGGAACAGCAGCGCCGGTATCATGCTCCTGATTAACAGCCCACGGCAGCTCCTGATGGGCAGCAGACAGCTCCTGATCAACTGTCCTGAGCGTGTGTTGGGTGGGAAACTGGAGTTCAGCAGTCACCTTGCACCGAAGTGGACCAACGCCAGTGACAGCGTCTTGAAGTTGGCAGATTGGCAGCTTAAGTACCACCTGTACAGTCAGTGGCGCATCTCAGAGATGTGATAGAAGATGAACCGCTGGGCGTCAGGGAAACTTGAGCGGCAATGAATCTTTCTCCAAAAGCCATCAATTAGCATTCTCTCTAGAAATATGAAAAAACGTTTCAAAAAAGTTCCCCTGATGACGATTTCCATGATTATCCGAAATGAACCAGCGGAACGAAGATGGCGGAGGCACCGGCCCCCGCGCTTTTTATCCGGCACACTCATGGCCAGATTGTCCATCAGACAACGTCTCAAGCAGCGCCAATAACCCACCGAACGAGACAGCAATTGAGCCCAATTCCGCGCCTGGCGGTCAGAACGAGCGCATCCCTGCTCTGGCCGGGCCGGCGGCGACAGTGAGCATCAACCTGACCGGGCGCCGGTGGCCGGGCCGCCGGCCCGCGACGCCGGCCGAGCGCAGCCACCAGCCAACCGCCTGGGGAGTGCGCCGTACGCGCGCTGTTTTTCGACCGGCTCGCGGCGGCGGCGGCGGCGCGCGCTCCCGGACCGGCCGGCGCCGGCGCCGGCGCGTGGGGTGTTTGAACTCGGCCGCGCCGCGAGGAGAGCGGACGGCCTCCCCAAACAGCCGGTCCGCCGCCGCCGCCGCCGCCGGAGCAGCAGCAGCAGCAGCAGCAGCCGCCGCCGCCGGCCCGGCGAGAGCGTTGCGCAAGTGGCGATCAGCGAACACGTGTGCGCGTGGGAGCCGATGCCGAGGACAGGCGGACCAGTTAGCTGTCGAGGACGGGCTACTATCAAGTGGGTCACAGCTCGAAAGGAAAAGTCGAAGGTCGCGAAAATGCATGGCAGACGATCAGCCGCCGTTTGAGAGGGCTAGCGGAGCCACAAAGGATCCGCGTGGTATGCCGTGCAGGTCGGTTGTCTAGGACGAATGAGAGGCGATTTAGGAACGACAACAGGCCTTGCAGCTGGAGCGTCCGCCTCATTAAATCCTCCGCCAGGCTAAGGAATCTAAATTATACGGTCGGCTGTCGCCGGAAACATAAAACTGATGCCGAAGCGTGCCGCATGCACGGTACGCCACTCACCTTCGCGAGGTGACTCACCCGTGCCGGGGTGAGGTGATTCACACAGGTGCCTCCACGGCTTCTATCACCTCCGAAGACGTCATCAGAGGAAGCGGTAGCACATTCGGAGCATCGATTTAATAGTTCTGCACCGGTGCTCAGTGGACAGGTGTTCGTAGCAGGTATGAAGATACTGATGCACCTGAATGACTATGTATGGATCCCCGCGGGCGACTGGTTGGACATCTACATTTGCATGCCCAGCCAATGTGCAAGATCCAGCGCTCAAATGCGGATAGCATGTCTGTGCTGGCCGGCGGCTCGGATTGGACAGCATGGTGCGGTCCTCCGGGATTAAAGGCGCTGTCACCATTCCATCAGATGACGCCGTGGCGTTGCAAAATGACGCCATGGTAAAATCCAGCCCAAGCCCGAATCAATACATTCCACTCCACCCCATTTCATTCCTCACGCTGAGATTGCGCAGTGTGGCGAACTGGCAATCACGCGCAAAAGCCCCATCCAGTTTCAAGACGGCGCAAGTTATGTCAGCGACGTGGTTATTACACGCGCTTACACAACTGCGGAGAGCTCCGGGCGCGCTGCTGCGGCCGCTGGCGGGCCCGCACCGGCGTCTGCGCGGCGCCGGCCAGCCCCCGCACCGCAGCGCCGATCCGTCGGCCAATTCGCGAAAACTGCGGAGCTCATTAGACTCACGCGAAGGCCGTCGGTGGGCCGCATTCGCGCTGGCGTCGCGCGCGGACGGCGGCGCGTCGGTTCCGCCAGGCCGAGGCTCGCGAACGGCCGGAACGTCCCGAGGGCTCTCAAGGTTATCGGCCGTCCCCGCGGCGCCGCCGGCGGCCGGCGAGCGTCGTCTTACGGGGCGACATTCCGAACTGTGCGCGGCGGCAGTGGCGGCGGATCCGGCGACTGGGGGTCTCCAACAGCTGAGAGGACTGCGTGCGCCCGGCACGCACCGGGCACGTAGCGGTGTTCCAAAAACGGGGAGGGCAGACCCGGAAGCGTACAACCCTTCTGATCCATTTTTTCATGCACGGCCATGCCTTAATATCAGATGCTTGGCCAGAAATGGGAGCGGCATGCCGCTCTCGGCCCGATCCCGTTGCTTCTACTACGCCCCGCCCACTAGGTCAAATGGACTAGGAAGCATATATCCAACGAGCACCGTCCCCCAGGCCTCGCAGCTGTGTCGCAACCTACACGGCGACACGGAGAAGGCAGCGTGCAGCGCGCGGCCGTGTGTACCGCCCGCAGCGCCCGAGGGCCTCTGCGCAGTGTGTGCGCTGTACCCTGGCAGCTCTGGTGTCGGTGACCGCTAGCCCGCTGTTTGGTCAGAGCGCAGGCGAAGACCGGTGGCGAAATGCCCGGTGAGCGGCGTAGAGGCAAGGTCAGATAAATGCCATCGGCCACCAGTGGTGCCGGTGGTGCCGGTGGTGCCGGTGGTGCCGGTGGTGCCAGTCGGCCACCAGCGTGCGACGTGTCACGCCGCGCTCGGATGATCCGGCGACAAGATCGGCCGCGTCGCCTTGATGGCTAGATCAACACTCATCACCAATCACGTTCGCTAGTTCAGGCCGCCTCCGTGACCCAGGTCTCCAGTCAAGGGTGATTGGAACTCAGAAGTCAAAGGCCGTACATGCAAGGTCGTCTGGTGCTGCAGTGAACCCGCATACCATCAGGCGTAAGAGCTTCGAAGAAGCGGGGGGAGATCTTACTGCCTGCTATTCTCTATACAACGCCGTGCAATTAGCCGCGGACGTGTCCGAAGCCTGCAGCTGAGTGGCGCCATGCCCGTCTGCACCCGTTGCTAATAATGGCTCAGCATCTCAAGCTGGAGCCAGCCGAAGATGCTTCGGACTGTAGGCGGCGAGCTCAGCAGAGTCCGAGTCAAAGAGCCCAGAGCCAGCCAAAGATGCTTCGGACTGTAGCCGGCGATCTCAGCAGAGTCCGAGTTAAAGAGCCCAGAGCCAGCCGAAGATGCCTCAGACTGTAGGTGGCGAGCTCAGCAGAGACCGAGTCAAAGAGCCCAGAGCCAGCCGAAGATGCCTCGGACTGTAGGCGGCGAGCTCAGCAGTCCGAGTCAACGAGCCCAGAGCCAGCTGAAGATGCTTCGGACTGTAGGCGGCGAGCTCAGCAGAGTCCGAGTCAAAGAGCCCAGAGCCAGCCGAAGATGCCTCGGACTGTAGGCGGCGAGCTCAGCAGAGTCCGAGTCAACGAGCCCAGAGCCAGCTGAAGATGCTTCGGACTGTAGGCGGCGAGCTCAGCAGAGTCCGAGTCAAAGAGCCCTGAGCCAGCCGAAGATGCTTCGGACTGTAGGCGGCGAGCTCGGCAGAGTCCGAGTCGGAGAGCCAGGCCGGCCGGGCGTGGGTAGTCCAGACCGCGCTAACCCCGTCGCACCGCCCGCCGACAGAAGACCGCGAGCGATGACCATGGGATGGGAGACCTGCTTATCGTGATCCCGCCACCCATGTGAACGGCCAGGAGAGGCCACTGACCACCAGACTTCCGGGAGGACCACGGACCAACGACAGGTCATCAGCTAGGGGACCGGCAGACCACGGACCAAAGACAGGTAATCTGTCAGAGCACCGGAAGACCACGGACCACAGACGGGTCATCCGCTAAGGGACCGGCAGACAACGGACCACCGGCAGGTCCTCCACTAAGGTATCGGCAGGCCACGGACCACTGACAGGTCATCCACCAGAGGACCGGCAGACCACGGACCGTCGACACAACATATAGAGTACAGAGGGAGCAGGCGAACTCGGCAACCGCCAGCCAGATCGAATGTGGCTTGTCACAAACGCAGGCATCAAAGCCGCACGCACGCAATTATATTTACTACGCCATAAATTCCGTAGTTCCACTGCTGAGTGGATGGGCATCATAAACTTGATTACGGAACAGTGAAATTAGACATCTTTACACCATAAAAGACGGCCTTAAACGGCCTTGCCAACGGATGACTACACAGGAATCTTGTTCCTGGGGCTAGATAGTTGAAAAACTATCACAGAGATTGGCATGAAGACGACATTGAAAAAGCCTTCATAAGAAAACGATGAGCAAAAAGTGAGCAACCGCGGAGTCGAAAGTTCATCTTCCATAAAGTAATTTGAGAGAAAAAGCACACGGGCCGGCGACAAAAACCCGCTGTCCGGCGGCTGTCCATCACCGCCGACCTCAAGGCCAGGTCCGCTTGGGCCGTCCAGCCGCCACCGGCGGCCCCTGACCCCGAGGTCAAGCCCACTGGGGCGTGTCCGGCGCCGGACCGCCATCCTCGCCCACCCCACCGCGGGCGACAGGCGCAGCCGGCCGTCGCCCGGGGCCGACACGCCGCGAACAATGGCGCCGGCGGCGCAGGGCGGCGGAACAGGCCGCGCAGCGCACCCACCTCGTAGTTCCAGAGGCAGCTGACGCCGGCGTACTTCTTGACGCAGCGGCCGATCTCGACGTCCTCGTGCGTGGTGTAGAGGTTGGCCAGGCAGGTGCGGATGTGTGGATAGACGAGCGCCAGCGTGGTGCGGCTCATCACTATGCCCGGGCCTCCCATGCAGTAGTTGTCCTGCAACAACAAACGACCCGGTCAGTCGTGCAACGGTGATCGTTGAGGGGCGCTGCTGACGGCGGCAGATGGTGTCAGCTGGGCCGCCCCGGGGCGCGGCACACTGATATCTGCGGAGTCAGTCGTGGAGGGCACCTGTATTACTAACCATTGAAAACATGGCGTGTCCATCAAATTGCATGCGTCTTGTCTCAAACCGTCCCTGTGTGTTGCCGTGAGTAGCCATGTGTATATGGGCGTGTTCGATGGATACGCGTATACGAAATATCTTCCCCTATTCCAATGGCATTTTATCGGCATTGTATTGGGCAAAAAGTTAAACACATTACGGTAGTTAGATATGCCAGCTTTGAAGGAAGATTCTTTCCTTTTTCGTCTCATTTGTCCCAATGGTGGAAAGCGTCCCACCTTTGGACAGGGTGGGCGAAGATGGCAAGGAAGATGGGACGAACGTCCCACCTTAAGGGCATCTAAAAAAACACGATCTCGCGAAACCTCAGGACCAGTTAAGTTTAATAACAGCGCTGGGTAGTACCAGTGCAGCATCGCCAAGACATCATAAGGATATTATTTTTTATTATGTTCGTGCGCAAATAACACTGTTAACTCTCTGCCTCAGCGCTATGCTTCTTCAACGCAGTCGTGACCACCGTCGTCATGACAACCGCTTTGCGAATAAAAGAACGTTTGTGATTGGCCCAAAGAGCCGCAAGGGCCTATTACCAAGAAGCAAACTGGTTGAAGTTTGGGCCATTGAGTCACTATGAACCATGTCATACTTAACAACACCAGATACGACAACACCACCAAGGGAAAAATAAATCATTCTACAATGTTTCGTTGAATTCGTGGGATGATAGCTTCATGTTCGTATGTCTTTTGTCTAAACAGGGTGTTTCGAGCTTTCGTAGCACCTATTACGCAGACATGTTGACACCTGAGCGTATTGCAAACATAACAGGACACACACGCTGGAAAAGCAAAGCAAATGAAATGTATTACTATCATGGCGGCGGGTAGGAAGTCAAATGATTCTTCTCTCGCAAGTGCGGCTACTTCAAACCAAATTCTAAGCTATTCAGAACGACTGTCAGAAAACTGGTATTGCCGGTCACGCCTACGCGTCTGATCGAACAACAAAAGAAAAAAGTATGGTATCCCATTTAATTAGGCCCATTGTAGATATGAGCTGAAACTGTAGATAATCTGCAATGAGCTGAAATTGTAGACAAGAGAAACAGTCTACAATTTCAGCTCATTCAATCACACATGTAAAGAGCAAAACCATGGTGTGCTATAATCCTCTTCAGGCCACAAAGTTGAATCGAACGACCGGCAAACTGAGTGGAGCCAAAGTGCAAATGCAGCACGTGTTGTACAGATAATAGCGCCCGCTGCTGCATGCAGGCTGCAGCAGAGTGGTACAACGCCCATTCTACATCGCACCTGACTGTGCTGCTGCTGGCGTCGGACCGTGGGAGCATTAACATGGGTCCGTTGTTTACGCTGGGAACAACACATGCAGCGCTGCGGCCGGCCGGAAGCACACGCTCACGACAAGGGAGTCTAGTCGTTGCAGTGCGTTTCAGTGCATTGCGAAGTAGTCTTCCGCTCTACAATCGGAGCACAAAGACCACGCGATTACTCACCCCAGAACGCCAAGTAAAGAATGAGCTAAAGGTGTGTTTGCACGCTTTAGGGAAGCGACCTTTCTTACATGGAGACCGTTCAGAAAAGTTCAGAATCCAGCCTTTGTCTGCGTGGATCAAGGAGACTCAATACTCACAATCGTACATGCAGTGCGTGGTGTTGCGATGTGTGTATGCCTGTGTGGGCATGTCCAAGCTCTTGGACGCCGCGCACCAGAACGCGCTGATGCATCGCGACACAAGTGGTACAGAGGTGGAGTGGACCCCGAATGATAAGGCGGCTGCCGAGTCCGCCAAGAAAAACAGCCACTGCCGCGACTCCCTGATGAGCTTCAGTTGAATGCGTGCGATACGTCCTCAGCCAGACGACAGAAAAATGAGACCTCCTGTAACGATGCGTCTGGAGTGGACAATGTCTCTTCAACAGAATCCACTTAACCAATGCTATATTTTCGCCGATGATAATTTTGGGAGGAGCTTAAAACGGTGACACAACTCGAAATTGAGGAAGCTGAAAGAGATTTTGGGTGCATTTCGCGAAACGAGATCTCGCACATGATCGACGCTCGGAAAAGTTGAGGTGGTGTTTGTTTGTCGGTATGCGTGTGTGTGCCCAAGCTTCCCTGCGTACTGCGCCAGACGCACAGCCTAGTGGCAACAGGACTGGCCTCACGCGGTGTGTCGGCACGGCTGAGAGACTCCGATGCTGGCTTCGCATAGATCGGTTCTCTTTCCATCCGCCGGAGCTCCGCAGATCCTCATAATTGGCGGGGTGGTTCTAACCGAGGGCGTCACAGGCACAAGACAGAGTGACAGCATGGGTCCCACTGCAGGGGCGCGCGTGTTTTGCGCGTGTGTTTTGTTTTTGTTCTGCAGTTTAGCGGTCGATGACGTAAACCAAAGACGCGCACAAACATTTGAACTTGGAGTTACGCGAACGTCGGAAACAGTGAGCTAGCCGGCCGAAATTTGGTGGGTGGAGAGACCGTAACTAGAGCTACGGAACGATACCCAACATATCATATATGATGAAACAATCTCACTTAAAGCTATTGGTATACTTTTGGGTAGAAAAGGCTGCTCTGGTTACGTCATCGTACCCCGAACAACATTGATTGAAAGCCAATTGAAGGCCGTGATATCTTGAAATTGAGCTCACGACCGGCAGATACGAACAACTCGACCATCACATTTTTCTCGGCCCTGATTTTCACCTGACTTCTGGAATGGCAGGATGTCAATGGCGCTATTACGACGTCGTGAATGCCAACGTCACCTTGAAATTATCTCCGCATTGTCGCGAGAGTGAGGCTCGGAAACTAGCATGGCTTGGGTATTAAGAAGGGCAGGGCTGTCAACTGTACCGAATGTTCTTTAAGATGGCTATTTCAGTTCAAAACCCCATAGAAATGTGAAACACGCCCCTTCTTAACGAAAGACAACCGACTGGATAATCGGTATCGATAGAGTTCAGCCGGTCAGGGCTGCGTCTCATACGTGGGACGTGAGTAAACATTGCCAAACTTCTGCCGGTCTCGCCGACCTAACACTGCCAGGAAGGTGAAAACTGGCAGGCAGAATCGAGGATCGGACCAGGCCAGCAGCCGGTGAGAAGATGTTTTGAGACGCAGTACCTGCAGCCTGTCGTGGACGAGGTGCTCGCGCGGAGGTGCACTACTCTACAATGGAACCTCTGAACTGACAACCTCAGAAGCTAGATCTTCAGAACTTAACACACAACTTTTCTGACACGGAGGCTGCCTACACCTACCAAAATTAAGGTGAACAGGTGTGATGGACCTGCATGTCTGTGAGCAACATGTTAGACTCGGGGTGTTCCAAGCCACGGAACTCATAACCAAGAGACTCGAAATTTGGTGGTCAGGGGATCTTCACGGATGTCATTCAGTCGTACTCCATTTAACTTTTCAGTGTCAAAGGTGCACGTGCGGTGCATGTGGCTACTGTTAGTCATCATTCAGGGGTATCATCTCAGTTGGGGTTCAATCATGGGTTGGATTTCGCCCCAGCCCATACCAGTTACATTGATTTCCCAAAAATAAATATGATGAAAGAAGACATTTTAGGGCCACCTGTAAACCCTGCGCGCGCGCGCGCGCGTGCACCCGCCGGCGCATATTTCAGCACCAGGGGTGGACGTCATTGCGGCTTAGTCTGCTGGAAGTGATCGGTGGTAGCCAGGCAGCACAAGGCATTGTCCTGTTTCTGGTTATCAACAGCTGATCTGTTATGTCAAGAAAAATGGCCGTAAGTCATACCTCTTCATGTCGAGAAAAATGTCCGTATGTCATACCGAGGCCACCCACTTTGGGGCCGATTTCCTGGAACGTTTTTGTGCTGACCATACTGCGCGAAGATCAAGGAAGCATAAGCACAACGACTGAATGGTGTCAGTCAGCCGAATGAGCCATTAGCACCAGTTTGGTAGCCCGTTACCAGACGTCTCAGCGCTCCGTAAAAGACAACCTTATCTCCTACCGATGTGCTTGTGAATAACGCAATGGCCCGAAGTACCTGACCTGAGAGCGCTAGAGGAGCGTGCGAAAAGAAGCTGATGAGTCCTCCTCATTTAACCTTGCATTGCATCATTATCATTTAATTCCTTTGACTGAAACCCCCGCGGCAGGATGTTTTGATCAGACGGGACGCTCCCAAACTGGGCGAAAATCTCACCGAGCCCCGTCGACCTTGGCCATGTCAGGAGTACGGGGTCCGTTCACTCGCCATATCAGGAACACAGGATAGAGTCGCTATATGCCAATGTCACAACTAATGTGCAACGTGATATAGGACGAACAGAGCGGATGTGGAAGCCCAGTACAGATGTTGGCACTGATGAGTGGCGCAAGTCAAAACGGGAACCAAACCGCACCAGGGACATCTCCCGGATAGATGGATATGGAAGCGCTCACTAATCTGCTAACTTATTGCTTCTTTGGAAAAGAAGAAAAGGTCATGGCAAACACGGGGAGATCTCACTTTCCGGACATGGCAAAAAAATCGCTGAGTGACAATCTGCACCCACGGATATCACGGTACACGGCGCAAACAACGGGGGCCTGAGGAATCATCACCGCGCGATCAAAACATGGAAACCGTGACGCGTGAATACCTTTTGCTTGCAAGGGGCTCATGACGCCTCGGTGGCGCCAGTCATTCGCTAGGTGTTACCGACATGCGACACGCCTACCGCGTTCCACCGCTCGCCCGACACCGCAGCCCTGATCATGGCCGACGATCCGGCCGGAGAACCCCGCGTCCCATCTCCTCGTCCAGTCCGCCCCGCCCATCAGCCGGGCCAGCGGGGCGGAGGGGGGGGGGGGGGGCGCATCCGGCGACGCGGCCACGCAGGACCGCTAGCCCACATGTCCCGTGACCCGGCCCCGGTTCCCAGCGTGCGGCCGGCGCCGACCTACTGCAGGCCCGGCGGCGGCGGCGCCGCAGGAAGCGGCAGCCACGCCTGCTTCCGGCTGGAGAGGACGACGGCGGGCGGGGGCCCTCGTTCCCCGGGACTCTCACAGCGGCCGCGGGCTCATGATGACAGCGGCGGGCGCCCTCGTTCCTCGGGACTCTCACAGCGGCCGGGGGCTCATGATGACAGCGGCAGGCGCCCTCGTTCCCGGGGCTCTCATAGCGGCCGGGGCTCATGATGACAGCGGCGGGGGCCCTCGTTCCCCGGGACTCTCACAGCGGCCGGGGCTCATGATGACACCGGCGGGCGCCCTCGTTCCCCGGGACTCTCACAGCGGCCGAGGCTCATGATGACAGCGGCGGGCGCCCTCGTTCCCCGGGACTCTCACAGCGGCCGGGGCTCATGATGACAGCGGCGGGCGCCCTCGTTCCCGGGACTCTCACAGCGGCCGGGGGCCCATGATGACAGCGGCGCGCGCGCGGGAACACACCGCGCGCCTGCACAGGCCGGCGGAACGTCTGTTCACCCCGACTGTGATGAGGGCGGGCAGTCGACATTTAGCAAGTACTTCTGCTTGGGAGACACTGGCCAATACACGTGTTATTGCACGCTTTATCAATCAGCTTCGAGCAATGAGCAGTCTTTCTCAACGAAAGATGAGCGCTTTGAACGCAAACGGGCATGACCGAAGTTGACCTACAAAGGCTCAGAAAGCACACGTAAGTCACGTCACGACTGACTATAGTGGGCGTGAACGAACCAGAGGCAGGGCGTCTTATCGGGAGATAGGGGTTCATTTCTCGTCCCCGGCGACTTTTACTGGCCTCCTTCCGTCATACCGTGGTGACCTCAATGACTTAATGGGTCTGCATGTCCCGATAAATAACAAAACGATAGCTAGATCAGAAAACAAAAAAGTGCGTAAACATGCGGCAGGTTTGTAAACAGGGTCAACACAGACACAGGAGGGAGTACGGCCCAAATACAAAATCCTGCATTAACTCTTCTGCTCCTCTCTCACAGAAAGCCCTCCACTTCGTCCGAAACGGCAGGAAAAAAACAGCTCACGCACATCATTACGATGCCTTGGAAAATGCTCGTTCGTTTAACGATGCACGAAGTTCAAAAATGATGTGAATCCCCGCGCCTTCTTTGTACCTCCAACATGCGCTTTAAACCAAAAGACATAAACCAAAAATCTCCCGGTGTCTTGTCAAGCAATCCCAGTTTCACTGCGCCGCACGAGCCATACCATCGACCCAGTTAAGGTGCACGCCTCCGGGTGCGCTGACCAGCTTTGGACGGCTCCTCCAAACACGCCACGCAAGCGCGAATGTGAGCGCATGTTTATTGACAGGGCGTTTGCGTGACGCTCCAGTGCGCCACGCTGGAGCCTGACTCAACCAGCGCATGGCCGGGGGCGGCCGGGGCGCGAGCATTGTTCTGCCCAGCGAACACACGACCGTAGGCGTCCTCGGCCGGCACCGAAACAGCCCGTGGCAGGGGATACGAGAGAGGTCCGCGTGCAAGCGAGCCTTGCGCTTGCGAACGTTTACAGGACTAGATTAATACCCGATTCCAAATGTCTCTGTCCGCTTTCGCTTTCAAACGCACAATTGCCTGCTCTTCCGCCTGTCTATCTGTGTTCGCGTGATAATTGCCATACGATCCATTGACAGTCGTTTCCGCACCGATTTCACGGCGGCACCAGATGGACGTGATCACTGACTTTCCCTTGCAGCCCCCCCCCCCCCCCAAGCCCCAGGTGTGGGCAGTGGCAGCCGCTCACAGCTGCGGACGTCGACAGCCGCTAGCGGACGCAGCCGCCGGCGCGCGCAGCGCCCCGCTGCGGCAGACGGCGCTGCTAACAATGACCGAGTTGCGGCAGCAGCAGTATGGGCCCCGCCCGTGCATTCAAGCACGGTCAGCATGCTTTTCGATCGTCTGTTAACAACATACGTATTCACAAGCTCGCGTTACACTCCTGTCGGGTCTGATATCTGTCGCACGTAGGATCCATGCCGTCTGTTGCATGTCGGATCTATGCCGTCTGTCGCACGTCGGATCCATGCCGTCTGTCGCACGTCGGATCTATGCCGTCTGTCGCATGTCGGATCTATGCCGTCTGCGGGCACGCGGATCTATGCAGGAAAAACGAAAATCGAGCTCGTTATGCGTTTCCACCCTTCTGAGCCAAGATTATCAAAATATCTACCGCTGTCTGGTATTTTTCAGCGTGGGCGCGCCACCCGCGTGCCGCTGTGGTGTTGCCCTCAGCGGTTTCCTGACGGGGACCGGTCACGGCAGCACGGCGGCGAGCGGCCGCATGGCCGGGCCCAAACTGGGACGGTGCGGACGTATTGTTTGAGCTATGACGCCGTGCGGCATGATTTCTCGCTGGGCGATGGAGCGTGGCATGTTGTATGCACATGCCCAAGGGCATCCAGGCGGATCGGCACAGCAATAGAACGGGACGGCTACCCGAGGACACGGCTGTTTCGACACCCCGGGTGCAATCTGGCCATCCAAAGGTCGCGAGCCGACGACAGCGCCCAAGGGGTGCTGTTAATTCGGACTCGGACTCGGCTAGCTACGCTTGGTCGCGTTCATCAGGTCTGGCAGAAGATCTGCCAAAGCCATTTGGGAGCAGATTTCACTCAGCCATAAATAGAAAAATCAGAACTTTCAAGTTACTAAGGCCAACGATAGGATAGTTGTGTGAACTCTTTTAAAAGTAAACATGGATGACAATGGATATCACACCCTCATCAACAACCCACTTTTCGTCCCATTTGCGATTCAAATGTATGCAGAGCTTTGATACGAAACCAATACATTCAAAAAAGTTCACAAAAACTGCATAACTTTAACGGCACGTCGTAACATAACGTGATGTGGCAGGCAGTCACCTGTCTGGGTATCTGTGCTGTTTTCAATGGGAGTCACCCACATGCGACTGTTCTGCGACAGTCCGACGACAGGAAAAACGTTAAGACCCGTCACACACTGGAATCGGTTAACGGGAAAGCCAACCCGAAGCTTCGTGGGTGGCTTTCTTTAGTCTTTAAGTCATTGTAGCTTGCTGCGAAGAGCCTGACCGACATCCCTCCAGTGGAGCAAATCCCGTTCATTTGAAATTCAATGGCATGCCATGCAGTGCCACACAACGGCCGTGCTGTTCAAGAATGACCCTTTAGGACAGTTGCTAACAGACCGCCGAAGTCGGTCACATGAGCCCTGCTTTTGGAGCTGCGAGCCTCAATGGTTTGCGGCCACCTCACTTGGTCACGGCGTCAGACACCCTGTCAGCTGAGATGCAGGACCGCGTGGAGCCCTCCGTCTGATAGCCATCAGAGTCGGCGCGAGTCACGGTCCGTTGCAGTCAGAGTCGGCGGGGTCATGGCCCGTCGCCTTGCGAAAGGATTACTAATATATCTCCATACATTCCGAGCGACGCCGACAGATGCCTTTGATCGATACATTCATCAGCGCAGTGCGCAGGACAGCCGACGTCAGTCCTTTGGTCGCGCATGGGTAGGTGACACAGGTGGCGAAAGCGTCCTGCAGTGGCGCCCTATCTCAATGGTTCAACTGGGTGGGGTCCGCAGGTAAGAACGACGGTTGCCTGACCCGGCAAGATTCATATCGCCCAGGCAGCCTGGGAGTCGTATTAGCGGTGCGTGCGGCGGCAACGCTCCTGGCAGGAGGGTGGACGGCTGACCTACTGCGCAAGTGGACAAAAGTCATAACTGAATCCTATTTGCGACGGACTTTCCGTTAAAGCAACAATCAGTGTGATACTTGTTGCTTAGCGTATACATACTAGCTGTGTGCATAAGCGTTCGGAACCCACTCCGCACAAGGGTGGGGACCCTGACTATTTGCAATGCGCTGGTGCTTTCACCCGCTCCGGGATAGCGCCCCTGCGAGATATACATACAAGACGTGTTCGGAGTTAGTGACGTTGTAACGTGACGTCCTGCCCTGGCCGTCACGCTCGCAGCCTGCTGTGGTGCCGGGACTGGACGACGGCGGCAGCTCGGTGCACGTCAGGCGCCCTCAGCAGGCCGGATGTCTGGAGCCGGGGGATGGTGGCGGGTCGGCCACGCCGCGCCCGCGCACGCCGCCCGGAGCTCGGCACCAGAACGCTCCATCGATATGCGGATCCACGTGCAGGTGGCTGCATTTCAAGGCAATGCTGTTGAGGCGCGTGTGGGGCCACCTCATCCCCCATCCCCATACCCACCCGCAGACACAGACCGCCAGCGGTCTCCGGAGGGATTCCCCGGGGGCCGTTAGTGACCCGCGAGGGAGGAATCAAATTGGAACCGCTTCACTGCGTGCGCGTGGAAGCACAGGTGCGAGGCGCGAGCTGGCTGGATGCTACCCTAGATCAAGTGCTATCTACCGGTATAGGATCAAGACCAAGTGCCCAAAGCTGCCCCGATCAAGTGAAAAATTCAGTCGCAAGTCAGCATGTTCACTGCGACGCATGCCAGACCCTCCGCAGCGAGCGCATCCACCCTGACAAAGACGACGGCTGAGGATGTGTCCTGAAGCGGAGTGTTCGTGCGGAGCGTCCCCGAGGCTGTGGAGTGCGAGGCGATCCCGTCGGAAGCGGCCCCTGAGATCGGCAGCCGCCGCATCTGCGCGCCGGCGGCCCGAGGTACCTCCCCTCCTCGGACACCCAGGTGAGCCGGCCGTGGCGAGCGGACCACGCGCTGGCCGGCCGTGACGCGCGGCGTGCGTCGGCCGGGCGGAGGTGTCTCGGGTCGTCCCAGACGTGCCGCCCGCGGCGGCGGCGGCGCCGGACCGTTAACTCCGCGGCGGCCGGACGGCGGCCATCGCCCTGCCGGCGCCTGGCCCGGCCCGGCACGGCCCGCCGGAGCGCCGGGCTGAGCATCGGCCGGCGCGGATGTTCGTCCGACGTCCCAGCCCGGGCCTGGCTTCGTGGAGCGAAACCATGGATATCTTGTGCCACCCGATAGGCAACACCCATGTTTAACTACTAGCCGATGCGTGCAATCGAAAGAGGGGCATCAGGTGCCGAATGGCATAGCCTCCCAGGCAAACTGGACAAAGTAAGGTAGTAAGCCGGGCGAGTTACGGACAACCCAATGCTGGGAAAGCAAATCCCTATAGCTCAGGTAAGACTGCGTAGTAATGAAAGAATGGTCTGACAGCATTACGCAGTACCCACCAGGCGTTATTTGCAAATTCACTAAGCCTGTGTTGTGTCATTACATTATGAATCATTGCATCGCATAAAACGTGCCATTGTATGGTTTACCTGCAACCCTACGTTCACCAACAATCGACAGCAATGATGTCCTGTAATGGTGCCCATCAATCATGCCCCCCAATTGATTTCATTCCTGAGTCATGCCACTTTGGTAAGCAGACAATCATTCAAAACCAATATATGTAGAATTCGGGACTACTACTAACTCATTTCTCATCCAGATATGTTTCTGTTATAATGCAAACCGGCATTCATAGCAAATTATTTTAAAGGCTTTTGATCTTATGGTGAGGCAGTATTTTATGCGTCCCGGTTCCTACTGTTAGAATCCGACTGACCGCAGGCGAACCCTTAGTTTGCAGTGCTTCTCGTGGGTTGGTAGGCGCGTGTCTGAGACGTTGCGGTCACGTTCGTCAGCTTAAAAATGTTCTAACCTACGGACCATGGGTGAAGGAACGGGGGGGGGGGACGAACAAGTGGAGCCTTGCCCCCCTATCCGTCCCCTCAGTAATGCCAACTGCCGTGCCCACTTTTTCGGATTTAATTTGTGTTCAGCTTACTTTACTACTACCTCAAACAATCATGCCGGTTTGTATAGATACCTGCAATTTTCCTGCGACTGCACTGGACAAAACTGCTTCGCATCGTAATGACAACGTGTTATCCTATCATCCAAGGCGAACGGAGAAAGCAGCAAATTACGTTACTCTAGTACCCAAGGCTTTGCTCTGCCTTTTTATATAGCCTAGGTTCTTCTGCATGTCTGCTTACCAATACCGCAGGGAGGGGGCATGGGGGCACGTGCCCCCCCCCCCCCCCACCTAAGGTTCCAAAGGGCCGAAGGGCTGCTCGGAACAATCGACCAAGCGCCCGATGTGAGGGCCGAAAGACTGGTTGGACGTCGTATTAAGGGGCTTCGGCCTGCAGGGCCGGGCCCTCAAATGCCTGTAAAGGGTTCTTGTGCCGATCGGGGGGCACCCGAGTCGATGCGTGCCTCTGTGTCGGTCGGGCACCAGCGCCAAAACAGCCGCTTGCGTGTGGTCTGGGCATGAGGGCCTGCCCATTTCCCAAGCAGGAAAAAGGCCGAAACCCGAGATTTGCATTGGCCAGGGCCCTGAGTCAATGAGGGCACCCTGTGTCGGTTAGAGGCGCTTAGTGCCTAACAGACGTCCCGTACTGGCCAGGAGCCCCGAGTCGGCCAGGGGCAGTGTCCGAAGGGGGTCGGAGGCTGTAAGAAGACCCAGCCCGCAGCGCTAGACCTTAAAATACCAGTCAGAGGGACCTTTAACTATCATATTTAACTAGTCAACAAATGAGAAGTTTGTGCAATTGGTATGTCGTAGAAGTTAAAAGGCACGGAACAGCATTGATCATTTATTTGAATGCCAAACATGACATGGTAATGTGACACGCGTTCTGTGCGCAGTTGAGACAGCCTTCGAATGGGACGTTTCATGGAATGCCTAAAAACATAGATTCTCCATCAGGACATGTGAGAATAATGGTACCTCCAGAGGGTGTCTGCAGCCTGGTAGGCGTTTCCAATAACGACAAAACATTAAGTGCAATGGCGTATTGGTGACAATTTTCACGCGTTGCACGAAAAACCGGCAATATAGGGAAACGCCAACTTTTCCCCAAAATATCGGGTTACACCAAATGTGTACGACAGATATAGATACACGACTTGCTTAAGACATGTGCGTACCTTCGTCAAGTATGCCAAGGCCATTGATTCGAACTGGACATTCTGACTAGCCTGTGTCAAGAGCATATTTTGACATCTAATTTGTGATGAATAAAATGCAGATGCCTCTCGAACGACCCAAAATGCCTCTCCTCTTCCGGCATTTTGCCTCCCCAGGGGAAACGATGGTGAAACGGGCGAATAATTTTAGGGAGCTGGGTAGTCTTGAGTCAACTGTTATAGGTGATTCGATGAGGTAAGGTTGCTCACCGGCAGGAAATGGCCGTAGATGTATATCTAGCGTGGCAATGACGACATTAACATATTTCCAAAATGTGTTATGTGAATAAGGGGTGAACAAAGTTCTCCATCTCTGCTCCCCCCCCCCCTTACCCAGGCTTGCCTCACAGTAAAAATTCCTAAGTATACCCTGAGCTCGATCTCCCATTTTTTTTTAAACGTTTTTACGCCTATGTTATGGACAAACTATGTTATCTGGCTACCTACGCTTATTGGAGCCGTTGCTACCAGCGGTGCCTGTCCTGTCAGACCTGTCTGATTGACGAGTTTTCTGGAGACATTTTGCACCTTTACGCTGGAGTGATGTAAGTTGTGCAGGACTGGTGCCTAAGAGACACTTGAGTCGGCTTTTTCACGCACTTTCGTAACCCTGGCACTAAGTTTTCACAAAGGAGGTGGGGCTAGCAGCCCAAAAGCCTCCTCCCTAACGCGAAATTCCCGCGCCCCTACCATCAAAAATCAGCATGTAAGTGCCCAGGCAGAAAAAAACTCCCGTAGTTAAAGGAAGTGTTCCACAGTTACATGGGGTTTAGAACACATTGATATAGCCACATTGAAGACCTTTCGGTGCTGTTCACAATCCTGCCATTCTTCAGGCCTAAGTCTCTTTGGGTTCTGAGCTACACGCTGGCGAAAATGGGGAAAGATATATCGGGGAGAGTATTTCAAAGTCATCTTAGCGTTCATGACGTCATTATAACGTCATTCAAACCCCGCCATTCCATAAGCCAAGTGGCGATCGAGGCCGAGAAATAACTGATGAGGTGTTCAGCCCCTATCTTGTGTTCTGGTGCCTCGTGTTTGCGAGCGCGATTTACAGATATAACAGCAATCAACTGGCTCTCAATCAGTTGAGATGGTACGGTGGCGTAATGAAACTATGACGCATTGAGAAGTATATATACTAATCAGAGAATTATCCTGACTAGAGCAGTCTTTTCCACTGAAAAAGTATAGCAGCAGTTATAAGTGAGCTTGTTTCATCATATCTAACGCTTGCATCTGACGCATATCTTCAAATGTGGAACATTCCTTTTAATTAATACCTACACTTGGTACCGAAGCTCTTCACTGGCATTTAGGTTATGAAGATGCCCGAAAGTCTGATGGACATAAATCTGCATTGCAAACTTTGTTTGCAACTGAATGCGGCCTCCAGGTAGCAGGGGATGGATGTGAGTGAAATTCAAGCCGGTGCATGCCAGCCCGTTGTGCTTGTCAACCATTGGGTACTTGCCAATCCTGGCATATCCTCTTGGGTGATGGGGAGGGGGAGACGTTGTACCTCGCCATCTTCCCACCGGGCAACAGGGTTAACGCCGACGTGGTTACAGAGATGGGCACATGTAGTGGTGAGTATAGTGGTCAGTAGAGATGTGTTTATAAACTGGTAGGTATAGTGGTCAGCAGAGATGGGTTTATGTAGCACTGGGTACGTCTACCCATCCACCGTTTCTCGAACACATCTGCTCATGCATTGATTCAACTCCAATGACTGCAGTTTGACCCCACAACAGAGGCCGCAGATAAGGGTAGCAGGCAAGGGTCACTCCTTCCCTCCCCAACTCCAGGCTGCACTAAACATTTTCCTATTTGAGTGCATGAAAAGATTGGGGATACAAATAGCGTTATCACTTCGCGGCCACTGGTGTACTGTAAACATTGCTCTTCTCTGAACTTGGCTTCCCAGCTTTTACTGGTGGAAACTGAAATACGTTGTATGACTTGAAATACAGCATGCGTTTGTGTGAGTCTGTTTTGCACCTACTCTAGCTTTGGTGAGTAACAATTCTCTGGCAGATTTGCAGCTTAATGATATTCCCTACCAGCCAGTGCGAAAAATTTGGGTTAATCCATTGACAATTTCACTCCGATATCTGAGATACCGGCCCAGTACGTCACTGTCGCACTAAGGGGCTAGCAAACTGGTCGCACTCTATACTGTTTTTAATGTTGTAATGCCATCGATTGGTAAGCATGTTAAAATATCTTAGCTGAATAGATTATATGTTTGCGTAAGCCTGGTGGGTTAGGCTTCCAATCCCGGTGAGTGGAATAAAAGTTTCCACGCCGCCTTGGAAGCAGTGTCGCTAAGCCGCCAAGTGACCAGAAAATTCTAGCCCACTATAGCCGAGATAAGAAGAGGAACATCCTTACACAAACATCAATACACCCAGCTCGAAAAACATACCTGCAGCATACGGATTGGACCGGCCAGGCAGCTGTTGGCCAGGAGCCCAGCAGACGAGCAGACAGCAAATGAAACCTGCCGGGAGGGGCAGTGGCCCACGTCGCACCGGGCGCTCCAGCACGCCCTGCCCGTGTGTACTCTGGCCAGCACGACACCGGTTTCTCTTCCGTTGGAGAAAGGCGTGGCCCAGAGAGGTCAACAGGACTCCCAGAAAACGTAACAACAGAATAATTCCATCGTTCTAGTCTGGGCGTCGCAGCGCACGTCTCGTGACATGATTTGAACCACCGGAAGAGGGGGGGGGGGGCGAGGAGGCAGCGCTCGACCGCCTAGCTCTATCTACCGCGCCGCCATCTGGGTCACGAGACCCCGACCTGACCTGACCTGACCTGACCTGACCTGACCTGACGGGAGCCTGGCGAACGGGACGACGGTCGGGTGGTCGCAGGGTGGGAGCTATTATCTGTGGCAGGCACAAAGCATATGCTTCCCGGGGGCCACTAGCTTCCTCGTCTGGAAACGGCAAGAGGTCGCATCTAATCCCCCTCCCCAACAGTCCGCGACATGAAAGGTGGTCAATTAGCGCAAGGGTTTAAGTCAGGGATCTCCGCCGCTGCAAGTGCAGACGGCACACTTTTCCAGAGGGAGAGAGAGCGCGCGCGAGGCGCCCCGCGGAGGGCCACGAAATAATGTGGACCTTGCCGCGTGGGCAGATAAGCATCGAATTTACATAATGTATGACACCGACCTACTGAGCCTCCCATGAGATATGTACGGAGCTTCAACGTCCCAGACCTACCAAGAACACTGAACAGCCGACAGGTGCTGCTGGTGGCCCACGGCCCACGAACTGTCGTGGGCTACCGGTGCCAAACTGACGAGGAAGGGTCTTTAATCTCTTCCACGACACCCGAGATCGAAGCTTTCCAGGACTGGAATGACCGACTAGCGGGTATTTGATCGTCTCGCGCTCTCACCGGCCTGCCGTGCATTGAGGCCGTACCGCGTCCGTAACACGTACGCCAAGCCGGGTGCGCTCGCCTCATCCGAACGGGACTCAGGAGCCCAGCGATGGCGGCGGGTGTATCAGCTCAGGAGGCCCGCGATGGCGGCGGGTGTGTCAGCTCAGGAGGCCCGCGATGGCGGCGGGTGTATCAGCTCAGGAGGCCCGCGATGGCGGCGGGTGTACCAGCTGAACAGCCCGTCATGGTGACGGATGTATCAGCTCAGGAGCCCAGCGGTGGTGACGGGTGTATCAGCTCGGGAGACCCGCGGCGGCGGCGGGTGTACCAGCTCGGGAGACCCGCGGTGGCGGCGGGTGTACCAGCTGAACAGCCCGTCATGGTGAGGGGTGTATCAGCTCGGGAGCCCCGCGATGGTGACGGGTGTATCAGATTATCGTCGCGGGAACTGGGCACCGTCGTAAAACAATAAACAGGGCGCTTATCTGCAGGACACGCACGCTGGGGCAGAGCAGCTCAGGGCAGACTCGGGGCTCAGACTCGCCGATGGTGTGATCACGCTGTCGGGGGCAGCACGCGCCGCTTTGGTGCGCCGCGTGGTTATCGCCGCCTCATGTGCACTGGCTCCCTGCGAGATAGCCTTCAGCGTAAGCCATCGCCGGTTTGACGGAGGTGCGACGCCCGACGACGATCGCCTCCTATCGGCCCGCCACAGATTGCCACCTCGGCGTCTTCTGACTTCCGAGAGACGGGCTCAGGCGGCACACTGCGACGTGTCGTAAATTGTGACGTCAGTGAGCCTCGGCCTCGGCCTCGTCCATGCCTGGGAACGGACTGAACAGCAGGCCAGAACCGGCACACAGCCGGGCCCGGTCACTCACCTTGCTATTGAGGCTGAGGCGTCCGAACTCCTCCGTGTTGCCCAGGCCGGCCTGGCCGATGAACATGGGCTGCGACGAGTTGATGCCGCGCAGGAACTTCCTCAGTCGGTCCATGCGGATGTAGACGTCGTCGTCGGCGCGCATGAACCACTCGTACCTGCAGCACGCGCCGCTGGGTCAACAGGCCGCTAGCGCAGGGATCAATGATCAGCCGAGCTGACAGGGCTGGCAACGGGTTGCACCAGCTGGAAATAGCTGCCGAGCTGGCGCCGTGCAGCGGACGGCACGATTTTGCCAATGCACACGAGTAACATCTGCCGCCCGTCCGAGGTACCTGGGCTTTGCCCGTCCCGCAGCCGCCAGGGAACACTCACAGAGCGGGATCAGATCTATGGTGCTGGCGGTGGCCGCTGAATAGCGGGGTATCAACGCCGTCCCACTGGATCCTTAGGCGGTAAAAAACGGTGTCCAGCGAAACTTTAACTGCCAAGAAGATCCTCATAGACGTTTTGGTCACATATCCAAAGGACCCATGAATCAATGCGTCGACCGTTGACCTCCGCAAAGACCATGAAACTAACAAATTTAACATTTGACGGTTGCTGAAAGCTGATCCACATTTCTAACAGTTCTAAAAACGGTAGCCGCTTTCTCATGGACGGCTGCTGACTCAGCGATGTTTTATGGGGCGTCATGAAATAAAGTCTAGAGTTTAAATAAACAATGTAAATAAACAATGTAAATAAACATGGGCACACTTCCCATGGTTGCGCTTCCCAACATTTCAGTTATATTTATGTTTATTTTATTGAAGGCCCATCCACGTAATGGTTGCTCTGCGCCTAGTCGTGCAGGGAAAGAAAATCGCACACAGAACACAGAGATACACACATACGCACAGGTGAATGCAGTTTCAGTCGATGAGTCGGCGACTTAAAACAGTCAAGATTGCCCGGCGTGAGGGGGCGCGGACGGCCGCCGCAGGCGCCCGTTCCACGCGGCGGCCACGCGGTACGGAAAATGCCGCTGGGTGGCGGTCAGACGGACACGCGGCAGATGAAACGGGACGGCACCGCACGAAACAGCCCCAGTTCGGCGTTGGGAAGACTTAGCGGGCGTCATCAATAGAGCACGCAATGCACTGGGAGATTCGGGGACGCGCAGTGCCCCGCACACCGCCAGGCAGTCGCGGTGGTGCGCATGATCTGTAACGCTGCACCAGCCTAGTGCTCCCGGGACAGGTGAGATGTGATCGCTACGACGGACACCGCTCGCTAGCCCGGCTGTGAAGCGCATCACCCTTTGCATCTCGTCTAGGTGATGCATGACCGCTCCACCCCAGATGGGCAGACAGTAGAGGATGTGGGCGAAGACGTGAATTTGGACAAGGAGATTCAGGACCTCAGCAGTGAAGCGGTGTCGAATTTTGAACAGGGATGCGAGGATTGCATTACAGCGCATTAAGACAGGATTACGTCATTACTAAGAGAGGAGATGTGGGCTTCCCACGTGAGGCCGTGGTCAAGGAATGCGTGTAGTATCTTTACTGGGGATGATGGATGAATGTGCCCGAGAAAGTAATGTGGAAGTTGCCGGTGTTTGTAATGGAGGGTTTGGCGCCCATCAGCATGAAGTCTGTCTTTGTGAGGTTCATTTTAAGGCTGTTTGACTGAAACCAGTTTTGGAGGCACTGAATGGACTCCTCGACACGGGCTTAAGGCTGGACAGGCCGACGAAATCGGGGTGGCGGAGCCAGGGAATTGGGTGTCATCGGCGTAGGATAGTAGGCGGCCGTGGATAGGTTGTTGATGGATAAGTTGACGCTGGATAGGTTGTTGATGAAGACGATTGGGCCGACATCACCGGGCCATCCCGTGTGGTAGGGATAAGGTAACCGAGCTACCCCGAACCATCTGCTCCCGACCGCTCAGATAGTCTCAGAACCATTCCGAAGAGCATAGAAATGGGACGAAAGTTTGTTCAGGTCTGATCGGTCGCCCGACTTGAACACCGGAGTGACGCGCGCGATCTTCCAGACGGATGGAAAGGTGCGTGGTGTGATGGAAAAGTTGATCAGATGTAAAAGATGAGCGCCGACTACTGGTAAATATTTTTCACTGCATAGAGCGGTGCGCCATCGACACCGACAGCCCTCGACGCGCTCATCTTCCTGATGGCTGCAGAAAGCTCCGGAAGTGTGGTTGGATGCAGGGAGAACGTCGGCGCACAGACACGGTACGGGTGCGGTTCAGCCGGGGGCGCACCCGCATTACCACGCGCCGCCGTCGCCTCCGCAGCGATGCCACCGATGGGACCAACGGTAGCGAAGTGGGCATTGAGTGCGTCCGCTCGGGTGTCCATGTCGTAATTGGGTGCTTCGCTTATTGTCAGATCAGACACGTACGGCTTAGTCCGTAATACCAGTTTTCTCGAAATGTTCCTGAAAAGCTCATAATTTCGATTTAAAATAGTCGCTTCGCTCCTGGGGGAGAAATCTAATTTACTTCCCGCTCACCACTGTGAAATTAATACATTTTATTTGCCTTGCTTTCTCAGCGTGTGTGTTCTGCAGTGTTTGCAACACACCAAGGTGTCAAAACGTTTGTGTAATAGATGCTGCTAAAGCTTGACACATTCTGTTTAGACAAGAAGAAATGCGAATATGAAGCTGTCATCCCGCGAATGCAGCGGAACATTATGTTATGGCTTTGGAGGTGCACTTTAACTTTGGGAATAGGAGTATTACCTGGTCCATAGTGATACACTGGTTCAAACTATAGCCCGTGGCATGTTCGGTAACAGCCCCTTGCCGCCCGCTGAGCCAATCACAAACGTTCTTTTATTCACACTAATAAAGGTGCGCGCAGCATTGTCATGGTGATGGTCGTCGCGAATGCAAGGAAGAAGTGCAATGCTGTTACAAAGCGTACCACTCATTGCAGCGTAATTCGGACTCGAAAATACTTTCGATTGATATCTCTGGTATGCCTTGACGGTGCTGCAGTGGCATTGTCCAGTACTATAATTAGACGTAACTAGTCCTGAGGTTTCACTGAAGTATGCTTTTGAAATCGCCCCAAAGATGGGACGCTCCTTTCACGACAGGAATCCCGCCGATGACGGGCACGCCGTGACCGAACAGTGACAGTCACACTGCTCTGACGGGCCCCACGAACCGCTGACGACAAGCCGACACCACTGCCCAGGTGTCAAAAGTTCCGCTCGCGCCCCGGCCGGCTCGTGCTGCGCCCCGTGGAACCATTTACGGACTGTGGGCCCCAATGAATGGGCGGCATTAGTGGGCCAGCGCAGCGGCCGGTCGTCACAATACCGGCGGAAGGCTGGCAGTGACGGATACGGTCACAGATCACTGCTTTGGACGACAAAGCTGATGCCTCACCCGGGCTTGTCGGGCGCCGGTGCCCGCCATCAGGGAGCGACAATTATTTTCAGCTGACACAGTTGGTTCCAGCCTAGACTGTGAATGAATTGTGTCATTTTCCCGTCCATTCGTTTGTCCAGTGTGTGTGTGTGTGTGGATCCCTACAAAAGCTAACCCTCTCATTGCTAAGGATAAGGGGAGGGGTTGCGACCCTCTCCCTGTGATTTTTCGAGGACGCCTATCCGGCATGTCACGTGACCGCGCTAAAACTTTTAGTAGCCCCGTGGCGTCAAACGCACTGCTTTGACACCAAACACATGCATCTAACACGTCTGGTTTCTGCTTCGCAGCGGTTTTTAGGGAACACTGCACAGTGAGCAGCGGCCGGCGCAGATGACGGGCGCCAGCCGACGGCTCCGCCGATCCCGCGCACGACGGCACGACACTGCTGCATTTAAGGGTATGTTTCGCATTTGAAGATAATGAAGCGAGCACCAGATATGATGAAACAGGCTCACTTGTATCCTTTTGTATAATCTTGGACACAAAAGGCTGCTCTAGACGGCACAATTTCTCTGTCCAGTAAATATGCTTCTCGATACGTTTTTGTTTGAC
This sequence comes from Pollicipes pollicipes, assembly GCF_011947565.3. Lineage (NCBI taxonomy): Eukaryota > Metazoa > Arthropoda > Thecostraca > Pollicipedomorpha > Pollicipedidae > Pollicipes > Pollicipes pollicipes. Next base: position 6,803,376 of record NW_023596746.1, read on the forward strand.
TACGTCATAATATCTTGCACAGCATTGATTGAGGGCATAATGACGGCCGCTGAATCGCGAAATCGTGCATACAAATGCCAGACATGAGCGACTCCACCATCACAATTGTTTGGCCTTGATCGTCGCATGGCTTATGGAATGGCAGGATTTGAATGACGTTGTGATGACGTTGATGTTATGACGTTAAGACGGCGTAAATGCCACGGTGACCTTGAGATGATCTCCCGAAAAAATCTCTCGAAAAAAATCTCCCGAAAAAATCTCCCCAAAATCTCCCCTCCTGAGTACGATCTCCACCAGCGATCAGCGGGCGAAAAATGTCATCCTACCAGGTCCAATCTACGGAACAATACAACGCCAGGTCGTTGTCACGTGGCAGTGACGCAAGAGGACCGTACATTAGATGTTATCATTTCCTGCTCTTGGTGGCATGATCAGCCGAGCATGTGCTAACAATGGCACGCCACCGCACGCCCTCTCAACCCAGCCTTTTTCTCGCTTTGCGCAAAACCACGATTTTGGCGCATCCCGTCCGATTTCGTGCCAGCAGACGGTGGTGGCGGTAGCGCCTGGCCGGTCCAAAGACGCAGACGCGGGGAGGGAGGCCACACGGACAGCACCCACCACCCCACCGCCGGACTACCAGCACCCGTCCCGGACCACCGGCACCCACTCCGCACCACTGGCACCCACTCCGGCCGCTGGCACGTGCTCCGGAACTCTGCGAACTCTGGAAGTCTCCCGTAGCCGGTACTCACTTGTCGATGTAGTTCTCGTACATGTGTTTGAGCATCATGAAGGACTTCTTCTGCGGCGGGTACTGGTCAGTGACCCCACGCAGGCGTACGATCGGCAGATCTGCGGAAGTGGAGACGACCTTGGTCACTGCAGAGTGGATCCGAGCAGCATGCGAGGAAGCGGGATGGACGGCGCGCGCACCAAACCCCTGCTTTGCCATCACCATAGCACCACTTCTCGCATCGAAGCCACGCACCGCTGTGATGATGCGGAGCTTTGATTCGCCGACAGTAATGACGCAAAGCGAGCGTGGAAGATAACTCTCACAGTTTGTTAGAGGTGATGTTTCATGTGAAGTAAAGGCGCCTTGCGCGACAACACTTTCCGCGTGAAATGCACGGCCCAGCACGTTGCTCCGGGACCATTAATCAGCGGCAGAAATATGGGCATCATCATCGTGTGAGAGAGAGGCGCGTGCGTCGGCCGTGACCCGTTTCGTCCCAGGGTCGCCGGCTGCCAGCGCTTTGTCCGCGCCCGCCGTGGGCGAGGGATGCGGCCGCGGAGCCCCATCCACCGCCTTCCCGCCGTCCCACGTACGGCACTGCGTCCAGTTTGTGTCGAGCGCACCGCCAGATGTCCCAGGCGCCGTGCCGTGTGGCGTCGCACGTGGTCCGCCCCATCAACTTCCCCGTACCCGCTCCGCCCCACGCCTCACGTCCACGTAAACGTCTCACGTCCCATGTTCCACGTACCGCGAGGGCCACCAGACGTCTCGGATGTGAAGAACTTGACCTTGCCTGGCACAGCCTGGCCCCACGTCTCGTGCACGGCCACGGCGCGCGAGTCGAGAAACTGGTCAGCCGTCATCACGCCGACGAACAGCAGGTCGGTGCCTCCCGGCTCGTCGCTGGCCGGCGGCTGGGTGCTCGGCCCGACCCGGCCGCGCGCCGTCGCCGCCACCGCCGCCGACGCCGCCTCCGTGGCCATCATCTGCAGGTTGCGCGGCGTCCGGTGCAGCGGCCGGTCTTGCAGCATGAGGAAGAGGTGCACACCCAGCACCATGCCGACCAGCGTCGAGGCGACGCATCCCAGCCAGTGCATGTTGAGCCGACGGCACGACCGCTGCAACAGACAGACGAGGCGCCGGTCAGGCGTACGCAGGCTCCACGCAGCCTCAGCGCCAGCCACGACACGTCCAGACGGCATGCCCCATTGGCCACGGGCACGTCTCTGGTGTGAGGTCACGTGCGACTACGTGCCGTACTTCGCGACGACGGGTGAATACACGTCCGAGATGCACGGAACTCGATCGGTCAGCGATTAATGTCAATGCCCCCGCTGACCTCAACGGTTAATGTGGTATTTAGACGATTTCACCGGCGAGTTGCTGGTTTGCTAGGTCAACCGTTGTTCGGCGCACGGCATTATGAGCAGGAAATACGCGATCATGGAGCTGCGCGCAATAAAGCGAAAGCCTGGTCATCCCGTGCAAAGAAAATCTAGCCTGCTGCACCAGTTCATCGCGTACGGAAGGCGGTCTACATCTGGTTTACGGTAGCCACGCCGATGAGGAGAACGTGTCAGGTCAGAGCCGCTCGACGAGGCGTCCTACGAACGACCCGCGGCTGTCGGTCAATGGTCGAGGCGGCTCGCTCCAACATATCCGTCATGATTACGTCATTCATTAGTCGTCCCTCCATTTGCCTACATTTGAAGTCACGAGTGATGCTGTCATGCTTTCCCCGCGTCACTAGCGCGTTATCGGACGTTCCTGTTGCCCCCCCCCCCCCCCGCCCCTTCCCCCGTCGTGCCCATCTCCGACCCCACCGCCACTTTTGCAGGCGCTGACTGTTGCCACCCTGTCCCGGGAGCGCCCGCTCGGTGCCAGGTGGTCCGGCGCCACCCCCAGGTCGGTGAGAGCCGCCGTGTGTCGGGACTGACCGGGCTGACCCGGTCGTGAACACTCGGCCAGCGCCCCCTGTCGACCGGTATTCTGCGGCCAGACGCCCAGACGACGAAGCCGCAGGACGCCCAAGGACGTCGCCGCAGGAGCGGGACCTGTCATTGGGGCGGGGTCTGTCCGTGGACCGGGACCGACATGTGGGGCGGGGCCTGTCTGCGGACCGGGACCGGTGGACCGGGACCGACATGTGGGGCGGGGCCTGTCTGTGGACTGGGACCCACATGTGGGGCGGGGCCTGTCTGTGGACCGGGACCGACATGTGGGGCGGGGCCTGTCTGTGGACTGGGACCCACATGTGGGGCGGGGCCTGTCTGTGGACCGGGACCGACATGTGGGGCGGGGTCTGTCCGTGGACCGGGGCCGACATGTGGGGCGGGGCCTGTCTGCGGACCGGGACCGGTGGACCGGGACCGACATGTGGGGCGGGGCCTGTCTGTGGACTGGGACCCACATGTGGGGCGGGGCCTGTCTGTGGACCGGGACCGACATGTGGGGCGGGGCCTGTCTGTGGACCGGGACCGACATGTGAGGCGGGGCCTTCTGTGGACCGGGCTTCGGCAGCGGGCTGGGATCACTTCGTCGACTGAGATTCGTGGGATTCGTCTGTAGGTCGGGACCTGTCAGTGAAACTGGGTTCGCGTGCGGCCTGGAACCTGTCTGGACTGCGTGCCATCGGCGTACCAAGATCATCATCCGTGGACCGGAATCATCCGTCTGAGACTAGGACCCACCGTTGGACTGAGGCCACCTTCTACGGACCAGGACCCATCCGCGGACCAGGATCCGTCGGGTGCGGATTTCAGATCTCAGTGGAGTGCTGTCCCACGCTGCCCCTCAGCACTATGACGCCACCCAGAGGTCAGGCGCAATGCAGCTGAACATCATGGCGGGTTATGGTTGAGGGGTAGGTGATGGGATGTGGCTATGGCTGGTGTACGGAGGTTGTGTTGGCGTAAACGGCGAGTCCAGCAATCACGTAAGTTTCTTGGCTGCCAGGGAGCAGCGGCCAAATTTATGGGCCGAGAAAAGGGTAGGCACTAGACTTGGTCCTGGAGGGACGGGGAGGAGGGGAGGGTGAGCGCCAACACTCACATGGTCGGAAGTGATCTGGTGACGTGGTCCCGGATGGGCTGTGGTGTCCACGAGCCGAGAGTTCAGGGAGCCAAGTCCCCTGTGTGCAGACCCCCTTCCCCCCCCCCTCGCTGACCCTTCTCCCCGGGCCGGTTTTCTTTCGGGACCGGGCTACCGGGCTCGGCAAGAGATGCTAGCCCCTTCTTTTTCGTGGTCACGTGGTCGGTGGAAACCCTATGGTCCCAAGTCTTCGTCTTTTTACCCCAGGCGATCTTCCGAAGCTGCCCGGGGGAAGGGACGTTAAGCGCTGCTACATGTCGCTTTTACAAACCCGCAAATCCAGCACAGAACGACGCACAGGACCACCGGAAACAGTGTATAATGCTACAATGTATCACATGTTAGCACAGCCACCAACCCTGAAACAATGTGCAATGAGATTATCAACTGTTCATATATGAAAGGCATGCCGGCGTCGAAAAAGTAAATTATCGCACTGCCATGTCTAGAAGGCTGAACTCGTTGCGGTCATCTAACCCCATTGTTAACATGACACGAGCAGATGTCTGCAAATATCTTCCTGTCACGTTTCTATCTTGGCCCATGAAGTACTATTGGGAGGGCTCATGAACAACCTTAAGACCACCACCGGAGCCCATTAAGGTTTTCTACCAAGCCGGCGTCCTCTTCGGAACGCGAGCAAAACCTACCCCGACTCACCAGGAATGCGTCCACACGTCGCCACCGCGATCTAGACTCGTATTTAACGACACAACGAAGCGCTTAAGGTATACATCATTGCATCGCAATACTGAACACATTCATACAATAAATCTCTCAGACGAAACACTTCCCGACCGTGCAAAATCATGCCTGACTTGCAAGACCATGCTGTTCAGCTAGCCCTAAATAGCGAACAAAGACTGAAATTGAGGTGCCAAAACTGACTGAAGGACGCGGGTTGGTCACCACAGAATTCCATATCGGCGGCGCCCCGTTAGCTTGCAGGGTGACTTCGTGGCCGTCTGACGAGACCCTCCTGAAGCCTCACCAGGTTGTCACCACGCTTTACCAAGTCACCTTCACCAGGCTTCCCCAGATCGTCACCAGGCTTCACCAGGTCACATTCACCAGGATTCACCACGTCGTCACCAAACTTCACCAGGCCTCCTTCACCAGGTTTCACTAGGGCGACACGCCGCCGGAACCAAGACTTGTATTGGTTTGGCTTCTCCTTTCCTTCTCTTCCTGCCCCAGAGAGCACTGGTTTGCCTTGGGGCTTGGCGTTAAGCGGAACGGAATTTACTCGAGCCCCCGCTGATTGTTCGCATCGGACGGATAAGGAAGTGGATGGCCTTCATTTGTTACAACCGGCCGTACACAGGTTTCTTTCACTACAATGGGCACCCGCCATTGGGATGCGAAGGGTAACGACAAAAAATAAACCAAGTGGAGATCTCTCTCTCTCTCTCCTCTCTCTCTCTCCGAAACATTTAAGAACGCAAGGCCGACTATCTTGAAAAGCATTAGTGGAGCCACCAGCCCAGCATATATCAGCGCGGGCAGTCGGCAAGGACTCGAACAAGGACTACGACTCCCTCCCCGAGGAGCGCCCCGGGCAATGTGCCCAGCCGCGAGCCGAGGAGCCATGCGCCAGGTTCGCCTCGGCAGCTCTCCCGGCCAGCGGCGAAAACGCCGCGAGTGTCGCAGCAGACGGTGGACTTCACGGTCTCGCACGCCCGTTAGCGAGGGCGAAAGTGACGTCTGGCGGCAACATCTGGTAGTCATCGGTTCAGGAGCCCTGATCATGGCTCTACACTCCTCGGTCGTTAGGCCGGAGCGTCGCGCCGAGCCGGCCATTTACCGGGCCGGCTTCGGACGCCTTCTTATGTTGGACTCGTGTCAACGGCCTCGTGTCAATATCCTTTCAGACCATTCGGCGTGTTACATATTGCCGGTGGGTGGTAAAGAAAACAAAAGGCTGAATGAAGATAACACCGCGCTGTTCTTTCACGGGGGAGCACTCGCCATCCCCTCAACCGTAGTGCCAGCGCTTGGAAAACAGGCATTATGCAAAGATTGACGGTTCCGCGCATTTGCGTTATGTTATCACGAATAGGATTTTCAGTGGGACACAAACAGCCGATGCTGACCGGTTAGCCATAGTCATGTGTTTTGCAAATTTGCGCAAAGATGGTTACTTTTAGGTTATATGTCATCTGAGGTGAAATCAATGTTGTACGAAACATGCTACTCAAATGATTCAATGACACAATAAACAGTGCAGCAGTGCACGTACACGGTAGTGCTCAAGTGTCAGCACTCAGTAGCATCTTCAGCAACTGGTGTTTAAAGTTATCAAAATGCATTCAAAACGATATGCAAGTAGTAAGAGCGGTCCCAGATTTGATGCTCGCAGGGGCAGGTGGAGGAGGCGGTGACGGCGGCGGTGGCGGTGGTGGCCTTTGGCCCCGAAAACTATCAAGAGTGCTTTCGGCGCATCGACCCTCACTGAATGACTATATGACACGTATGGATGTAAATGTATAGTCTGATTTCGGTATATGTGTGTCGTCAGCGCACTGAATTACGGTGACACATCTTTCGCGCGCAGTGCCAGATCGCATGACGGACCAATGAGGTACACGAGGTCCGAAAGCTATGAAACACAGCCATTCTGTTGGGAGACCATGGAAGCACATCGCGCGTCCATCTTGACGCTTCATCTGGGCTTGCTGAGAATGGCGCGGATGTAGCTCTCAAACTATTTTGTACCGATACCACATCCCTGTGATATGATATGCATATGACATGCCATATCTATATGATGTGTGTAATGAAATTACAGGTTGAGTTTCGTCAAGAGCAGTGGATGCTCAACAACGTCAAGGCTTTTTGACAAAGAAATACGGGCAGGCAGGACGGTATCACCTCTGTCTATCACGGCAAGCACCTTATCACTTGCTACAATGGAAGCAGTCTCCGCAGAAAAGGGGATTTTGTACCCGTTTTGAGCACGTGGGAAAACAATTCACCGTTGTGGAAATCAGATCTGCGTTCGTGGTGCGTAGCAACCTCGGTGATCTTAGTTATTGTTGGCAAAATACTGGTCGAAATCTAGTGGAGCCGCACACACCTCTGCCTTTTTGAACGGTGGCGGCAATGGCGCGTCTCCGCTGGTACGATGCATAATATGGAGAACTTAAGTATGTTTGCTTGTGACGAAAGCTGGCAAATAGTTCGGCGCAGTCTCGGCCTTAAAATACTGATCCCAGTGGTGCCGACAAGATCAGAGTTTAATTTTTGGAGCCCAAAGTTGTGAAAGTAAAAACGTAAGACCGGGGACACCCATTGATAAAATGCATACAAAAGTTTTATTTTGACACCCATTGATAAAAGGTATACAAAAGCTTATAACTGTGTACAAAATGTATACACAGCCAAAAGCAGAAATGCATGCATTGAAAATATCATGGCGTTTACAAAAATGCATTTTGTACCGCAAACAGATCAAAAGTCCAGCATATTTCACTTGAACATGAGCTAGCCACAAACCTAATCCGGCAAGCCGATTAATTGTCATGGAGCACCAGTCCTACACCAGCATTTCTTATACACGCCCAGCCATAACTCAACCTAAATGAATCCCACATTCACTTCAGTGTGGAAATGCACGAAATCTTCATGCACCTGAGCACAGACTTTGGAAACATCACATCAAAATTCAGCACAAGCGGATAGGCGCATTCCGCCACGAAGGATAGTCCGATTGTTCCGACGCATTTTCTGACGTCCCAATACATTTGGGACCCAAAAGGTACGAAACTCCTGTTGTGAGCAGAGCTCCACCTTGATTACTGACAGACACCGCATGAGACCACCTGCTTTGTTGGTACGAACTGATTTCAGCTGCTGCCCGCACTGGGTGACCCCTCGCTGAGACGCATCAAGGTCACGTTACACCAAAAGAGCCTGCGCTGTCCCCCGCCGATATCCACCTGGCGGGAGCGGTGCGGGCATTCAGTGGGCCACCAGCGGCGCCGCCACCCCAGCACGGGGTGCTTCGGTGGCCGCCCGAACCGGGGCAACCATGCCGCGCGCAGCTGCAGGCCGCCCCGGCGCCCCGCCCAGCAGGACCCCACCCTGTCCCCGGCCCGGCCCGTGACTCTGCACGCCGGCCCGACCTGGCCGGACGGCGCAGAGGTCACACAGGGCCGCAGCCGACGCCTGGCAACCTGACACGGTGGCCCCGCCGCCGCCGTCAACAACCGCGACCCGGGCCGAAGCCGGAAGTGCGGCACGCCGTCACCGCCGGCCGGGGTATCCGGATATCCGGTCCGGCGGAGGGCGGGCGGCCGGCAAGGCGGATGGAGCCGACTGAGTGGTGCGCTCTCAGCCGCTGGCCGGCGTGCACCACGCGCGCTCCCCAATTAGACAGCACTTCCGCAGTGGTTCGAAGGGGCATCCAGGGTAAGAGAGCGTGAGGTACAAAATGAATTGGTATGTCGCACCTGCAGATTGTTCCCCTACTGGTCGGACCGACGGACCGCGACAATCCGGCAGATGCAAGGACATCACACGCACCAGACTTACGCATGTGCATGTTAACGCCTCTACGCCAGCACCGTCGTCCCCATCACGCGTGAAGACAGACACAGACCCAACTGAACTTCAGCGACGAGCGGTCCCACGGCGACTCACCATGGCTGGTGCTGCGGTGGTGTGGTTCGTGGACACAATCCGTGACCAGTCGGCGCTGCTGTGCTCCGGCCCTCTGCCACCACCTCCACCGCCGGCGTCCTCCGCAGCACTGCCGCTCGGCCGGCCGGTCCCGGCGGAGGCCTGCCGGCCGGGCCGCCGCCGCGTCTCAGGCGGCCAGGGCCGTGTCCAGCGCGCGGCCCGCGGCGCCCGGCCGGTCGGGCGCACCAGCCGGGCGCTGGCGCCGCCGCTGGTGCAGGTGCGCCACTGCCGGTCAGGCCGAAGGCCTACTGACGACCTAGTGGGTCTCGTCGGACGGGAGGGGGGACTGTTCGATGGACAGCGTCCAGGGTGTGGGAGCAGGGTGCAAAGGCACCTAGGATGGGCGAGCTCCCCACACCCGCACACACCCTTTTGAAAGGTAGCATTGGCCCTAGGGGTATTGACTGGAAAAAATGAATAAAATGGCGATGACCTCCGCCCCGGGCTTGTGGGGACTTTAAAGTTCTTGGGCGGCATTCCCCGCTGGGACGGTCCCTGAGGTGCCGACGTCCGTTCATGCGTGCGCGGCGCATCTGATGGCCAGACTGCGACCTCATTAGAATGCGCATGGCTTGAGCGACTTCGGACCGCGAGGGTGCGCCCGCCTCTGGGGTGGCAGGCTATTTTTGGAGCTCCTGGTTCTGATGGCGCCACGTGGGGACACCAGCCCCTCGTCGCGAACAGGGCGCGAAGGGACCCGCGGTGAAGGGTCCAAATGAGCACACACGTGCGCAGAGGCGCACTTAGGAAGCGTTGTTAGAGCGACGCCATCACTGATATTGGCCTGGGGCCACGAAATCTATCTGCATTTTGATAACACTGACATAATATGTATTTTCTCAACTGATCGCATTTGACAAGGGAAGAAAACGCGGTTAGATCGGTACAAAAATAAAACTAGTAAACTTACGTACCTTTGTGAGGTGGATCAAGGGCAGTAGTGGTAAAGCTTCCCGATTTGGTGAATAAGGTCAGCGATAAAATGTATATATCCAACTGGTGCCAAAAATACTTTTGGCCGAAAGTTTTGGTGACGGTCATGACAAAATACTGCAGCGCGCATTCCACAAGCATACGAGAGGCTTCAGCGGTAGTACTTCATCCCACAACACCAGCAAGCCTCTCCGAAAGTTTTGGTGACGGTCATGACAAAATACTGCAGCGCGCATTCCACAAGCATACGTGAGGCTTCAGCGGTAGTACTTCATCCCACAACACCAGCAAGCCTCTCCGAAAGGCCCTTTACCGTATATTACGGCACCATGGCATCTTTAGGCTCCATCCCTACCCGTTGACAAAAGAATGCTATGAGTTAGTTTGTTGCTCGCTTCGGTGACAGGTTGGCGACAAATCAGTGTATTTTCTATAGCCCGACCGGTCGGCCAATTCGATGCTTTTACCAGCCGATTCTCAGGGTCCCAAACTGGACAGTAGAGCATACTGAAAACGATCTAGAAATGGCAACTCAGCTGGCCGCAAGGGACTATCTAATCGTTGCGAAGCAACTGAGACATGTTATGTTGGTGGTGATTTTCAACGCACCAAGGCTTTGCAAGTGGCCTTCGCATTGTAGCTTCATGAATACCTGCCTAGGTTTAATTTTTGGGCCTTGTTGACTCCAATGATAGGCAGTTCGAGGAAAGTTGGCAAGATGATCCCATCAAGTGAAAGCCGAGCTGCAATTATTCAGACTGCCGTTTCAAGACAAAGAAAAGCAGCAGAAACGGCTGTTGACTCACCGTAGCAATCCCAAGCCCCAAGCCTTCCTCGCGTTGAGTAGAGCCGTGGGTTCGGTGCTGGCGTCTGATAAAACTCCTCAGGGAAGGGAACGACAGCAGGGAAAAATGCTTTTGAAGTACCAATGGATGTCATTGTTGCTTTGTTCTTGGCTGAGCATCGTTACCAGCCAAAAATGTGCAAACCATTGTTTGCACCTAGTTCGTATTCAGTTCGGGTCTTCAGCCCTCCCCTCCCCGCAATTTGTGACGGGGTGTGCCAAATCTGGGGAAACAGATACATTTTGGGGGAAGATTGCACACTGGTTCGCTGCTCAGCCCTCCTCTCCACTCATCTTTGGAAACTATGTCTCGGGCTGAAATGCGATAAGTTTATTAATGTTTCGTTAGCAATGGAATTATGATTATTTCCAGCGCAACCTTTCCCAATGTCAATCTCGGCTGCTGATCAACTGATGATAGCCAATGACGAAGGCAATGAGGAAGCAATGAGAGGTGAAGAGTAGGGTGGTTAAGCAAATGTAGGCAATGAGGAGGGGTCCAAGGTTCCATTGTCATCTTCCCCTTAATCAAGAGCTTTACTTTAAATGGGAAATGGTTTTGTGGGATTTTGGTCCTGTTTTCATTGGAATTCAGTGAAAAATTGACAGTTTTGGCTCTCCCTTGGGAGCAATTTTGCCATCTGCTATTGCCACTTATGCATTGCATCTGCTATTGCCCTCTTGCCGCTTAGGGATCTTGCTCTTAATGGGCCTGTCTAGCCATTCAGGGGCTATTTTGGCCCCGCAGCAATTCTCCAGCCTCTGACATTTTTTTTCTGGCCGCTCACCGAACCGAACTAGCCGTCAAAATAATCAAGCCACGACTGAGGTCATGGCTAGAGATCCTATCGGATATGGGGGTGAAGGGTGGGGCACCCATTTTTGGGCGTGAAAGTATGTCGAAAGGCTGGGGTCCTGGATCAGCCAGTACAATCCAAGTGCAGTCAGATAGGGCTCTTGCTATGGACTGCTTCGGAAAGGTTGAGAAGCGACATTTAAATATCAATTTATATATCGAATAGTTTGAATCTCATTTTGCTATAGAAATGGACCTGACTTGAGCTGACACCGGACCTAACCTGACAATCATATATTAAGCAAAGCCCTTGGACACCTATGTGGAAACACACTGAAGTGCGGCTCAAAAGGGCTGTGCATGCCAATGCTCAGTTGCGAAATATGTGCGGCTTTAATTGCGCGAAGTTGAAGAAGATCTAAGTCTAAGGTTCGATAAGGACGGACGCATGCTTTCAAAAAATCTGACGAGCTCGCCACCTCGGCGCATCCAAATAAAAAAAACGAACTGTTAAGCTTTTGTGTGCAAAAAGTAATAAAGACGGCTTCGATCGACAGTTATTGGTTCGCTTTATGTTATTAGAAACACATGAAATTCCATTGTTCAAAAGGCGGGAAATAATTCAGCTTGAGCCTGGATCTTGCAGCACCTTCACTTCGTCACAGCATGTAACCGTCTTCTAGAGTTGGGCTGCAGCCGTAAATGCTTGCTTTTTGTTTGTTTTTTTCTGCTCCGCGTAACAAGAGCATGAAACAGATGGCATTTGTTTTTTCAAACAGTTCTATGATCCCATCTTTCCACGATTCCGGTGCATCTTTCTTCTAGCACGCCCCCACTACCTGTTGCCCAGTACTTGCGAAGTCGCCTTCACCTCAATCCGAGCCCAATTCGGAACCCAGAATGTTGTTTCTGCCTTTCCAGGCAGCTTAGAAACCCAGCTCAAGCTTGTCTATACCAATGCATGGGGCGTAGCGAAAGCCGCCACCAGGCAGTTCATGTCGCGCCAGGCTTGGAGCATGCCTAAGGTATGGTGAAGGGTATCACAATGGTTGCGGTAAAGCTTGAAGCACACACGTGGTTTCCATAAGGGGGCATGGCCTCAAGGAGGCACGCATGTTTAATGTCATCCCCCAGTGCTACCTGCCATCGGCTGGGATTCTGCCATATACTCAGCTGACCTAGCTGTCAAGGTCCTTGGCCGTTTTTTTCGCGGTCGAGGACGGCAAATCCAGCTGGAAATCAAGCTTAAGCGTGAGGCCATGGCAAGTCCCGAGGGTGGAAGAGGACTACGTTTGTGATTGGACTATCCCATAGTCCGAGACCGGTGTGCCTGCAGTCTTCGCAGCAGCAGTTATCCTGGAATTAGTTGAATGACGTTATGTGAATGAGCGCTTCGGTTGCGCCCGCAGAAATTTGGTCGGCGACAAAAAACACTTACCACCCCTGATCAAGGATACTGTTCCACCTTTTGGAGCGACAATGCAGGTATGGAATCTGGCAAAGCTAAGCAAAATTGCGGCGCCTTGATTGGTTTCAAAAGGCAGAAGATTTGTGAATTTAATGCAAAACGTCGAAATTATTCTAAACATTAAAAATTTGGTATAAAAAATGCAGGGCTGCAAAATCATTGTTTATTTGCCTCACAGAAAATGTTTGTGCCGTCAAAGCTACATAAAATATAAGGTCAAGTGGTCGAAGGAACAATCTCCAAATGTGCACGACAGAGCTTTCAAGAGGAACGTGAAAATACAGTGAGGGTGATGGTGGAGGGAGGTCATATTACCGTAAACATTAAATCTACCATTATACTTAAGGAGCAATGCGTGTGTGTGTGTGTGTGTGTGTGTGTGTGTGTGTGTGTGTGTGTGTGTGTGTGTGTGTGTGTGTGTGTGGTGTGGTGTGTGTGTGTGTGTGTGTGTGTGTGTGTGTGTGTGTGTGGTGTGTGTGTGCGTGTGCGTGTGCGTGTGCGTGTGTGTGTGTGTGTGTGTGCGTGTGCGTGTGTGCGTGTGTGCGTGTGTGTGTGTGTGTGTGTGTGCGTGTGTGTGTGTGTGTGTGTGTGTGTGTGTGTGTGTGTGTGTGTGTGTGTGTGTGTGGTGTGTGTGTATGTGTGTGTGTGTGTGTTTGTGTGTGTGTCCGCCACTATCTTGGGATCGCTTGCATCATGCCTATTTCTATGGAAATTTGGGTTAGCCTGACCACCATTCTGCATCTTTCATCCACGCTTGGACGGAAAGGTATCGCTGTTTTGCTGGCATTATACGCTCTGTGCAGCTAGACGGGGTGCTGTTGCTTAGGTCGATTTCAATATATCACTGACGAGTCAGTTTTGAAGGCCCTCGGATTTTATTGCAGTCATTTATGACCCCATTTAGATCTACTCTATAAAGAGCAGATCTGCTCTTAGATCTGCTCTATAACATATTAAGCCGAGCTCTTTCCTTTGCTGGACAGCGACCCCGGTGGGTAGACCACTGGAGATGAACGGCCATCTCGTTCAAACACGTTCCAGCGCTATAGATGCCATAATATGGTGTCTTCAGGCTTCATGCGCGTGCATGCAATGTTTTCCTATGTTTTCATCAAATGACCTCTGCCAGATATCTTTCAGACACCTCCTTTCCTTTCGCTGCCGGGGTAATACCATCAATCTTACACAAGTGACGTTTGTGCTGTATGATGAAAAGCAATAGGCTGGTCTTGACAAGGTATTACCACTGGTAACAAGCTTTATGATCCTCGATGAAGTATGCGCCAAGGGTAAAAATCGAACACTTTTAGTTTCTAAGCTTCTACGTGAGAGATCATGCCCGCAGTCACACGAAATATTAACAGGCATGATTCTTTGTTATTATCAGTGTAATGGCGTGTACTTATACGCGTTTTGAGCATGGATTTATCATGTAGGACTCCGTTGATGCGACAGCGTGGCCCCGCCGCCCGCGCCTTCCGATGGTCGCCGAGCAGTGCTACTAAAAATATCGCTTCTCAAAAACAGGCATGTTACAGACAGTTTTTGCAGTCAAAATACGTAACACAGATGCCTCGGAGGCTGCCCATTCGAGTGTCATTGCACGATATGCCGGAGTGATATTCTCAGAAAACCTTAAGGAGGAGGAAGTCCCCCGTCCCAGAGCGAGGGCTAAGCTGGCCATTTTAGTATGGTGATTGCCTCTCTACTTAATGCTATGCTACATCATAGATTTATCATTCCCCAGTAAGCTTTATGGACGTGATCCCGTGCCGAACTGATTTCAGCATAGCGTTGTGGGTAAGTGACACATGTATCACGGTCCGGAAACAGCTGTGTGAAAGAGATTTCGTTTGTCGCGAGGGCTTTACTCATCTGTAGTCAGTACAAGTAGCTGTGATTCCAATTTTATGTTTCTGGGGTACATAATCAGTCTATGTTGTAGGATATTCTAACTTTGTGTTCAGAACAATGATCAAATTTAATGTGCCCACATATATAAATTTCATCTTTTCAACGCTGAGAGACAGTGATGGACCTTCATGGGTCAGGCTTTCATCAGGTGTATTATTTAGTCGCAGGTTACTGCGCTCTCGCGTGGGCCAGATTAAGGGTGTTGCAATTGATTTCAACCACGCCCTGGTCGGATGGTTGGGATTGGGGGCATGTCCAAAGCTGCTACTTTGTTGGACAGACAGCCAGCAGTTTCGTTTCCATGACTGGAAATGTTATCAACCAGTCCCCAGTAGTCAGGTTGTGGGTTTCTCATACAATGCGTTCACCAGCCTGTGCATTCTAGCAGAATGGATAGGGACCTGTGACCGGAAGGCGCGTCTGCGGCAGCTGCTGCTGCCTGATTTTAGGTCCGCGACGAACCGGGCGTCGTGGAAACGTTTGAGGTTCGCGGCCGTGGACTACGCACAATCTTCGGCGCTTCGAAATAACGATCATCTTTACACGCGACCACTTTACGGGTTTCGGAAGGATAGCTCTGCGGCATGTTGTGCAATCACGCCTAAACTTTCTTTATCTTCCGCGGCATTCATTGTGCGTGTTTGAACATCAAAACTTACCCCTCACACGTATGCTTTCTGAGGAGCTACTGGCATTTAGGGACACTGCACGACGATTCACGGCTGGCGCGGGTGACGGGCGGGAACCGACAACGCGAGTAACACCGTTACCTTAAAGGGAATGTTCCACCTTTACATGGGGTTTTGAACTGAAATAGTCATCTTGAGGATCCTTGGATGCAGTTCACGACCATGTCTTTTTTCAGACACGAAACATTCTGGTTCCTGGGTTATACGCCCGCAAAAGTGCGAACAGGTTTATTGGGAGACTACTTCAAAGTCACCTTGGCATTGATGTCGTAATAGAAACGTCATGCGATTGCAGTTATATTATAGGCTGTTTTCTGCTTATAGTCAAGACAGCATGGCCGCTGATACATTCGCAAGAGCGATGATGCGTAACGTATGGTACCATCCGCGAAAGGTGATTGGATGTTAGTAAGATTTCGCTGCTGAATGCGTGTCGCGAACGTAAGCGTGAACACTTTCCGGTTGTGCGGCACTCGTCGCCGATGGCGCATTTTCCTTTCTAGGGCCATAGGTCAATGTAATAAAGAGAGAATGCCAATGTCTGCAAAAAATACAGCGTCCAAAAAAAGAACGGCATTCTCCCGATTGTTATAAAAAAGATAAGACGCGACTGGAAATCTGCCTTTTTTCTTGTGCTGGCGCTTTTTTTTTGCTGACGTATTTCTTATAGACAGCTCGGTTGGCACCTTGTGTGCCGGAGCAAAGAACCTTGCACGGGTTTATGTGTTAGCAAGGAATTATGAAATTAAGAGAATATTACAGTAATTTTAGATACGTATTTTACTAAATATTTCATACACAATGTAGGACAAGCTTAGATCTTGAACAAAAAACCTTGTTCTTTATGTACAACCTCTTGAGTCGTATTACCATGAACCCCCGTTGGGACTTTGCTTTGAAGGGAGCTCACGGTGAAATGCGGTGTTATAACCGAAAGCCTGTGCGGAAATTGCAAGAAAACCAGCAATTTGATAGTCCCGCGGGTTTGCGCAAGTGTGGGATCACAATTATTTGACGTTAGAGTGTGATTCAGGCACTTGAAATGGGTGTGATCATCGGTGGTGCGTGCCAGTGGCTTGTATTGACCTTGATGTGATGGAAAGTGTGCGTACGAGGTTTGTACTTCTGAGAGAGAGCATTGTTTTGGTATTCTTTAATTCTACTGACTCCCAATAAAATGTGATGCATTGATACCTGTCCCTATCTTTATGTTCATGTCTGCACAGGGCAAGGTAGTGATGCCCCTAAGCTGAAGGAAACACCTATGCTGCAGGGGTGTGCAAAGGCAATTTGCTACTCGATTATGATCTTGTCAACATTTTAAGCCTATTGAAGCATTAAAGCATGTAATTAATCCATTGCATGTCATTATATTAGCAATTCATTTCGGCAGTAGGGGCTGATCTGTTCAGCTCATTAATGCATATGCTTGTTATAACCTCACATGATACAGCTTTGCAAAAGTGTCTTTCCCTCAAGAATTCGGGATCTTGTATGCAGGCAAGCATCGCTTGTGAGTCATCAATGTCATGTTCACTGCAACTTTGAGACGCTGGGTGCTGAGAAAGGTGGAGAAACATTGTTGTTGGTTTGTTGGATAGCACTTAATAATATTTTTATCACGAGCCTTGTGTGCATCAGCAGCTTCACCACTTCCTTGCATTTCGCCCATCTAACCATAACTGCATGCACTTGTCATGTCTCCAGAGTTGTGCAAGGTCGGCAGCTTTACAGCGCCATTTTACATGTAACATGTTCTCGTTATACATGTGTTATTACTTGTGTGAACAACATTTTTGAGTGAAGCAGCCTGATGGCTGCAGCACGTCACATGGCTGTGGAAGCAGAAAACGTGATTGTATCTTTGTCACCCGCGTTTTATTGATTTTCAAAACAGGCTGAGCAAGTGATGCTTGGTTGCGTGCCTTGCTGAAAGCGATTTGTATATCATATCATGTGTTTTTGGTGAGTCATATGTCAGATGCGGAGTTAATACAATAATGCATGCTGTACCCATCTTTCCATGATGGAATTTATTATGAAAGCAGCAGGAATTCCAATACAAGAGCCACATCATTCTTCATTATGCCATGTCATAGTACAGCACTGAGATAGTGCCCCCGATGACACTGTTGATCTGTGCCATTACACAATGCACCACATTGGTTGACTACTCTATGTCAAGCCTATGAGATAACAGTTTATAATTCATGAATGACTGGTAACAACTGATTTGACTACGCCAAAGGACTATCAACAGTGAGAGTGCTGTTGCACCACGCTGGTTATATCAGGGTTCATAGTAATTGCATAAATAATCCTGAACAAAAAAAAATCGGTAGCTCAACCTTACGACCTTTCCCATGGAAACAGCAGTGTTTTGGCAACCAGTTCATAGCAATGTTACAGATTTATTAAGTTTTGCATGCAACTGCATTTTCAGTTACAAAAATAAAGAAAATAACTACTGCGCACATCTCATGACATCAATATCAGGAATACAGCACCACAGGCAAGGATAAGTCGACAATACAGTATTCACATCTTCAACAGTCCTTGGCAGGCTTCGGTACGAGATTCATGACAGTCTCCACAGTACATCGTGCTTTGATATTAATGATCTACCCTAAAAGCTGGCGATCGCTACGTTGCATAGTGTCAGTCAGCCCACCAAAGCTCCTCTTACGACCAGTACCAAGGCAAAAATCCACAGACAAGCCATTCACCAATCCGCCGCCGAACACAGCGCCCGCGACGTGAATGGCTTGTTGGCGTCAGGTTTTGTGCGTTATGAAGTATTCTTTAGGTCTGGCTGCCAGATGTTGCCAGGTATTGCTGTCGTCACAAAACCATCTCATGACGCCATCAAACAATGACGTAATGGGGCATATTTTTACCAATTTTGAAATTTTGCTACTTGGAGTGGTTGTTGAAGCTTGAAAGCTTACCAATAGTAACCAGTAAGCTTTTCCCGTCATATCTGATGCTTATCTCAATATCTTCAAATGTGGAACATTCCCTTTAAGCCCTCCAATCAGGCCCTTGATCACCGGTTGCGGTGAGCTCTCCAGGCTTTCCGGGCCTCCTCGAACAATGTTTTCTGGCCGACTCGAGCCCCCTGCCAAGAAAGGCCCCCTGTTAGGCGCTTTGGGACCCGGACGGACGCTGAGGCCCCGAACAGTGTAAATCGCTGGTTCCTGTTTTTCCCTCCTTGGGTAACGGACACTCAGACTCATGCCAACACAGAGCCGGCTGCACGTTGTTATTGGTGCGTGACCGACGTATGGGTCCTTGTCGACTGAGGGCCCCTGATAAGCGCACAGGACGCTCTGGGTGGCACTGAAGTGCCCGGCCCTGCAGGCCGGACCCCTAAGTGCGACCTCCGGCAGGCCTTACGAGCCCTTAAGTGCTGGTCCCGTAGGGCCCGAGGGGCCCTCGGAACCCAGGCGGGGGCACGTTACCCCTGTCTTCCCCTGCCTGCTCTACGGACCCCTTGCCATGTCGCCACTTAGCTGTAGATCACGGCAGGTGACAGCCGGCGGTATCGGCAAGTATCTCATTTGTGCCAAGGTTAGCTGGACTTGATTTCGTAAATACTGTGAAGTTAGCCCATTCTTGTCTGACCTTCAAAGCGGCGTAAAAGGTAAAGAATCACTTAGGCAGCACATTGCTGTCCATCGCTAGATATATAGGGGAGAGGCGGGAGAATTGAGACACTTTGCAACTTCAACTTTGATGGGTCATTGCAGCAAAAGTATGAAAGCTAGGTAGCATTGCACCATACAAACAATAAATTGGATATTTATTTACATCAAACTAATAAGTAAGTTTTACTTTGTGGTAGGAAACGACACGCATGTAGCAAAAACAAAGACCTTCATTTACAGAGAATCGGGACGCATGCAGGAGAATCGGGACAGGCGTGAATATGAATTGGGACATACTAAGGAGCATTGGGACAACATTTCTACTTGGCTACATGTTCTATAATTAAGTTGTAAATGGTAAAATGAGTGCACTGCATTGCCATCTACTTACGTTCAGGAACTTGTCAATGGTTGTGGCAACGTTTCCTTCCGCTGAAAATGGTAGCATATCAGATTCATAAAACTGAGACACAACATTTTAGGACGTGAATTCAGGATATATTTTCAACCTCCAAATAGCCATTCTGTTTTTGACAGAAGAACCCGAAAACGGGAAGGTATTTCTAGCATAAGATCCGGCTAGTAGTAATGCCAGCAGTCTACACAACCAGACGACAACCGCCACATAACCTGCAGTCGTATTAAGCACGTTAAATCATCATAGCCAATGCACTACTTGCGGCCACAGCGGATCACATGACTATCAACCTTGGCAGTCTAGGCACATTCTAGGCAACGACAACGGTCGAAAACTTCCTACGCATCGCATAATCACGTACCAGCACAGCCAATGCGATACTTGTAGCACAGCGGATCGTAGGACTCACAGTCTCGGCAAGTCTAAGCACAAAACAGGCAAAGCAACTGTTACAAAACTTCCTGAACATCGTGCTACTCACGTTGAATCTGCATAGCCAATGCGTTGATGGCAACGCAGTGGATCACCTGACTAACAATGTCGATACCTATCCTAGGCACCCATTTAACAACGCACACGGTCATTAAACACATCGAAATAATCACGTTAAATCGGCACAGCCAGCGCGATACCCGCGACACAGCGGATCATATCGGATCATAGCGGATGAGCGGATCATCAGTCTCGGCAGACGTCACATGCAAACTGTGCCTGCCAGGTTGTTTGCATCGGTACACGGCAAGCACGCCCCACTTTTTGCATGTTGTACAACTGGATCCACGACTCACGGCTGAGCCTTTACTGCATCCCACGGTACAGACACGACGCTTTATCGCCAGCCTTTGGCAAGTCCTTTGCACCTCCCAGCTTTCTCTTCTTACCTTTTGTGTTAGCGGTGTTGCTCTTGGCATCAAACAGTCGCTTGACGCACGCTCGTGTCTGGCTTGCGACTTTCGAATCTTCTTCTCCTCTTCCTCTTTTTTTCTTTGCAGCTCTGGCGTACTCGTAGCCGTCATGGTTTTTTCCTTTTTCCGCCCTCGAACGACTCGGCTCCACTTTGAGTCCTGCCTTAAAAGACGGAAGGCCAGGGGGTCCTGCATTAAAAGATGGAGGACCAGGAAGTGTAAGCGTACGGTTTTTGGAGAAGTGGAATAGGCATTGGACTACATGGCTCACTGGAGGATCCTGTTGGGATACAAAATTGTCCATTAAAAAAACTACAGTTTGACGGAATTACAAACATAATGAACAAACATAGGAAAGGTGGAAATGAAAGGTAATTTATAATCACGAAAATATAAGAAGTTTAATAACGAACAATGTTTTCTTAAGGGTCGTTTGGACGATCTGAGGTCTGTTTAATGTCACTTTGTCATTGCTGCCTTATCGGTTTAAGGAAGAAATTGGGATACAAAGAACTCACTTTCGGATATCCCGAAACTCCTGCGGTGAGACAAGCCGGGCTGCGGGGGATGCTGGGCTGAGTGGGCCACCTCCTTGGACCTCAGTTGGAGCCCGTGACAGCCCAGGAACTGCATCCGGTTTGTTGCTTGCATATGGTGGCCTTTTCAGCTGCAGGTCAACCGGATCAGTCGGTCTCCTTCACAGGGATGAAGGCTCCGGACTCTCGACGCGGTCCTCTTCGTGTGTATCCGCTTCGTGTGTGTCGTCTTCGTGTGTGCCCGCTTCATGTGTGTTTGCCATCGTGTGTGTCCGCTTCCTGTGTGTCCGCTTCGTGTGTGTCGTCTTCAGCCACCCCGGGCGCTCCTACCGTCGCTGAGAGAGCTGGTCTGTCGGTCACGTCTGCGAGAAGGAAGTCATCCTTGGTGAAGACTTCAGTGTCCAGTGGCCAGATTTCCGTCTTTCGAAATCCGGACAGGATGTTGGCTGGGGTGGCCGAACTGATCAGCGCCTGCCCCCATGAGCTTCCCCATGTTCAGAGGCTTGATGGACTTTCCCGCGTTTTGGAGCATCCAGCTGTCTACCTGCTTGTTGAAGCTTGTCTTCATCGGACGAAGACGGTGACATCGAGCAGTTGGAGCCCTGTGATTCGTGTGAGGAGGTAGAGCCACGATATGGACTCCACTGTCCTTCGCCAACGTCAGCACGTTCAGGCTGACAAGGCTGACGTGATTGTGGAGCACCAAGACGACTGGATTGTCCTTGCTTGGTCCCCATGTGCTTTACAATGTGCTGTATCACCTTCTCAAAGTTTTCAGGGCGTCATCCACCCGCTGCTGTGACACAGCTGCAACGATCCTCCCGGGGTGCCTTCCATCAGAGTCTCCCGAAGAGTCTTCCTTGGCAAGACGTAGGCAGGGGGGAAGGTATGCCCCAGTGGTAGTCACAGCGACACACATCGTGACAAGCTCACCCCTCTCCGCAGAGGTGACCTTCCCGACCTGTTTGTCTCCTCTTTCCAGCAATGGCTTTTCCAGGCTTTCTGTACAGTCGTGAATCCAGTTTCATCTAAATTTAAAATCCTCGCACCTGAGACTCCCGTCTGTTTCAGGACCTCAGACAGGTTTCCGAAGAATTCCTCACATTGCGCCTGTTGAGCCTCCAAGCTCGAGCGATGGATGTAGCTTCAGGTTTCCGCAGTGCCAGCTGGGTAATCCTTTTCATGAAGGCCTTCATCCATTCGCGCCCCGCTTCTTCATTTTCAGCCCAGGAGGCGGGAAAATGTTTGTCATTTTTAACTGCCATTTGGTAAGGCAATTTTACGTGTTTGCTTGTGCGTTAAGCCATGGGACATCTTCAAGCACTGCATCACATATTTACTGAGGGCTTGCTCCTCGTCAGCAGTGAGTATCTTCGAATGACTGTAGTTGGGCTCAAGACTGCAGGATCGACACTGTGCTTTGCGACATACCTTCCAAGGATGCCTTTGCTCACACTGTGGGCTTCTGCAGATTTCCTCAGACTCACTCCCCCTTCTACAACATCTTTGACAGCCGGCAGCATTGAATCATGAGATGCGTTCACGTACCCATTTTCTTTTCTAACGGATACACGTGGCATGGTTTTGAAATAAGAAAAAGTGAGTAAGTTTCGATAAAACCAGTTGTATCAATTTATAGGTATGTATAGTATTATGCACGAGTGACATTAATAGTTCCTGCAGGAGAATTGAGACGTCTGCATGACGATAGGGACGGTGTCCCGATTCTCCTGCAGCGCACGCTAGCTACTGGACGAGTTCTCCGCCGTTCGTCAATTGGCTTATATAATTTGAAATGCAAGCAAGAAAATTAGCATTATGTTAGCTTACAATGTGAAATGGTTAAAAGAAAAGATAGCTTGACATGAACAGCACACACAACTTGAAACAACACTCGAAAAGTATAGTTTTTTTTGGCACTCACCCCGTACAGCGTTCCTGTGCACCGGAGAAGGTCAGTTGATTTCCAGGGTTACTTGATACAAAAAGGAAAACATTAAAGTGCAAGTGGTGATTCGGAGCTGCCCATCTCTAAGATATTTGCGTGTCTCTATTCTCCTTCGCCCCAATTCTCCCGCCTCTCCCCTACTATTGACATAGAGCGGCCTCATCTAATATAAGACTGTTTACGTTATCTGAACAGGCGATATGTCCTGTTCTTTAATGTTATATAACCAGGATTCTTTCCATAAACTGACTCGAATCCAGTGGCACTAAAGGAAACGGCGAGGGAGGGCAGGGAGCGATGGAGGTGAGACTTTTGAAAGGATGCATTTCTGGGATGAGAGCTGACACTAAGCAATGCTTGTTGCGTAAGCTCTGGCCTTTACCCCTTCTGTGGGTACGGCCGCTGTTTCTGGCCATATTCCATGCAGTTTACAGTTATGCCCACTGTAAGACTTGAAATCCTCTTGTTTCTGAGCTACGCGCACGTGATTTTGTGCAGGCTATTTTGCGCCGCCTAATTTGAAGTCACCCAGAGACTATAAGGTGATAGAAATGTCACAAGAATTCCGCCTTCTCGATGAGCATCATGCGCTCAAGGTAAGACAAATTTGTATGTTGGGTTATTCGTGTCTTAAGTACGTCGGCACGAATTGTTGCATCACTAGACACCAGTTGGTTTTTAACCAGATTAAGGGAGATGTTCCCCATTTGAAGACATCGAGGCAAGCTTCAGCTATGATGGAGAAAGCTCATTGTTATTATTGGTACGCTTTTGGGTGCAAAATACAGCTCTAGATAGCATAAATTCGCTATTCAGTAAAGACGCTGCTTTATACATAATCGCTTGATGACGTCATGGAATGCTTTTATAACGCCAGGGTCGCTGCTGAGCCGGCATTGTAACAATTGTTACTGCAGTGGACGGGTTGACTCGCTTATGGTACTTCTACGCGCCCGAGGGTGGCGATAGAGGCCTTTGAGTGTGCATCTATGTTTCGAACCTTATGTGGGTTTAAACGTATATTTTGAATCTGTCTCGTGGTGTTCTTGCATTGTGTTCATGATAGTATGAGCTGTAC
>NW_023596746.1:6827163-6837163 GCF_011947565.3 Pollicipes pollicipes
ACTTTGTTTGCACTGAATGCGGCCCTCCAGGTAGCAGGGGATGATTGAGTGAAATTCAAGCCGTGCATGCCAGCCCGTTTGTGCTTGTCAACCTTGGGTACTTGCCAATCCTGGCTATCCCTTGTGATGGGAGGGGGAGACGTTTACTCCCAGCCTTCCCACCGGGCAACATGTTAACGCCGACGTGTTTCAGAGATGGGCACATGTATGGTGAGTATAGTGGTCAGTAGAGATGTGTTTTATCTGGTAGGTATAGTGGTCAGCAAGATGGGTTTATGTAGCACTGGTACGTCTACCCATCCCCGTTTCTCTAACACATCTGCTCATGCATTGATTCAACTCCAATGACTGCAGTTTGACCCCACAACAAGGCCGCAGATAAGGGTAGCAGGCAGGTCACTCCTTCCCATCCCCAACTCCAGGCTGCACTAAACATTTTCCTATTTGAGTGCATGAAAGATTGGGGATACAATATAGCGTTATCACTTCGCGGCCACTGGTGTACTGTAACATTGCTCTTCTCTGAACTTGGCTTCCCAGCTTTTACTGGTGGAAACTGAAATACGTTGTATGACTTGAAATACAGCATGCGTTTGTGTGAGTCTGTTTTGCACCTACTCTAGCTTGGTGAGTAACAATTCTCTGGCATATTTGCAGCTTATTATTTCCCTACCAGCCAGTGCGAAAAATTTGGGTTAATCCATTGACAATTTCACTCCGATATCTGAGATACCGGCCCAGTACGTCACTGTCGCACTAAGGGGCTAGCAAACTGGTCGCACTCTATACTGTTTTTAATGTTGTAATGCCATCGATTGGTAAGCACGTTAAAATATCTTAGCTGAATAGATTATATGTTTGCGTAAGCCTGGTGGGTTAGGCTTCGAATCCCGGTGAGTGGAATAAAAGTTTCCACGCCGCCTTGGAAGCAGTGTCGCTAAGCCGCCAAGTGACCAGAAAAATTCTAGCCCACTATAGCCGAGATAAGAAGAGGAACATCCTTACACAAACATCAATATACCCGGCTCGAAAAACATACCTGCAGCATACGGATTGGACCGGCCAGCCAGCTGTTGGCCAGGAGCCCAGCAGACGAGCAGACAGCAAATGAAACCTGCCGGGAGGGGCAGTGGCCCACGTCGCACCGGGCGCTCCAGCACGCCCTGCCCGTGTGTACTCTGGCCAGCACGACACCGGTTTCTCTTCCGTTGGAGAAAGGCGTGGCCCAGAGAGGTCAACAGGACTCCCAGAAAACGTAACAACAGAATAATTCCATCGTTCTAGTCTGGGCGTCGCAGCGCACGTCTCGTGACATGATTTGAACCACCGGAAGAGGGGGGGGGGGCGAGGAGGCAGCGCTCGACCGCCTAGCTCTATCTACCGCGCCGCCATCTGGGTCACGAGACCCCGACCTGACCTGACCTGACCTGACCTGACCTGACGGGAGCCTGGCGAACGGGACGACGGTCGGGTGGTCGCAGGGTGGGAGCTATTATCTGTGGCAGGCACAAAGCATATGCTTCCCGGGGGCCACTAGCTTCCTCGTCTGGAAACGGCAAGAGGTCGCATCTAATCCCCCTCCCCAACAGTCCGCGACATGAAAGGTGGTCAATTAGCGCAAGGGTTTAAGTCAGGGATCTCCGCCGCTGCAAGTGCAGACGGCACACTTTTCCAGAGGGAGAGAGAGCGCGCGCGAGCCCCGCGGAGGGCCACGAAATAATGTGGACCTTGCCGCGTGGGCAGATAAGCATCGAATTTACATAATGTATGACACCGACCTACTGAGCCTCCCATGAGATATGTACGGAGCTTCAACGTCCCAGACCTACCAAAACACTGAACAGCCGACAGGTGCTGCTGGTGGCCCACGGCCCACGAACTGTCGTGGGCTACCGGTGCCAAACTGACGAGGAAGGGTCTTTAATCTCTTCCACGACACCCGAGAT
This sequence comes from Pollicipes pollicipes, assembly GCF_011947565.3. Taxonomy (NCBI): domain Eukaryota; kingdom Metazoa; phylum Arthropoda; class Thecostraca; order Pollicipedomorpha; family Pollicipedidae; genus Pollicipes; species Pollicipes pollicipes. Next base: position 6,829,110 of record NW_023596746.1, read on the forward strand.
CGAAGCTTTCCAGGACTGGAATGACCGACTAGCGGGTATTTGATCGTCTCGCGCTCACCGGCCTGCCGTGCATTGAGGCCGTACCGCGTCCATAACACGTACGCCAAGCCGGGTGCGCTCGCCTCATCCGAACGGGACTCAGGAGCCCAGCGATGGCGGCGGGTGTATCAGCTCAGGAGGCCCGCGATGGCGGCGGGTGTATCAGCTCAGGAGGCCCGCGATGGCGGGGGTGTATCAGCTCAGGAGGCCCGCGATGGCGGCGGGTGTACCAGCTGAACAGCCCGTCATGGTGACGGATGTATCAGCTCAGGAGCCCAGCGGTGGTGACGGGTGTATCAGCTCGGGAGACCCGCGGCGGCGGGTGTACCAGCTCGGGAGACCCGCGGTGGCGGGGGTGTACCAGCTGAACAGCCCGTCATGGTGAGGGGTGTATCAGCTCGGGAGCCCCGCGATGGTGACGGGTGTATCAGATTATCGTCGCGGGAACTGGGCACCGTCGTAAAACAATAAACAGGGCGCTTATCTGCAGGACACGCACGCTGGGGCAGAGCAGCTCAGGGCAGACTCGGGGCTCAGACTCGCCGATGGTGTGATCACGCTGTCGGGGGCAGCACGCGCCGCTTTGGTGCGCCGCGTGGTTATCGCCGCCTCATGTGCACTGGCTCCCTGCGAGATAGCCTTCAGCGTAAGCCATCGCCGGTTTGACGGAGGTGCGACGCCCGACGACGATCGCCTCCTATCGGCCCGCCACAGATTGCCACCTCGGCGTCTTCTGACTTCCGAGAGACGGGCTCAGGCGGCACACTGCGACGTGTCGTAAATTGTGACGTCAGTGAGCCTCGCCCTCAGCCTCGTCCATGCCTGGGAACGGACTGAACAGCAGGCCAGAACCGGCACACAGCCGGGCCCGGTCACTCACCTTGCTATTGAGGCTGAGGCGTCCGAACTCCTCCGTGTTGCCCAGGCCGGCCTGGCCGATGAACATGGGCTGCGACGAGTTGATGCCGCGCAGGAACTTCCTCAGTCGGTCCATGCGGATGTAGACGTCGTCGTCGGCGCGCATGAACCACTCGTACCTGCAGCACGACGCCGCTGGGTCACAGGCCGCTAGCGCAGGGATCAATGATCAGCCGAGCTGACAGGGCTGCAACAGGGTTGCAACCAGCTGTAAATAGCTGCCGAGCTGGCGCCGTGCGGCGGACGGCACGATTTTGCCAATGCACACGAGTAACATCTGCCGCCCTCCGAGGTACCTGGGCTTTGCCCGTCCCGCAGCCGCCGGGAACACTCACAGAGCGGGATCAGATCTATGGTGCTGGCGGTGGCCGCTGAATAGGCGGGGTATCAACGCCGTCCCGCTGGATCCTTAGGCGTAAAAAACAACGGTGTCCAGCGAAACTTTATAACTGCCAAGAAGATCCTCATAGACGTTTTGGTCACATATCCAAAGGACCCCATGAATCAATGCGTCGACCGTTGACCTCCGCAAAGACCATGAAACTAACAAATTTAAACATTTGACGGTTGCTGAAAGCTGATCCCACATTTCTAACAGTTCTAAAAACTGTAGCCCGCTTTCTCATGGACGGCTGCTGACTCAGCGATGTTTTATGGGGCGTCATGAAATAAGTCTAGAGTTTAAATAAACAATGTAAATAAACAATGTAAATAAACATGGGCACACTTCCCATGGTTGCGCTTCCCAACATTTCAGGTTATATTTATGTTTATTTTATTGAAGGCCATCCCGTAATGGTTGCTCTGCGCCTAGGTCGTGCAGGAAAGAAAATCGCACACGAACACAGAGATACACACATACGCACAGTTGAATGCAGTTTCAGTCGATGAGTCGGCGACTTAAAACAGTCAAGATTGCCCGGCGTGAGGGGGCGCGGACGGCCGCCGCAGGCGCCCGTTCCACGCGCGGCCACGCGTAAGCGAAAATGCCGCTGGGGTGGCGGTCAGACGGACACGCGGCAGATGAAACGGGACGGCACCGCACGAAACAGCCCCAGTTCGGCGTTGGGAAGACTGTAGCGGGCGTCATCAATAGAGCACGCAATGCACGGGAGATTCGGGGACGCGCAGTGCCCCGCACACCGCCAGGCAGTCGCGGTGGTGCGCATGATCTGTAACGCTGCACCAGCCTAGTGCTCCCGGGACAGGTGAGATGTGATCGCTACGACGGACACCGCTCGCTAGCCCGGCTGTGAAGCGCATCACCCTTTGCATCTCGTCTAGGTGATGCATGACCGCTCCACCCCAGATGGGCAGACAGTAGAGGATGTGGGCGAAGACGTGAATTTGGACAAGGAGATTCAGGACCTCAGCAGTGAAGCGGTGTCGAATTTTGAACAGGGATGCGAGGATTGCATTACAGCGCATTAAGACAGGATTACGTCATTACTAAGAGAGGAGATGTGGGCTTCCCACGTGAGGCCGTGGTCAAGGAATGCGGTGTAGTACCTTTACTGGGGATGATGGATGAATGTGCCCGAGAAAGTAATGTGGAAGTTGTGTTGTTTGTAATGGAGGGTTTGGCGCCCATCAGCATGAAGTCTGTCTTTGTGAGGTTCATTTTAAGGCTGTTTGACTGAAACCAGTTTTGGAGGGCACTGAATGGACTCCTCGACACGGGCTTAAGGCTGGACAGGCCGACGAAATCGGGGGTGGCGGAGCCAGGGAATTGGGTGTCATCGGCGTAGGATAGTAGGCGGGGGGGGCCGTGGATAGGTTGTTGATGGATAAGTTGACGCTGGATAGGTTGTTGATGAAGACGGTTGGGCCCGACATCACCGGGCCATCCCGTGTGGTAGGGATAAGGTAACCGAGCTACCCCGAACCATCTGCTCCCGACCGCTCAGATAGTCTCAGGAACCATTCCGAAGAGCATAGAAATGGGACGAAAGTTTGTTCAGGTCTGATCGGTCGCCCGAACTTGAACACCGGAGTGACGCGCGCGGATCTTCCAGACGGAATGGAAAGGTGCGTGGTGTGATGGAAAAGTTGATCAGATTGTAAAAGATGAGCGCCGACTACTGGTAAATATTTTCACACTGCATAGAGCGGTGCGCCATCGACACCGACAGCCCTCGACGCGCTCATCTTCCTGATGGCTGCAGAAAGCTCCGGAAGTGTGGTTTGGATGCAGGGAGAACGTCGGTGCACAGACACGGTACGGGTGCGGTTCAGCCGGGGGCGCACCCGCATTACCACGCGCCGCCGTCGCCTCCGCAGCGATGCCACCGATGGGACCAACGGTAGCGAAGTGGGCATTGAGTGCGTCCGCTCGGGTGTCCATGTCGTAATTGGGTGCTTCGCTTATTGTCAGATCAGACACGTACGGCTTAGTCCGTAATACCAGTTTTCTCGAAATGTTCCTGAAAAGCTCATAATTTCGATTTAAAATAGTCCGCTTCGCTCCTGGGGGAGAAATCTAATTTACTTCCCGCTCACCACTGTGAATTAATACATTTTATTTGCCTTGCTTTCTCAGCGTGTGTGTTCTGCAGTGTTTGCAACACACCAAGGTGTCAAAAACGTTTGTGTAATAGATGTTGCTAAAGCTTGACACATTCTGTTTCGACAAGAAGAATGCGAATATGAAGCTGTCATCCCGCGATGCCAGCGGAACATTATGTTATGGCTTTGGAGGGTGCACTTTAACTTTGGGAATAGGAGTATTACCTACCTGGTCCATAGTGGATACACTGGTTCAAACTATAGCCCGTGGCAATGTTCGGTAACAGCCCCTTGCCGCCCGCTGAGCCAATCACAAACGTTCTTTTATTCACACTAATAAAGGTGCGCGCAGCGTTGTCATGGTGATGGTCGTCGCGAATGCAAGGAAGAAGTGCAATGCTGTTACAAAGCGTACCACTCATTGCAGCGTAATTCGGACTCGAAAATACTTTCGATTGATATCTCTGGTAATGCCTTGACGGTGCTGGCAGTGGCATTGTCCAGTACTATAATTAGACGTAACTAGTCCTGAGGTTTCACTGAAGTATGCTTTTGAAATCGCCCCAAGATGGGACGCTCCTTTCACGACAGGAATCCCGCCGATGACGGGCACGCCGTGACCGAACAGTGACAGTCACACTGCTCTGACGGGCCCCACGAACCGCTGACGAACAAGCCGACACCACTGCCCAGGTGTCAAAAGTTCCGCTCGCGCCCCCGGCCGGCTCCGTGCTGCGCCCCGTGGGAACCATTATACGGACTGTGGGCCCCAATTAATGGGCGGCATTAGTGGGCCAGCGCAGCGGCCGGTCGTCACAATACCGGCGGAAGGGCTGGCAGTGACGGATACGGTCACAGATCACTGCTTTGGGACGACAAAGCTGATGCCTCACCCGGGCTTGTCGGGCGCCGGTGCCCGCCATCAGGGAGCGACAATTATTTTCAGCTGACACAGTTGGTTCCAGCCTAGACTGTGAATGAATTGTGTCATTTTCCCGTCCATTCGTTTGTCCAGTGTGTGTGTGTGTGTGTGGATCCCTACAAAAGCTAACCCTCTCATTGCTAAGGATAAGGGGAGGGGTTGCGACCCTCTCCCTGTGATTTTTCGAGGACGCCTATCCGGCATGTCACGTGACCGCGCTAAAACTTTGAGTAGCCCGTGGCGTCAAACGCACTGCTTTGACACCAAACACATGCATCTAACACGTCTGGTTTCTGCTTCGCAGCGGTTTTTAGGGAACACTGCACAGTGAGCAGCGGCCGGCGCAGATGACGGGCGCCAGCCGACGGCTCCGCCGATCCCGCGTACGACGGCACGACACTGCTGCATTTAAGGGTATGTTTCGCATTTGAAGATAATGAAGCGAGCACCAGATATGATGAAACAGGCTCACTTGTATCCTTTTGTATAATCTTGGAACACAAAAGGCTGCTCTAGACGGCACAATTTCTCTGTCCAGTAAATATGCTTCTCGATACGTTTTTGTTTGACTACGTCATAATATCTTGCACAGCATTGATTGAGGGCATAATGACGGCCGCTGAATCGCGAAATCGTGCATACAAATGCCAGACATGAGCGACTCCACCATCACAATTGTTTGGCCTTGATCGTCGCATGGCTTATGGAATGGCAGGATTTGAATGACGTTGTGATGACGTTGATGTTATGACGTTAAGACGGCGTAAATGCCACGGTGACCTTGAGATGCTCTCCCGAAAAAATCTCCCGAAAAAAATCTCCCGAAAAAAATCTCCCCAAAATCTCCCCTCCTGAGTACGATCTCCACCAGCGATCAGCGGGCGAAAAATGTCATCCTACCAGGTCCAATCTACGGAACAATACAACGCCAGGTCGTTGTCACGTGGCAGTGACGCAAGAGGACCGTACATTAGATGTTATCATTTCCTGCTCTTGGTGGCATGATCAGCCGAGCATGTGCTAACAATGGCACGCCACCGCACGCCCTCTCAACCCAGCCTTTTTCTCGCTTTGCGCAAAACCACGATTTTGGCGCATCCCGTCCGATTCCGTGCCAGCAGACGGTGGTGGCGGTAGCGCCTGGCCGGTCCAAAGACGCAGACGCGGGGAGGGAGGCCACACGGACAGCACCCACCACCCCACCGCCGGACTACCAGCACCCGTCCCGGACCACCGGCACCCACTCCGCACCACTGGCACCCACTCCGGCCGCTGGCACGTGCTCCGGAACTCTGCGAACTCTGGAAGTCTCCCGTAGCCGGTACTCACTTGTCGATGTAGTTCTCGTACATGTGTTTGAGCATCATGAAGGACTTCTTCTGCGGCGGGTACTGGTCAGTGACCCCACGCAGGCGTACGATCGGCAGATCTGCGGAAGTGGAGACGACCTTGGTCACTGCAGAGTGGATCCGAGCAGCATGCGAGGAAGCGGGATGGACGGCGCGCGCACCAAGCCCCTGCTCTGCCATCACCATAGCACCACTTCTCACATCGAAGCCACGCACCGCTGTGATGATGCGGAGCTTTGATTCGCCGACAGTAATGACGCAAAGCGAGCGTGGAAGATAACTCTCACAGTTTGTTAGAGGTGATGTTTCATGTGAAGTAAAGGCGCCTTGCGCGACAACACTTTCCGCGTGAAATGCACGGCCCAGCACGTTGCTCCGGGACCATTAATCAGCGGCAGAAATATGGGCATCATCATCGTGAGAGAGAGGCGCGTGCGTCGGCCGTGACCCGTTTCGTCCCAGGGTCGCCGGCTGCCAGCGCTTTGTCCGCGCCCGCCGTGGGCGAGGGATGCGGCCGCGGAGCCCCATCCACCGCCTTCCCGCCGTCCCACGTACGGCACTGCGTCCAGTTTGTGTCGAGCGCACCGCCAGATGTCCCAGGCGCCGTGCCGTGTGGCGTCGCATGTGGTCCGCCCCATCAAATTCCCCGTACCCGCTCCGCCCCACGTCTCACGTCCACGTAAACGTCTCACGTCCCATGTTCCACGTACCGCGAGGGGCCACCAGACGTCTCGGATGTGAAGAACTTGACCTTGCCTGGCACAGCCCTGGCCCCACGTCTCGTGCACGGCCACGGCGCGCGAGTCGAGAAACTGGTCAGCCGTCATCACGCCGACGAACAGCAGGTCGGTGCCTCCCGGCTCGTCGCTGGCCGGCGGCTGGGTGCTCGGCCCGACCCGGCCGCGCGCCGTCGCCGCCACCGCCGCCGACGCCGCCTCCGTGGCCATCATCTGCAGGTTGCGCGGCGTCCGGTGCAGCGGCCGGTCTTGCAGCATGAGGAAGAGGTGCACACCCAGCACCATGCCGACCAGCGTCGAGGCGACGCATCCCAGCCAGTGCATGTTGAGCCGACGGCACGACCGCTGCAACAGACAGACGAGGCGCCGGTCAGGCGTACGCAGGCTCCACGCAGCGCCAGCGCCAGCCACGACACGTCCAGACGGCATGCCCCATTGGCCACGGGCACGTCTCTGGTGTGAGGTCACGTGCGACTACGTGCCGTACTTCGCGACGACGGGTGAATACACGTCCGAGATGCACGGAACTCGATCGGTCAGCGATTAATGTCAATGCCCCCGCTGACCTCAACGGTTAATGTGGTATTTAGACGATTTCACCGGCGAGTTGCTGGTTTGCTAGGTCAACCGTTGTTCGGCGCACGGCATTATGAGCAGGAAATACGCGATCATGGAGCTGCGCGCAATAAAGCGAAAGCCTGGTCATCCCGTGCAAAGAAAATCTAGCCTGCTGCACCAGTTCATCGCGTACGGAGGCGGTCTACATCTGGTTTACGGTAGCCACGCCGATGAGGAGAACGTGTCAGGTCAGAGCCGCTCGACAAGACGTCCTACGAACGACCCGCGGCTGTCGGTCAATGGTCGAGGCGGCTCGCTCCAACATATCCGTCATGATTACGTCATTCATTAGTCGTCCCTCCATTTGCCTACATTTGAAGTCACGAGTGATGCTGTCATGCTTTCCCCGCGTCACTAGCGCGTTATCGGACGTTCCTGTTGCCCCCCCCCCCCCCCCCGCCCCTTCCCCCGTCGTGCCCATCTCCGACCCCACCGCCACTTTTGCAGGCGCTGACTGTTGCCACCCTGTCCCGGGAGGGCCCGCTCGGTGCCAGGTGGTCCGGCGCCACCCCAGGTCGGTGAGAGCCGCCGTGTGTCGGGACTGACCGGGCTGACCCGGTCGTGAACACTCGGCCAGCGCCCCCTGTCGACCGGTATTCTGCGGCCGGACGCCCAGACGACGAAGCCGCAGGACGCCCAAGGACGTCGCCGCAGGAGCGGGACCTGTCTTTGGGGCGGGGTCTGTCCGTGGACCGGGACCGACATGTGGGGCGGGGCCTGTCTGCGGACCGGGACCGGTGGACCGGGACCGACATGTGGGGCGGGGCCTGTCTGTGGACTGGGACCCACATGTGGGGCGGGGCCTGTCTGTGGACCGGGACCGACATGTGGGGCGGGGCCTGTCTGTGGACCGGGACTGACATGTGAGGCGGGGCCTTCTGTGGACCGGGCTTCGGCAGCGGGCTGGGATCACTTCGTCGACTGAGATTCGTGGGATTCGTCTGTAGGTCGGGACCTGTCAGTGAA
>NW_023596746.1:6842163-6844663 GCF_011947565.3 Pollicipes pollicipes
AGCGGCGCCGCCACCCCAGCACGGGGTGCTTCGGTGGCCGCCCGAACCGGGGAACCATGCCGCGCGCAGCTGCAGGCCGCCCCGGCGCCCCGCCCAGCAGGACCCCACCCTGTCCCCGGCCCGGCCCGTGACTCTGCACGCCGGCCCGACCTGGCCGGACGGCGCAGAGGTCACACAGGGCCGCAGCCGACGCCTGGCAACCTGACACGGTGGCCCCGCCGCCGCCGTCAACAACCGCGACCCGGGCCGAAGCCGGAAGTGCGGCACGCCGTCACCGCCGGCCGGGGTATCCGGATATCCGGTCCGGCGGAGGGCGGGCGGCCGGCAAGGCGGATGGAGCCGACTGAGTGGTGCGCTCGCAGCCGCTGGCCGGCGTGCACCACGCGCGCTCCCCAATTAGACAGCACTTCCGCAGTGGTTTGAAGGGGCATCCAGGGTAAGAGAGCGTGAGGTACAAAATGAATTGGTATGTCGCACCTGCAGATTGCTCCCCTACTGGTCGGACCGACGGACCGCGACAATCCGGCAGATGCAAGGACATCACACGCACCAGACTTACGCATGTGCATGTTAACGCCTCTACGCCAGCACCGTCGTCCCCATCACGCGTGAAGACAGACACAGACCCAACTGAACTTCAGCGACGAGCGGTCCCACGGCGACTCACCATGGCTGGTACTGCGGTGGTGTGGTTCGTGGACACAATCCGTGACCAGTCGGCGCTGCTGTGCTCCGGCCCTCTGCCACCACCTCCACCGCCGGCGTCCTCCGCAGCACTGCCGCTCGGCCGGCCGGTCCCGGCGGAGGCCTGCCGGCCGGGCCGCCGCCGCGTCTCAGGCGGCCAGGGCCGTGTCCAGCGCGCGGCCCGCGGCGCCCGGCCGGTCGGGCGCACCAGCCGGGCGCTGGCGCCGCCGCTGGTGCAGGTGCGCCACTGCCGGTCAGGACTGAGGCCTACTGACGACCTCGTGGGTCTCGTCGGATGGGAGGGGGGACTGTTCGATGGGCAGCGTCCAGAGTGTGGGAGCAGGGTGCAAAGGCACATAGGATGGGCGAGCTCCCCACACCCGCACACACCCTTTTGAAAGGTAGCATTGGCCCTAGGGGTATTGACTGGAAAAAATGAATAAAATGGCGATGACCTCCGCCCCGGGCTTGTGGGGACTTTAAAGTTCTTGGGCGGCATTCCCCGCTGGGACGGTCCCTGAGGTGCCGACGTCCGTTCATGCGTGCGCGGCGCATCTGATGGCCAGACTGCGACCTCATTAGAATGCGCATGGCTTGAGCGACTTCGGACCGCGAGGGTGCGCCCGCCTCTGGGGTGGCAGGCTATTTTTGGAGCTCCTGGTTCTGATGGCGCCACGTGGGGACACCAGCCCCTCGTCGCGAACAGGGCGCGAAGGGACCCGCGGTGAAGGGTCCAAATGAGCACACACGTGCGCAGAGGCGCACTTAGGAAGCGTTGTTAGAGCGACGCCATCACTGATATTGGCCTGGGGCCACGAAATCTATCTGCATTTTGATAACACTGACATAATATGTATTTTCTCAACTGATCGCATTTGACAAGGGAAGAAAACGCGGTTAGATCGGTACAAAAATAAAACTAGTAAACTTACGTACCTTTGTGAGGTGGATCAAGGGCAGTAGTGGTAAAGCTTCCCGATTTGGTGAATAAGGTCAGCGATAAAATGTATATATCCAACTGGTGCCAAAAATGCTTTTGGCCGAAAGTTTTGGTGACGGTCATGACAAAATACTGCAGCGCGCATTCCACAAGCATACGAGAGGCTTCAGCGGTAGTACTTCATCCCACAACACCAGCAAGCCTCTCCGAAAGTTTTGGTGACGGTCATGACAAAATACTGCAGCGCACATTCCACAAGCATACGTGAGGCTTCAGCGGTAGTACTTCATCCCACAACACCAGCAAGCCTCTCCGAAAGGCCCTTTACCGTATATTACGGCACCATGGCATCTTTAGGCTCCATCCCTACCCGTTGACAAAAGAATGCTATGAGTTAGTTTGTTGCTCGCTTCGGTGACAGGTTGGCGACAAATCAGTGTATTTTCTATAGCCCGACCGGTCGGCCAATTCGATGCTTTTACCAGCCGATTCTCAGGGTCCCAAACTGGACAGTAGAGCATACTGAAAACGATCTAGAAATGGCAACTCAGCTGGCCGCAAGGGACTATCTAATCGTTGCGAAGCAACTGAGACATGTTATGTTGGTGGTGATTTTCAACGCACCAAGGCTTTGCAAGTGGCCTTCGCATTGTAGCTTCATGAATACCTGCCTAGGTTTAATTTTTGGGCCTTGTTGACTCCAATGATAGGCAGTTCGAGGAAAGTTGGCAAGATGATCCCATCAAGTGAAAGCCGAGCTGCAATTATTCAGACTGCCGTTTCAAGACAAAGAAAAGCAGCAGAAACGGCTGTTGACTCACCGTAGCAATCCCAAGCCCCAAGCCTTCCTCGCGTTGAGTAGAGCCGTGGGTTCGG
>NW_023596746.1:6849663-6861495 GCF_011947565.3 Pollicipes pollicipes
GACACGAAACATTCTGGTTCCTGGGTTATACGCCCGCAAAAGTGCGAACAGGTTTATTGGGAGACTACTTCAAAGTCACCTTGGCATTGATGTCGTAATAGAAACGTCATGCGATTGCAGTTATATTATAGGCTGTTTTCTGCTTATAGTCAAGACAGCATGGCCGCTGATACATTCGCAAGAGCGATGATGCGTAACGTATGGTACCATCCGCGAAAGGTGATTGGATGTTAGTAAGATTTCGCTGCTGAATACGTGTCGCGAACGTAAGCGTGAACACTTTCCGGTTGTGCGGCACTCGTCGCCGATGGCGCATTTTTCCTTTCTGGGCCATAGGTCAATGTAATAAAGAGAGATTGCCAATGTCTGCAAAAAATACAGCGTCCAAAAAAAGAACGGCATTCTCCCGATTGTTATAAAAAAGATAAGACGCGACTGGAAATCTGCCTTTTTTCTTGTGCTGGCGCTTTTTTTTTGCTGACGTATTTCTTATAGACAGCTCGGTTGGCACCTTGTGTGCCGGAGCAAAGAACCTTGCACGGGTTTATGTGTTAGCAAGGAATTATGAAATTAAGAGAATATTACAGTAATTTTAGATACGTATTTTACTAAATATTTCATACACATTGTAGGACAAGCTTAGATCTTGAACAAAAAACCTTGTTCTTTATGTACAACCTCTTGAGTCGTATTACCATGAACCCCCGTTGGGACTTTGCTTTGAAGGGAGCTCACGGTGACATGCGGTGTTATAACCGAAAGCCTGTGCGGAAATTGCAAGAAAACCAGCAATTTGATAGTCCCGCGGGTTGCGCAAGTGTGGGATCACAATTATTTGACGTTAGAGTGTGATTCAGGCACTTGAAATGGGTGTGATCATCGGTGGTGCGTGCCAGTGGCTTGTATTGACCTTGATGTGATGGAAAGTGTGCGTACGAGGTTTGTACTTCTGAGAGAGAGCATTGTTTTGGTATTCTTTAATTCTACTGACTCCCAATAAAATGTGATGCATTGATACCTGTCCCTATCTTTATGTTCATGTCTGCACAGGGCAAGGTAGTGATGCCCCTAAGCTGAAGGAAACACCTATGCTGCAGGGGTGTGCAAAGGCAATTTGCTACTCGATTATGATCTTGTCAACATTTTAAGCCTATTGAAGCATTAAAGCATGTAATTAATCCATTGCATGTCATTATATTAGCAATTCATTTCGGCAGTAGGGGCTGATCTGTTCAGCTCATTAATGCATATGCTTGTTATAACCTCACATGATACAGCTTTGCAAAAGTGTCTTTCCCTCAAGAATTCGGGATCTTGTATGCAGGCAAGCATCGCTTGTGAGTCATCAATGTCATGTTCACTGCAACTTTGAGACGCTGGGTGCTGAGAAAGGTGGAGAAACATTGTTGTTGGTTTGTTGGATAGCACTTAATAATATTTTTATCACGAGCCTTGTGTGCATCAGCAGCTTCACCACTTCCTTGCATTTCGCCCATCTAACCATACCTGCATGCACTTGTCATGTCTCCAGAGTTGTGCAAGGTCGGCAGCTTTACAGCGCCATTTTACATGTAACATGTTCTCGTTATACATGTGTTATTACTTGTGTGAACAACATTTTTGAGTGAAGCAGCCTGATGGCTGCAGCACGTCACATGGCTGTGGAAGCAGAAAACGTGATTGTATCTTTTTCACCCGCGTTTTATTGATTTTCAAAACAGGCTGAGCAAGTGATGCCTGGTTGTGTGCCTTGCTGAAAGCGATTTGTATATCATACCATGTGTTTTTGGTGAGTCATATGTCAGATGCGGAGTTAATACAAGAATGCATGCTGTACCCATCTTTCCATGATGGAATTTATTATGAAAGCAGCAGGAATTCCAATACAAGAGCCACATCATTCTTCATTATGCCATGTCATAGTACAGCACTGAGGTAGTGCCCCGATGACACTGTTGATCTGTGCCATTACACAATGCACCACATTGGTTGACTACTCTATGTCAAGCCTATGAGATAACAGTTTATAATTCATGAATGACTGGTAACAACTGATTTGACTACGCCAAAGGACTATCAACAGTGAGAGTGCTGTTGCACCACGCTGGTTATATCAGGGTTCATAGTAATTGCATAAATAATCCTGAACAAAAAAAAAATTGGTAGCTCAACCTTACGACCTTTCCCATGGAAACAGCAGTGTTTTGGCAACCAGTTCATAGCAATGTTACAGATTTATTAAGTTTTGCATGCAACTGCATTTTCGGTTACAAAAATAAAGAAAATAACTACTGCGCACATCTCATGACATCAATATCAGGAATACAGCACCACAGGCAAGGATAAGTCGACAATACAGTATTCACATCTTCAACAGTCCTTGGCAGGCTTCGGTACGAGATTCATGACAGTCTCCACAGTACATCGTGCTTTGATATTAATGATCTACCCTAAAAGCTGGCGATCGCTACGTTGCATGTGTCAGTCAGCCCACCAAAGCTCCTCTTACGACCAGTACCAAGGCAAAAATCCACAGACAAGCCATTCACCAATCCGCCGCCGAACACAGCGCCCGCGACGTGAATGGCTTGTTGGCGTCAGGTTTTGTGCGTTATGAAGTATTCTTTAGGTCTGGCTGCCAGATGTTGCCAGGTATTGCTGTCGTCACAAAACCATCTCATGACGCCATCAAACAATGACGTAATGGGGCATATTTTTACCAATTTTGAAATTTTGCTACTTGGAGTGGTTGTTGAAGCTTGAAAGCTTACCAATAGTAACCAGTAAGCTTTTCCCGTCATATCTGATGCTTATCTCAATATCTTCAAATGTGGAACATTCCCTTTAAGCCCTCCAATCAGGCCCTTGATCACCGGTTGCGGTGAGCTCTCCAGGCTTTCCGGGCCTCCTCGAACAATGTTTCTGGCCGACTCGAGCCCCCTGCCAAGAAAGGCCCCCTGTTAGGCGCTTTGGGACCCGGACGGACGCTGAGGCCCCGAACAGTGTAAATCGCTGGTTCCTGTTTTTCCCTCCTTGGGTAACGGACACTCAGACTCATGCCAACACAGAGCCGGCTGCACGTTGTTATTGGTGCGTGACCGACGTATGGGTCCTTGTCGACTGAGGGCCCCTGATAAGCGCACAGGACGCTCTGGGTGGCACTGAAGTGTCCGGCCCTGCAGGCCGGACCCTAAGTGCGACCTCCGGCAGGCCTTACGAGCCCTTAAGTGCTGGTCCCGTAGGGCCCGAGGGGCCCTCGGAACCCAGGCGGGGGCACGTTACCCCTGTCTTCCCCTGCCTGCTCTACGGACCCCTTGCCATGTCGCCACTTAGCTGTAGATCACGGCAGGTGACAGCCGGCGGTATCGGCAAGTATCTCATTTGTGCCAAGGTTAGCTGGACTTGATTTCGTAAATACTGTGAAGTTGGCCCATTCTTGTCTGACCTTCAAAGCGGCGTAAAAGGTAAAGAATCACTTAGGCAGCACATTGCTGTCCATCGCTAGATATATAGGGGAGAGGCGGGAGAATTGTGACACTTTTGCAACTTCAACTTTGATGGGTCATTGCAGCAAAAGTATGAAAGCTAGGTAGCATTGCACCATACAAACAAATAAATTGGATATTTATTTACATCAAACTAATAAGTAAGTTTTACTTTGTGGTAGGAAACGACACGCATGGAGCAAAAACAAAGACCTTCATTTACAGGAGAATCGGGACGCATGCAGGAGAATCGGGACAGGCGTGAATATGAATTGGGACATACTGAGGAGCATTGGGACAACATTTCTACTTGGCTACATGTTCTATAATTAAGTTGTAAATGGTAAAATGAGTGCACTGCATTGCCATCTACTTACGTTCAGGAACTTGTCAATGGTTGTGGCAACGTTTCCTTCCGCTGAAAATGGTAGCATATCAGATTCATAAAACTGAGACACAACATTTTAGGACGTGAATTCAGGATATATTTTCAACCTCCAAATAGCCATTCTGTTTTTGACAGAAGAACCCGAAAACGGGAAGGTATTTCTAGCATAAGATCCGGCTAGTAGTAATGCCAGCAGTCTACACAACCAGACGACACCGCCACATAACCTGCAGTCGTATTAAGCACGTTAAATCATCATAGCCAATGCACTACTTGCGGCACAGCGGATCACATGACTATCAACCTTGGCAGTCTAGGCACATTCTAGGCAACGACAACGGTCGAAAACTTCCTACGCATCGCATAATCACGTACCAGCACAGCCAATGCGATACTTGTAGCACAGCGGATCGTAGGACTCACAGTCTCGGCAGTCTAAGCACAAAACAGGCAAAGCAACTGTTACAAAACTTCCTGAACATCGTGCTACTCACGTTGAATCTGCATAGCCAATGCGTTGATGGCAACGCAGTGGATCACCTGACTAACAATGTCGATACCTATCCTAGGCACCCATTTAACAATGCACACGGTCATTAAACACATCGAAATAATCACGTTAAATCGGCACAGCCAGCGCGATACCCGCGACACAGCGGATCATATCGGATCATAGCGGATGAGCGGATCATCAGTCTCGGCAGACGTCACATGCAAACTGTGCCTGCCAGGTTGTTGCATCGGTACACGGCAAGCACGCCCACTTTTTGCATGTTGTACACTGGATCCACGACTCACGGCTGAGCCTTTACTGCATCCCACGGTACAGACACGACGCTTTATCGCCAGCCTTTGGCAAGTCCTTTGCACCTCCCAGCTTTCTCTTCTTACCTTTTGTGTTAGCGGTGTTGCTCTTGGCATCAAACAGTCGCTTTGACGCACGCTCGTGTCTGGCTTGCGACTTTCGAATCTTCTTCTCCTCTTCCTCTTTTTTTCTTTGCAGCTCTGGCGTACTCGTAGCCGTCATGGTTTTTCCTTTTTCCGCCCCTCGACGACTCGGCTCCACTTTGAGTCCTGCCTTAAAAGACGGAAGGCCAGGGGGTCCTGCATTAAAAGATGGAGGACCAGGAAGTGTAAGCGTACGGTTTTGGAGAAGTGGAATAGGCATTGGACTACATGGCTCACTGGAGGATCCTGTTGGGATACAAAATTGTCCATTAAAAAACTACAGTTTGACGGAATTACAACATAATGAACAAACATAGGAAAGGTGGAAATGAAAGGTAATTTATAATCACGAAAATATAAGACAGTTTAATAACGAACAATGTTTTCTTAAGGGTCGTTTGGACGATCTGAGGTCTGTTTAATGTCACTTTGTCATTGCTGCCTTATCGGTTTAAGGAAGAAATTGGGATACAAAGAACTCACTTTCGGATATCCCGAAACTCCTGCGGTGAGACAAGCCGGGCTGCGGGGGATGCTGGGCTGAGTGGGCCACCTCCTTGGACCTCAGTTGGAGCCCGTGACAGCCCAGGAACTGCATCCGGTTTGTTGCTTGCATATGGTGGCCTTTTCAGCTGCAGGTCAACCGGATCAGTCGGTCTCCTTCACAGGGATGAAGGCTCCGGACTCTCGACGCGGTCCTCTTCGTGTGTATCCGCTTCGTGTGTGTCGTCTTCGTGTGTGCCCGCTTCATGTGTGTTTGCATCGTGTGTGTCCGCTTCCTGTGTGTCCGCTTCGTGTGTGTCGTCTTCAGCCACCCCGGGCGCTCCTACCGTCGCTGAGAGAGCTGGTCTGTCGGTCACGTCTGCGAGAAGGAAGTCATCCTTGGTGAAGACTTCAGTGTCCAGTGGCCAGATTTCCGTCTTTCGAAATCCGGACAGGATGTTGGCTGGGGTGGCCGAACTGATCAGCGCCTGCCCCATGAGCTTCCCCATGTTCAGAGGCTTGATGGACTTTCCCGCGTTTTGGAGCATCCAGCTGTCTACCTGCTTGTTGAAGCTTGTCTTCATCGGACCGAAGACGGTGACATCGAGCAGTTGGAGCCTGTGATTCGTGTGAGGAGGTAGAGCCACGATATGGACTCCACTGTCCTTCGCCAACGTCAGCACGTTCAGGCTGACAAGGCTGACGTGATTGTGGAGCACCAAGACGACTGGATTGTCCTTGCTTGTCCCCATGTGCTTTACAATGTGCTGTATCACCTTCTCAAAGTTTTCAGGCGTCATCCACCCGCTGCTGTGACACAGCTGCAACGATCCTCCCGGGGTGCCTTCCATCAGAGTCTCCCGAAGAGTCTTCCTTGGCAAGACGTAGGCAGGGGGAAGGTATGCCCCAGTGGTAGTCACAGCGACACACATCGTGACAAGCTCACCCCTCTCCGCAGAGGTGACCTTCCCGACCTGTTTGTCTCTCTTTCCAGCAATGGCTTTTCCAGGCTTCTGTACAGTCGTGAATCCAGTTTCATCTAAATTTAAAATCCTCGCACCTGAGACTCCCGTCTGTTTCAGGACCTCAGACAGGTTTCCGAAGAATTCCTCAACATTGCGCCTGTTGAGGCCTCCAGCTCGAGCGATGGATGTAGCTTCAGGTTTCCGCAGTGCCAGCTGGGTAATCCTTTTCATGAAGGCCTTCATCCATTCGCGCCCCGCTTCTTCATTTTCAGCCCAGGAGGCGGGAAAATGTTTGTCATTTTTAACTGCCATTTGGTAGGCAATTTTACGTGTTTGCTTGTGCGTTAAGCCATGGGACATCTTCAAGCACTGCATCACATATTTACTGAGGGCTTGCTCCTCGTCAGCAGTGAGTATCTTCGAATGACTGTAGTTGGGCTCAAGACGAGCTGCAGGATCGACACTGTGCTTTGCGACATACCTTCCAAGGATGCCTTTGCTCACACTGTGGGCTTCTGCAGATTTCCTCAGACTCACTCCCCCTTCTACAACATCTTTGACAGCCGGCAGCATTGAATCATGAGATGCGTTCACGTACCCATTTTCTTTTCTAACGGATACACGTGGCATGGTTTTGAAATAAGAAAAAGTGAGTAAGTTTCGATAAAACCAGTTGTATCAATTTATAGGTATGTATAGTATTATGCACGAGTGACATTAATAGTTCCTGCAGGAGAATTGAGACGTCTGCATGACGATAGGGACGGGTGTCCCGATTCTCCTGCAGCGCACGCTAGCTACTGGACGAGTTCTCCGCCGTTCGTCAATTGGCTTATATAATTTGAAATGCAAGCAAGAAAATTAGCATTATGTTAGCTTACAATGTGAAATGGTTAAAAGAAAAGATAGCTTGACATGAACAGCACACACAACTTGAAACAACACTCGAAAAGTATAGTTTTTTTTGGCACTCACCCCGTACAGCGTTCCTGTGCACCGGAGAAGGTCAGTTGATAGTTTCCAGGGTTACTTGATACAAAAAGGAAAAACATTAAAGTGCAAGTGGTGATTCGGAGCTGCCCATCTCTAAGATATTTGCGTGTCTCTATTCTCCTTCGCCCCAATTCTCCCGCCTCTCCCCTACTATTGACATAGAGCGGCCTCATCTAATATAAGACTGTTTTACGTTATCTGAACAGGCGATATGTCCTGTTCTTTATTTGTTATATAACCAGGATTCTTTCCCTAAACTGACTCGAATCCAGTGGCACTAAAGGAAACGGCGAGGGAGGGCAGGGAGCGATGGAGGTGGAATAAAATACTTTCAAGAGAAAGGTGTGCAATACGGTTCAGAAATGAAGCAAATCACGCGCTTGTATCAAATGAAATCCAGAAGAAAGCAAGCCATCTCCTGACCTTTCTGCCTAAAGACCTCAACCAGCACATGAAAACCTGTATCCAATCTGCGTGAACACGTGACGGTAGATTCAGTTGCTTGAGGGCAGACTGGAATATGCCCTCTCTAAAGCGAAAACATACGAGCAGTTCTAAGCTTTGCTCCCCTCCACCCCCTCCCCCTAGATCATGAAGATGACCAAAATGCCAGGTGATGGTTTTTTGCTCGATGACAAGGTGACCCAAGTGGCCGGTTTTGCACAACAAAAAAACACGAAAGGTTTGACCCCCAGCCTTTTCTGATGCATTTGTGCATGCTGATCATGAACATAGCCTTAAGCATATGGATTTAAGCATACTGTTAGCTACATATTTAATTTTTCACGATTTTCTTGGCAACCCGCTGCAATTACCAGGGATCGGGTGACTAAAACAAATAATCGATATTCACTAGCAGCGCTAGTATATTTTAAAAAATTGACAACAAAGTCAATTTTCTAACTCCATCAAGCATCTTGAAATGTCTTCACAAAGCTGGTAAGGTAGTAAAGGAAATATTTGCTGATAGATAGCGGTAGCAACGCTACCCGCGCTTGTCGAAGGTCTTGATAACACCTGTGGTACATTTGATGCTTTTTACCCCTGTGATTTATAGGCATTAAAGTGAATTGAAGAGCACTAACATGGAGCACAATACAATACAAATATTTAACCGGAGACCTTTGAAAGGATGCATTTCTGGGATGAGAGCTGACACTAAGCAATGCTTGTTGCGTAAGCTCTGGCCTTTACCCCTTCTGTGGGTACGGCCGCTGTTTCTGGCCATATTCCATGCAGTTTACAGTTCTGCCCACTGTAAGACTTGAAATCCTCTTGTTTCTGAGCTACGCGCACGTGATTTTGTGCAGGCTATTTTGCGCCGCCTAATTTGAAGTCACCCAGAGACTATAAGGTGATAGAAATGTCACAAGAATTCCGCCTTCTCGATGAGCATACATGCGCTCAAGGTAAGACAAATTTGTATGTTGGGTTATTCGTGTCTTAAGTACGTCGGCACGAATTGTTGCATCACTAGACACCAGTTGGTTTTTAACCAGATTAAGGGAGATGTTCCCCATTTGAAGACATCGAGGCAAGCTTCAGCTATGATGGAGAAAGCTCATTGTTATTATTGGTACGCTTTTGGGTTGCAAAATACAGCTCTAGATAGCATAAATTCGCTATTCAGTAAAGACGCTGCTTTATACATAATCGCTTGATGACGTCATGGAATGCTTTTATAACGCCAGGGTCGCTGCTGAGCCGGCATTGTAACAATTGTTACTGCAGTGGACGGGTTGACTCGCTTATGGTACTTCTACGCGCCGAGGGTGGCGATAGAGGCCTTTGAGTGTGCATCTATGTTTCGAACCTTATGTGGGTTTAAACGTATATTTTGAATCTGTCTCGTGGTGTTCTTGCATTGTGTTCATGATAGTATGAGCTGTACTATCATTTTGCACTAACTAACTAGCAGTGCTTTATTCCTTCAGTTTTCCGGTTTCCTGTCCGCCTCGAACTGGAAGACTGCGCAGATGTGCATTTCTTGTATGGCAAAACGCAGTTCTCGCTCGAGTTTTACATTTAACGTGTTCAGCGCTTGAATTGCCAAGCGCCGCCAGACATGTGGCGATTTTTCGTAACGCACTTAGTACACGAATAAATGAATGCTCATATTTGTTTGGCCTTCAGCATTGTAGGCGACTTTGAGGAGGCACAACTCGTGCGACGTCTTATGATGTCATAATCGTTGGGTGCCTTCAAATAGGCAGGTGCCAAATAGTCTGTATAAGTTCATGTGACACCTAGCTCAGAGACGAGAGAACTTTGGTGTCTATTAAAAAGGGCATAGCTGTGAACTGCAGGAAATGATCTTGAAACATGAGTGTCGGCAGTTAGTTTAAAAACCCGATTCAAATGTAAAACAGTCCGTACAACGCCGTAAAATGCAGGTTCCGATGACAAACAGCGTGTTTTTCTTTGTTGTTGTTCGTGCGCAATACAGACATTTGAGCAGTTCTATCAGGCAACGACGGACATGGGGCTGAGAATTAAATAGCTTGAAAACGCCCGTAACCGAGAATGCAGGTAAAAAAAAACAACAAAAAACATGCCATCACGGAAACACATACAAGAGCATTCACGCAAAAGGAGTCGAAATGCGCGCGTAACGAAGGTCGCTATTTTCAACGCACATACCCAACAATTTACCTTGCGTTGGTTGAAGCACTACAAGGGAATCAGCCCGTCCGTTGAAGGGGCAACTCTAACACGGCTAGTTTGGGCAGCGACTCTGACGTCATAGAAACGTTGAATGACTTAATTAAACAATGGCATATCGATAAACGTATTTACTTCAACAGCTTTTTTATGTGTGCTTCTTTTGCTTTTATAAGCATAACCAATAGATACAAATAAGCTTTTCCCGTTATAACTGATCTTTACACCTATTCTTCAGATGCGGAACCTCCTTTTAGGTTACGCCAGTACTGAGGTGTTGGATAATAGATCACACCTGGCATAGTATATGTATATGCATTGAGAACACAAATTAAGAGCGTAAAATGGTGTCATGATGCACAAGTTTCAGCGCATCACAGGTGTCTTTTTAGTGCAACGCAAAAAAATAGATGATCACAGAGCCACCAAACGGATAAGCCAAGCATTGCAGCAAAGCGCGGACCAACTAAAGCTGACCACCTGTCTCAACAGCGCCACAGTGGCCCCGGCGTCGTCCGCTGTGTTCTGCGTGTTGGCGGCGCGGTGATGCGGCGCAGAGGTCTGCGGTGTTCTGGCCCGCGGTTTGCAGTAGAGAGGTTGCGGTGTTTGCTTGCCGCTTCTTTCACACGAAAAACGCTACCGGTACGGACTGATTTCCCGGCACACAACCAGCCTCACGATCCCTGCGTCAGCATGATGATCAATGGGATGGGGCTCGAGCGGTCGCGAGTAGTGGGCTGTGGCCCACATGAGTCGGCACTCGCGCAGAGACCCGGAAGGCAGACAGCAGTGCTGCTGTAGGCTGTGCAGCGAACATGGCTGAATGTGACGGAGGACCAGGTGTCACATGTCGTCTTCCGGGCCAGAAACTGGCCTGGTGCCTCCTCAGTCCATTACACACCACATGGGCATAAACACCGCTTGAATGTGTAACCGCAACGTCATAACCTGTATGACCCTATGATGGCCTGTATGATAGTATGTATGGCCTGTATTACAACAGTCGTAATGTCATAACCTATATTTAATAATAAAGCACAGGCATTGTCTTAGTGTTCGCTGTTCCTAAAGGATACATCATGCAAAATCACGGAATGAATACCACGTTACAGCTTTCCAATGATTCCCATCTTTTTCATACCACCATACACGTTTCACAGCACGACAGCCATCGCCGCGCCGTTTGTGATACTGCGTACAAGCAAGGAAAGCAATAGCGTTTTGTTCTAGAATCTCTGCCATTCATTCAAGTAACGTCATTCACATTTAGCACATCAATCACAGTTGGCGACACTATTCAAATTCAGCCATTTCACAACGGCAGGGTCGAGATAAAACGCCAGAAAAGGCCTCCCTGATTTCCGTCAGATGCGCTGCTCGCTGCTGCTGTGAAGACTGCTAGAGAGCCGGGTCACACTTCGGGAGCGGCCGACGAGCACAAGTCAAGGAGGCAGCCGACCGGCGCCTTTGCGTGTGAGCTTTGCTGGTGAGCGCGAGGGCGAGGAACTTACCGACGCCTTCCCCAGCGTGTCCGATGGGTGCTGCCGGTCGTCGGCCGCGGCAGCGTGTGCCGCCGGGCAGTGCTGGCGTCACACGGCGGCGTCCAGGGGCGTGTGCCGGCCCGATGGTGCGGTAGCCTCAGCCAGTTCGCGGTCTGGCCACGCGGGAGCGACAGCGGTTGAAGCGGCGGCCACGCCCGCCACCTGGGCAGGAAAGTCGGACGACAGAGTACCCACAGCGATGGAGTCGTTCCACGACAGCAGAGCGTTTTTGAGGCCACGCTGACAGAAACGGTCACGGCCGCCGTGATCGCGTCCGATGTCAGGCCACACATGCTATCCCGTAGCACTGTGGCTCGTGTTCACCGCCTGCGTACAGAGTGTCTACGCGCGGGACAACTGAATGTCAG
>NW_023596746.1:6861505-6951505 GCF_011947565.3 Pollicipes pollicipes
CCTTTACATGGGGTTTTGAACTGAAATAGTCATCTTGAGGATCCTTGGATGCAGTTCACGACCATGTCTTTTTTCAGACACGAAACATTCTGGTTCCTGGGTTATACGCCCGCAAAAGTGCGAACAGGTTTATTGGGAGACTACTTCAAAGTCACCTTGGCATTGATGTCGTAATAGAAACGTCATGCGATTGCAGTTATATTATAGGCTGT
Source organism: Pollicipes pollicipes (assembly GCF_011947565.3). Lineage (NCBI taxonomy): Eukaryota > Metazoa > Arthropoda > Thecostraca > Pollicipedomorpha > Pollicipedidae > Pollicipes > Pollicipes pollicipes. The sequence goes on from NW_023596746.1 coordinate 6,861,718, forward strand.
TTTCTGCTTATAGTCAAGACAGCATGGCCGCTGATACATTCGCAAGAGCGATGATGCGTAACGTATGGTACCATCCGCGAAAGGTGATTGGATGTTAGTAAGATTTCGCTGCTGAATACGTGTCGCGAACGTAAGCGTGAACACTTTCCGGTTGTGCGGCACTCGTCGCCGATGGCGCATTTTTCCTTTCTGGGCCATAGGTCAATGTAATAAAGAGAGATTGCCAATGTCTGCAAAAAATACAGCGTCCAAAAAAAGAACGGCATTCTCCCGATTGTTATAAAAAAGATAAGACGCGACTGGAAATCTGCCTTTTTTCTTGTGCTGGCGCTTTTTTTTTGCTGACGTATTTCTTATAGACAGCTCGGTTGGCACCTTGTGTGCCGGAGCAAAGAACCTTGCACGGGTTTATGTGTTAGCAAGGAATTATGAAATTAAGAGAATATTACAGTAATTTTAGATACGTATTTTACTAAATATTTCATACACATTGTAGGACAAGCTTAGATCTTGAACAAAAAACCTTGTTCTTTATGTACAACCTCTTGAGTCGTATTACCATGAACCCCCGTTGGGACTTTGCTTTGAAGGGAGCTCACGGTGACATGCGGTGTTATAACCGAAAGCCTGTGCGGAAATTGCAAGAAAACCAGCAATTTGATAGTCCCGCGGGTTGCGCAAGTGTGGGATCACAATTATTTGACGTTAGAGTGTGATTCAGGCACTTGAAATGGGTGTGATCATCGGTGGTGCGTGCCAGTGGCTTGTATTGACCTTGATGTGATGGAAAGTGTGCGTACGAGGTTTGTACTTCTGAGAGAGAGCATTGTTTTGGTATTCTTTAATTCTACTGACTCCCAATAAAATGTGATGCATTGATACCTGTCCCTATCTTTATGTTCATGTCTGCACAGGGCAAGGTAGTGATGCCCCTAAGCTGAAGGAAACACCTATGCTGCAGGGGTGTGCAAAGGCAATTTGCTACTCGATTATGATCTTGTCAACATTTTAAGCCTATTGAAGCATTAAAGCATGTAATTAATCCATTGCATGTCATTATATTAGCAATTCATTTCGGCAGTAGGGGCTGATCTGTTCAGCTCATTAATGCATATGCTTGTTATAACCTCACATGATACAGCTTTGCAAAAGTGTCTTTCCCTCAAGAATTCGGGATCTTGTATGCAGGCAAGCATCGCTTGTGAGTCATCAATGTCATGTTCACTGCAACTTTGAGACGCTGGGTGCTGAGAAAGGTGGAGAAACATTGTTGTTGGTTTGTTGGATAGCACTTAATAATATTTTTATCACGAGCCTTGTGTGCATCAGCAGCTTCACCACTTCCTTGCATTTCGCCCATCTAACCATACCTGCATGCACTTGTCATGTCTCCAGAGTTGTGCAAGGTCGGCAGCTTTACAGCGCCATTTTACATGTAACATGTTCTCGTTATACATGTGTTATTACTTGTGTGAACAACATTTTTGAGTGAAGCAGCCTGATGGCTGCAGCACGTCACATGGCTGTGGAAGCAGAAAACGTGATTGTATCTTTTTCACCCGCGTTTTATTGATTTTCAAAACAGGCTGAGCAAGTGATGCCTGGTTGTGTGCCTTGCTGAAAGCGATTTGTATATCATACCATGTGTTTTTGGTGAGTCATATGTCAGATGCGGAGTTAATACAAGAATGCATGCTGTACCCATCTTTCCATGATGGAATTTATTATGAAAGCAGCAGGAATTCCAATACAAGAGCCACATCATTCTTCATTATGCCATGTCATAGTACAGCACTGAGGTAGTGCCCCGATGACACTGTTGATCTGTGCCATTACACAATGCACCACATTGGTTGACTACTCTATGTCAAGCCTATGAGATAACAGTTTATAATTCATGAATGACTGGTAACAACTGATTTGACTACGCCAAAGGACTATCAACAGTGAGAGTGCTGTTGCACCACGCTGGTTATATCAGGGTTCATAGTAATTGCATAAATAATCCTGAACAAAAAAAAAATTGGTAGCTCAACCTTACGACCTTTCCCATGGAAACAGCAGTGTTTTGGCAACCAGTTCATAGCAATGTTACAGATTTATTAAGTTTTGCATGCAACTGCATTTTCGGTTACAAAAATAAAGAAAATAACTACTGCGCACATCTCATGACATCAATATCAGGAATACAGCACCACAGGCAAGGATAAGTCGACAATACAGTATTCACATCTTCAACAGTCCTTGGCAGGCTTCGGTACGAGATTCATGACAGTCTCCACAGTACATCGTGCTTTGATATTAATGATCTACCCTAAAAGCTGGCGATCGCTACGTTGCATGTGTCAGTCAGCCCACCAAAGCTCCTCTTACGACCAGTACCAAGGCAAAAATCCACAGACAAGCCATTCACCAATCCGCCGCCGAACACAGCGCCCGCGACGTGAATGGCTTGTTGGCGTCAGGTTTTGTGCGTTATGAAGTATTCTTTAGGTCTGGCTGCCAGATGTTGCCAGGTATTGCTGTCGTCACAAAACCATCTCATGACGCCATCAAACAATGACGTAATGGGGCATATTTTTACCAATTTTGAAATTTTGCTACTTGGAGTGGTTGTTGAAGCTTGAAAGCTTACCAATAGTAACCAGTAAGCTTTTCCCGTCATATCTGATGCTTATCTCAATATCTTCAAATGTGGAACATTCCCTTTAAGCCCTCCAATCAGGCCCTTGATCACCGGTTGCGGTGAGCTCTCCAGGCTTTCCGGGCCTCCTCGAACAATGTTTCTGGCCGACTCGAGCCCCCTGCCAAGAAAGGCCCCCTGTTAGGCGCTTTGGGACCCGGACGGACGCTGAGGCCCCGAACAGTGTAAATCGCTGGTTCCTGTTTTTCCCTCCTTGGGTAACGGACACTCAGACTCATGCCAACACAGAGCCGGCTGCACGTTGTTATTGGTGCGTGACCGACGTATGGGTCCTTGTCGACTGAGGGCCCCTGATAAGCGCACAGGACGCTCTGGGTGGCACTGAAGTGTCCGGCCCTGCAGGCCGGACCCTAAGTGCGACCTCCGGCAGGCCTTACGAGCCCTTAAGTGCTGGTCCCGTAGGGCCCGAGGGGCCCTCGGAACCCAGGCGGGGGCACGTTACCCCTGTCTTCCCCTGCCTGCTCTACGGACCCCTTGCCATGTCGCCACTTAGCTGTAGATCACGGCAGGTGACAGCCGGCGGTATCGGCAAGTATCTCATTTGTGCCAAGGTTAGCTGGACTTGATTTCGTAAATACTGTGAAGTTGGCCCATTCTTGTCTGACCTTCAAAGCGGCGTAAAAGGTAAAGAATCACTTAGGCAGCACATTGCTGTCCATCGCTAGATATATAGGGGAGAGGCGGGAGAATTGTGACACTTTTGCAACTTCAACTTTGATGGGTCATTGCAGCAAAAGTATGAAAGCTAGGTAGCATTGCACCATACAAACAAATAAATTGGATATTTATTTACATCAAACTAATAAGTAAGTTTTACTTTGTGGTAGGAAACGACACGCATGGAGCAAAAACAAAGACCTTCATTTACAGGAGAATCGGGACGCATGCAGGAGAATCGGGACAGGCGTGAATATGAATTGGGACATACTGAGGAGCATTGGGACAACATTTCTACTTGGCTACATGTTCTATAATTAAGTTGTAAATGGTAAAATGAGTGCACTGCATTGCCATCTACTTACGTTCAGGAACTTGTCAATGGTTGTGGCAACGTTTCCTTCCGCTGAAAATGGTAGCATATCAGATTCATAAACTGAGGACAACAACTTTTAGGACGTGAATTCAGGATATATTTGTCAACCTCCAAATAGCCATTCTGTTTTTGACAGAAGAACCCCGAAAACGGGAAGGTATTTCTAGCATAAGATCCGGGCTAGTAGTAATGCCAGCAGTCTACACAACCAGACGACACCGCCACATAACCTGCCAGTCGTATTAAGCACGTTAAATCATCATAGCCAATGCACTACTTGCGGCACAGCGGATCACATGACTATCAAACCTTGGCAGTCTAGGCACATTCTAGGCAACGACAACGGTCGAAAACTTCCTACGCATCGCATAATCACGTACCAGCACAGCCAATGCGATACTTGTAGCACAGCGGATCGTAGGACTCACAGTCTCGGCAGTCTAAGCACAAAACAGGCAAAGCAACTGTTACAAAACTTCCTGAACATCGTGCTACTCACGTTGAATCTGCATAGCCAATGCGTTGATGGCAACGCAGTGGATCACCTGACTAACAATGTCGATACCTATCCTAGGCACCCATTTAACAACGCACACGGTCATTAAACACATCGAACTAATCACGTTAAATCGGCACAGCCAGCGCGATACCCGCGACACAGCGGATCATATCGGATCATAGCGATGAGCGGATCATCAGTCTCGGCAGACGTCACATGCAAACTGTGCCTGCCAGGTTGTTGCATCGGTACACGGCAAGCACGCCCACTTTTTGCATGTTGTACACTGGATCCACGACTCCACGGCTGAGCCTTTACTGCATCCCACGGTACAGACACGACGCTTTATCGCCAGCCTTTGGCAAGTCCTTTGCACCTCCCAGCTTTCTCTTCTTACCTTTTGTGTTAGCGGTGTTGCTCTTGGCATCAAACAGTCGCTTTGACGCACGCTCGTGTCTGGCTTGCGACTTTCGAATCTTCTTCTCCTCTTCCTCTTTTTTTCTTTGCAGCTCTGGCGTACTCGTAGCCGTCATGGTTTTTCCTTTTTCCGCCCTCGACGACTCGGCTCCACTTTGAGTCCTGCCTTAAAAGACGGAAGGCCAGGGGGTCCTGCATTAAAAGATGGAGGACCAGGAAGTGTAAGCGTACGGTTTTGGAGAAGTGGAATAGGCATTGGACTACATGGGCTCACTGGAGGATCCTGTTGGGATACAAAATTGTCCATTAAAAAACTACAGTTTGACGGAATTACAACATAATGAACAAACATAGGAAAGGTGGAAATGAAAGGTAATTTATAATCACGAAAATATAAGACAGTTTAATAACGAACAATGTTTTCTTAAGGGTCGTTTGGACGATCTGAGGTCTGTTTAATGTCACTTTGTCATTGCTGCCTTATCGGTTTAAGGAAGAAATTGGGATACAAAGAACTCACTTTCGGATATCCCGAAACTCCTGCGGTGAGACAAGCCGGGCTGCGGGGGATGCTGGGCTGAGTGGGCCACCTCCTTGGACCTCAGTTGGAGCCCGTGACAGCCCAGGAACTGCATCCGGTTTGTTGCTTGCATATGGTGGCCTTTTCAGCTGCAGGTCAACCGGATCAGTCGGTCTCCTTCACAGGGATGAAGGCTCCGGACTCTCGACGCGGTCCTCTTCGTGTGTATCCGCTTCGTGTGTGTCGTCTTCGTGTGTGCCCGCTTCATGTGTGTTTGCATCGTGTGTGTCCGCTTCCTGTGTGTCCGCTTCGTGTGTGTCGTCTTCAGCCACCCCGGGCGCTCCTACCGTCGCTGAGAGAGCTGGTCTGTCGGTCACGTCTGCGAGAAGGAAGTCATCCTTGGTGAAGACTTCAGTGTCCAGTGGCCAGATTTCCGTCTTTCGAAATCCGGACAGGATGTTGGCTGGGGTGGCCGAACTGATCAGCGCCTGCCCCATGAGCTTCCCCATGTTCAGGGGCTTGATGGACTTTCCCGCGTTTTGGAGCATCCAGCTGTCTACCTGCTTGTTGAAGCTTGTCTTCATCGGACCGAAGACGGTGACATCGAGCAGTTGGAGCCTGTGATTCGTGTGAGGAGGTAGAGCCACGATATGGACTCCACTGTCCTTCGCCAACGTCAGCACGTTCAGGCTGACAAGGCTGACGTGATTGTGGAGCACCAAGACGACTGGATTGTCCTTGCTTGTCCCCATGTGCTTTACAATGTGCTGTATCACCTTCTCAAAGTTTTCAGGCGTCATCCACCCGCTGCTGTGACACAGCTGCAACGATCCTCCCGGGGTGCCTTCCATCAGAGTCTCCCGAAGAGTCTTCCTTGGCAAGACGTAGGCAGGGGGAAGGTATGCCCCAGTGGTAGTCACAGCGACACACATCGTGACAAGCTCACCCCTCTCCGCAGAGGTGACCTTCCCGACCTGTTTGTCTCTCTTTCCAGCAATGGCTTTTCCAGGCTTTTGTACAGTCGTGAATCCAGTTTCATCTAAATTTAAAATCCTCGCACCTGAGACTCCCGTCTGTTTCAGGACCTCAGACAGGTTTCCGAAGAATTCCTCAACATTGCGCCTGTTGAGGCCTCCAGCTCGAGCGATGGATGTAGCTTCAGGTTTCCGCAGTGCCAGCTGGGTAATCCTTTTCATGAAGGCCTTCATCCATTCGCGCCCCGCTTCTTCATTTTCAGCCCAGGAGGCGGGAAAATGTTTGTCATTTTTAACTGCCATTTGGTAGGCAATTTTACGTGTTTGCTTGTGCGTTAAGCCATGGGACATCTTCAAGCACTGCATCACATATTTACTGAGGGCTTGCTCCTCGTCAGCAGTGAGTATCTTCGAATGACTGTAGTTGGGCTCAAGACGAGCTGCAGGATCGACACTGTGCTTTGCGACATACCTTCCAAGGATGCCTTTGCTCACACTGTGGGCTTCTGCAGATTTCCTCAGACTCACTCCCCCTTCTACAACATCTTTGACAGCCGGCAGCATTGAATCATGAGATGCGTTCACGTACCCATTTTCTTTTCTAACGGATACACGTGGCATGGTTTTGAAATAAGAAAAAGTGAGTAAGTTTCGATAAAACCAGTTGTATCAATTTATAGGTATGTATAGTATTATGCACGAGTGACATTAATAGTTCCTGCAGGAGAATTGAGACGTCTGCATGACGATAGGGACGGGTGTCCCGATTCTCCTGCAGCGCACGCTAGCTACTGGACGAGTTCTCCGCCGTTCGTCAATTGGCTTATATAATTTGAAATGCAAGCAAGAAAATTAGCATTATGTTAGCTTACAATGTGAAATGGTTAAAAGAAAAGATAGCTTGACATGAACAGCACACACAACTTGAAACAACACTCGAAAAGTATAGTTTTTTTTTGGCACTCACCCCGTACAGCGTTCCTGTGCACCGGAGAAGGTCAGTTGATAGTTTCCAGGGTTACTTGATACAAAAAGGAAAAACATTAAAGTGCAAGTGGTGATTCGGAGCTGCCCATCTCTAAGATATTGCGTGTCTCTATTCTCCTTCGCCCAATTCTCCCGCCTCTCCCCTACTATTGACATAGAGCGGCCTCATCTAATATAAGACTGCTTTACGTTATCTGAACAGGCGATATGTCCTGTTCTTTATTTGTTATATAACCAGGATTCTTTCCCTAAACTGACTCGAATCCAGTGGCACTAAAGGAAACGGCGAGGGAGGGCAGGGAGCGATGGAGGTGGATAAAATACTTTCAAGAGAAAGGTGTGCAATACGGTTCAGAAATGAAGCAAATCACGCGCTTGTATCAAATGAAATCCAGAAGAAGCAAGCCATCTCCTGACCTTTCTGCCTAAAGACCTCAACCAGCACATGAAAACCTGTATCCAATCTGTGTGAACACGTGACGGTAGATTCAGTTGCTTGAGGGCAGACTGGAATATGCCCTCTCTAAAGCGAAAACATACGAGCAGTTCTAAGCTTTGCTCCCCCTCCACCCCCTCCCCCTAGATCATGAAGATGACCAAAAATGCAAGGTGATGGTTTTTTTGCTCGATGACAAGGTGACCCAAGTGGCCGGTTTTGCAAACAACAAAAAAACACGAAAGGTTTGACCCCCAGCCTTTTCTGATGCATTTGTGCATGCTGATCATGAACATAGCCTTAAGCATATGGATTTAAGCATACTGTTAGCTACATATTTAATTTTTCACGATTTTCTTGGCAACCCGCTGCATTACCAGGGATCGGGTGACTAAAACAAATAATCGATATCACTAGCAGCGCTAGTATATTTTAAAAAAAATTGACAACAAAGTCAATTTTCTAACTCCATCAAGCATCTTGAAATGTCTTCACAAAGCTGGTAAGGTAGTAAAGGAAATATTTGCTGATAGATAGCGGTAGCAACGCTACCCGCGCTTGTCGAAGGTCTTGATAACACCTGTGGTACATTTGATGCTTTTTACCCCTGTGATTTATAGGCTTAAAGTGAATTGAAGAGCACTAACATGGAGCACAATACAAATATTTAACCGGAGACTTTTGAAAGGATGCATTTCTGGGATGAGAGCTGACACTAAGCAATGCTTGTTGCGTAAGCTCTGGCCTTTACCCCTTCTGTGGGTACGGCCGCTGTTTCTGTGCCATATTCCATGCAGTTTACAGTTCTGCCCACTGTAAGACTTGAAATCCTCTTGTTTCTGAGCTACGCGCACGTGATTTTGTGCAGGCTATTTTGCGCCGCCTAATTTGAAGTCACCCAGAGACTATAAGGTGATAGAAATGTCACAAGAATTCCGCCTTCTCGATGAGCATCATGCGCTCAAGGTAAGACAAATTTGTATGTTGGGTTATTCGTGTCTTAAGTACGTCGGCACGAATTGTTGCATCACTAGACACCAGTTGGTTTTTAACCAGATTAAGGGAGATGTTCCCCATTTGAAGACATCGAGGCAAGCTTCAGCTATGATGGAGAAAGCTCATTGTTATTATTGGTACGCTTTTGGGTGCAAAATACAGCTCTAGATAGCATAAATTCGCTATTCAGTAAAGACGCTGCTTTATACATAATCGCTTGATGACGTCATGGAATGCTTTTATAACGCCAGGGTCGCTGCTGAGCCGGCATTGTAACAATTGTTACTGCAGTGGACGGGTTGACTCGCTTATGGTACTTCTACGCGCCGAGGGTGGCGATAGAGGCCTTTGAGTGTGCATCTATGTTTCGAACCTTATGTGGGTTTAAACGTATATTTTGAATCTGTCTCGTGGTGTTCTTGCATTGTGTTCATGATAGTATGAGCTGTACTATCATTTTGCACTAACTAACTAGCAGTGCTTTATTCCTTCAGTTTCCGGTTTCCTGTCCGCCTCGACTGGAAGGACTGCGCAGATGTGCATTTCTTGTATGGCAAAACGCAGTTCTCGCTCGAGTTTTACATTTAACGTGTTCAGCGGCTTGAATGCCAAGCGCCGCCAGACGATGTGGCGATTTTTCGTAACGCACTTAGTACACGAATAAATGAATGCTCATATTTGTATTGGCCTTCAGCATTGTAGGCGACTTTTGAGGAGGCACAACTCGTGCGACGTCTTTATGATGTCATAATCGTTGGGTGCCTTCAAAATAGGCAGTGCCAAATAGTCTGTATAAAGTTCATGTGCACCTAGCTCAGAGACGAGAGAACTTTGGTGTCTTAAAAAGGGCATAGCTGTGAACTGCAGGAAATGATCTTGAAAATGAGTGTCGCAGTTAGTTTAAAACCCGATTCAAATGTAAAACAGTCCGTACAACGCGTAAAATGCAGGTTCCGATGACAAACAGCGTGTTTTTCTTTGTTGTTGTTCGTGCGCAATACAGACATTTGAGCAGTTCTATCAGGCACGACGGACATGGGGCTGAGAATTAAATAGCTTGAAAAACGCCGTAACCGAGAATGCAGGTAAAAAAAACAACAAAAAACATGCCATCACGGAAACACATACAAGAGCATCACGCAAAAGGATCGAAATGCGCGCGTAACGAAGGTCGCTATTTTCACGCACATACCCAACAATTTACCTTGCGTTGGTTGAAGCACTACAAGGGAATCAGCCCGTCCGTTGAAGGGGCAACTCTAACACGGCTAGTTTGGCAGCGACTCTGACGTCATAGAAACGTTGAATGACTTAATTAAACAATGGCATATCGATAAACGTATTTACTCAACAGCTTTTTATGTTGTGCATTCTTTTGCTTTTATAAGCATAACAATAGATACAAATAAGCTTTTCCCGTTATAACTGATCTTTACAACCTATTCTTCAGATGCGGAACATCCCTTTTAGGTTACGCCAGTACTGAGGTGTTGGATACATAGATCACACCTGGCATAGTATATGTATATGCATTGAGAACACAAGTTAAGAGCGTAAAATGGTGTCATGATGCACAAGTTTCAGCGCATCACAGGTGTCTTTTTAGTGCAACGCAAAAAATAGATGATCACAGCCACCAAACGGGATAAGCAAGCATTGCAGCAAAGCGCGGACCAACTAAAGCTGACCACCTGTCTCAACAGCGCCACAGTGGCCCCGGCGTCGTCCGCTGTGTTCTGCGTGTTGGCGGCGCGGTGATGCGGCGCAGAGGTCTGCGGTGTTCTGGCCCGCGGTTTGCAGTAGAGAGGTTGCGGTGTTTGCTTGCCGCTTCTTTCACACGAAAAACGCTACCGGTACGGACTGATTTCCCGGCACACAACCAGCCTCACGATCCCTGCGTCAGCATGATGATCAATGGGATGGGGCTCGAGCGGTCGCGAGTAGTGGGCTGTGGCCCACATGAGTCGGCACTCGCGCAGAGACCCGGAAGGCAGACAGCAGTGCTGCTGTAGGCTGTGCAGCGAACATGGCTGAATGTGACGGAGGACCAGGTGTCACATGTCGTCTTCCGGGCCAGAAACTGGCCTGGTGCCTCCTCAGTCCATTACACACCACATGGGCATAAACACCGCTTGAATGTGTAACCGCAACGTCATAACCTGTATGACCCTATGATGGCCTGTATGATAGTATGTATGGCCTGTATTACAACAGTCGTAATGTCATAACCTATATTTAATAATAAAGCACAGGCATTGTCTTAGTGTTCGCTGTTCCTAAAGGATACATCATGCAAAATCACGGAATGAATACCACGTTACAGCTTTCCAATGATTCCCATCTTTTTCATACCACCATACACGTTTCACAGCACGACAGCCATCGCCGCGCCGTTTGTGATACTGCGTACAAGCAAGGAAAGCAATAGCGTTTTGTTCTAGAATCTCTGCCATTCATTCAAGTAACGTCATTCACATTTAGCACATCAATCACAGTTGGCGACACTATTCAAATTCAGCCATTTCACAACGGCAGGGTCGAGATAAACACGCCAGAAAAGGCCTCCCTGATTTCCGTCAGATGCGCTGCTCGCTGCTGCTGTGAAGACTGCTAGAGAGCCGGGTCACACTTCGGGAGCGGCCGACGAGCACAAGTCAAGGAGGCAGCCGACCGGCGCCTTTGCGTGTGAGCTTTGCTGGTGAGCGCGAGGGCGAGGAACTTACCGACGCCTTCCCCAGCGTGTCCGATGGGTGCTGCCGGTCGTCGGCCGCGGCAGCGTGTGCCGCCGGGCAGTGCTGGCGTCACACGGCGGCGTCCAGGGGCGTGTGCCGGCCCGATGGTGCGGTAGCCTCAGCCAGTTCGCGGTCTGGCCACGCGGGAGCGACAGCGGTTGAAGCGGCGGCCACGCCCGCCACCTGGGCAGGAAAGTCGGACGACAGAGTACCCACAGCGATGGAGTCGTTCCACGACAGCAGAGCGTTTTTGAGGCCACGCTGACAGAAACGGTCACGGCCGCCGTGATCGCGTCCGATGTCAGGCCACACATGCTATCCCGTAGCACTGTGGCTCGTGTTCACCGCCTGCGTACAGAGTGTCTACGCGCGGGACAACTGAATGTCAGGCCACACATGCTATCCCGTAGCACTGTGGCTCGTGTTCACCGCCTGCGTACAGAGTGTCTACGCGCGGGACAACTGAATGTCAGCCACACATGCTATCCCGTAGCACTGTGGCTCGTGTTCACCGCCTGCGTACAGAGTGTCTACGCGCGGGACAACTGAATGTCAGGCCACACATGCTATCCCGTAGCACTGTGGCTCGTGTTCACCGCCTGCGTACAGAGTGTCTACGCGCGGGACAACTGAATGTCAGCCCACACATGTTATCCCGTAGCACTGTGGCTCGTGTTCACCGCCTGCGTACAGGGTGTCTACGCGCGGGACAACTGAATGTCAGGCCACACATGTTATCATAGCCGAACCTGAGGGGGAGGGGGTGTGCCGAGACGACTGGCCTCAAACGCGGACGTCGGCCACGTACGCGCGAGGCCTGGCCCAAGCCTCGGCCACCGAGTCGGGAACGTTAGCGCTCATGCGCCCCGCAAGCGACCTTAGAGATGGCGCCACGCTGGCGAAGCGTATCCTGGAAATGGTATGACGATTGCACCGGTGACAGGTGGCCGACCGAGCGGAACAGGCCTGCTCGTCGGCGTGCGGGCGTCGACGCAGGCGACACACCCGTCCGACGTCTGGGGTGGGTCCAACCGACGAGAGCCCGAGCGGTCGGAGTCGGATCGGCTGGCACCGGTGGTTCTCTTCCGGCGATAGGCGAGCTCAGGATAGACGCAGCCGCTAGTCAGAGCTCAGGGCTCAGAGCGTTTAACTCAGAGCAGAGGAACGTTTTCCTGCGCGCAGCACATGGTGACGGCCGATTTCGGGGAGAGGCCACTCTCGCTCAGGAGCGCCAGCAGCGTGTACTTGACCCGGATGACAGCTACAATGCGAGTTGCGAGTCAGGGAATTGTGAGTTGGTGCAGTACTGACAAAATTCACAGAATTGGGCGAACTAGCGCAATACCACGAGAAAATCCTCAAATATCTCAACGTTCGCTTGCTGCCAGCGGAAAAGCTCACGACAGTCCGGGATGACGTCACACTGTCCATGTCCATGTCCATATATTTCTTAACTTTCCACAAGATCCAGTGGCTTTTTAGAAGTTACACGTCATCATTGATAAAAACGGGCATAAAAGAGGCAATGTGAAACCTAATAAAAATAGCCTAACACATCACACATCGGTCAAGGGATCATCTCGGTGAATCACACTACTGCATTCACATCGTTGCATCACACACAATCGAATTCACGCACGCACCCACTCATGTGCCAACATTCGCCTCACTTAGTAGCAACTCCATAAGTTGGCGCTTGAAGCGGTCTAGACTCTGAACATTGCGCAAGTCGGGCGGCAGGCAGTTAAACAAATCCGATGCTCTGTAGCTAAATCGGCGAGTGCCAGAGTTGCTCACCGCTCGGGGGCGCCTCAGCTGGTTAGCCTGTCGCGTTTCATGAGTGTGCTCAGCACGTGTGAACATCGCGGCTATATCTGGTGGCTGACCCGTGAGTAAGACTTTTTTGAGCAGGCACAACATATGATATCTGACGAGCTGATCAGCACTAAGCCATCGTAGATCCCTGACAACATCCGATACATGGTCACACCTTCTCCTTCCGCTCGCAACCCGCGCACGGAAATTCACAAGTTTTTGCACGCGATGGAGCAGGGTGGCTCCGTGACTACCATACAGTACTATACAGTATCTAATGGAGGAAAGAACTAGAGCTCCGACAATGCGAACGAGGGTGTCTCTTGGGAGTACATGCTTGGCATGGGACAGGGCCATCAGAGCGCCCGTCGACCTGGCAACAAGCTGATTAATGTGCGGTTCAAATGTGAGATTTCTGTCCATCACCACACCAAGGTTTTTGACAGTATTGCTTTCAGTAATGACAGCTGACCCGAACTTGACATGCACAGGAGGCATATTACGCAGCATAGCCTTTGTCCCGAAAACTATTAACTGCGTTTTTGTTGTACTGACTTTCATAGAGTGGTTGTTAAACCAGTCCAATACAATTGACAAGGTACTCTCCATGGTTCCGACAAGATGTTGCACTGCACTTTTCTTTCCAGTAACCAAAATCTGTGTGTCATCGGCATATTATCACTGTGGCACCTTCTGAATATAACGCTAGATCGTTCGAGAAAATGGAATATAGCAGCGGCCCGAGGGCGGTACCCTGAAATACCCCCATCCCATTCGGAAAACTGCGAGAGCGTGCAGTATGCCCTGAAGGATATCTGATCTGAACCTGTTGGGTGCCCGTAAAGGTAGCTTTCAAACCATTTTGTGTCAATATTGTATAGCTTGAGCTTGGATAAGAGAAGCTGGTGATCCACAACGTCAAAACATTTTGACAGATCTATCAAAACAAGCAGAGCGATCTCCCCAGCATCCATCGCGATGAGTATTTTATCAGTCACTACAGTAAGTGCGGTCTCTGTTGAAAAATTCGTACGATATCCGTGTTGTGTATGCAAAAATAAATCACGTTTGTTAAAATATGAGCTAAGCTGATGATGAACAATACGCTCGACTATTTTTGCTATCGCTGGCACTACAGAGATTGGCCTAAATTTGGTAGGATCGTTCAAATCACTGGTTTTCGGGAACGCTGTGACAAGAGCGTGTTTCCAGGCGCTGGGCACCGCTCCCTCAATGAGACTGCTATGATGACGTCAAGTAGGGGACAGCCGACACCACGAAAAGACTTCTGTAAGAGCTGCGTACTAAGTTCATCTAGCCCACAGGATGTCGTCGGGTTCATCGTAGACATAGCTGCAAGCAGCTCATCGCATGACACAGGATGCACCTTAAATGGGCAGGTCATAACTCGGGGGAGCCTGACTGGCAAAGCCGTGCCTCGGTTCGGCACGCTTGCGGCAGTCGTAGGCCCTACCTTCACAAGGTTGCCATTCAAAGTATCAGGATGAATGTTAGGTGTGGCTGACGTACCCTGTTTACTGCCAATGACCGATTTAACGCACCGCCACATGCCGGAGTGACCTGCCTCAGAAATCTGCTTCCTAATATGATCGCGACAGTCCCGTCTAATAGATGCCCGTGTCTGCGTATTGAGTGCCTTGTACTCAGCACGCGAACAGCACGCTAGAGCGACGCGGCGACGAACTATCAGCACACGCGTATCAGCTGAGACAGGTGGGGCGGATTGACAGCGCAGTTTAATGCGCCGGGCAGGCACGACGGCATTCAAATGGGGTGTAAACACTCCTAGAAAAGAGTCCCACTTCTCAGACGTTGTCGCACTTCCATAGACGAGAGACCAGTCGGCGTTCACAAGCAAATCATTGAAATAATCAAAATCAACTCGATTCAGGCAGCGGGATGTGATGACATTGGTTTGGCGTTTCCCTTTCGATACTTTCAGCAATATTCGCGTGAAGTCATGCGGACTATAGTGACAGGCGGTGACACCACAGCGTTGGATAAGGTCCTTGTGATTTGCGATCGTAACATCTAACATCGAGCCAGCAGGACGGTACGTTGGATAGGAATCGTTACACATATGCAGATCGTAAGACCTTAACAGTTGCATCAATTTCTGATAGCCGGTGCCTGTGCTCGAGCCAATCAGGTTGATGTTTAAATCACCGGCGATCACTATTGGGCAGTCATGTGTGGACATTACACATTGTAACTGGTTCTCCAAATCATCGAGATCACCAGACACCTGCCGGGCTGTGTTAGTGGGATGTCGGTACAACGACCCGAAAATAATCTGCTTTGCTTTAGCGGGTCGAACAAGGGTCCAAATAACCTCAAGATTCGATGAACTAACGGCAGTATGAGGCGTTTTCAGAACAGTCACATCAAACGAGTCTCGCGCCAGAACTGCGACCCCTCCGTAACCCCCAGGCAGTCCGCTGTCTGCAGGCCGGTCGTGTCGGTACAGCCGGTACCCATCAATGTTCAGCAGCCGGACGGGGACAGACGGCCGCAACCACGTTTCACTGAGTGCGAGAATATCAAACTGATGCATATCAGTTAGACTGTGACGTAGATCTGGCAGTTTGGGTTTCAAACTTTGTATGTTTAACTGCGCGATGTATAGTTCACCCGCACGTTCTGCCGACGCAGATAACGCTCCATGCCACGGATGATAGACTGGGCCTCGGATGTGTTAACGTTTACAGCCGCGGCGTCACGAAGCGCCCGCATCCACGGGTCGTCGAGCAGAGCGACGAGGGCGACGGGTCGGCCCGCCGGCGGGAGGCCGTTTAGACCGGTGAGTACGGCGCACTCCTCAAACCTGTCCCGTCTCGATGAAAGCTGCCGTCAGGGCCTCGGATAGCGAGCTGTCGCGGGGCGGGCGACCTGAAAATCATCATAGCCCGCAGCCCTCATCGAGCAAAATTTTCGGTCGATTTCGCTGGATTTCCAAGATAACACCCAAAATCAATGCAACAACCATTGATGGAGCTTCTCCAAAAATGTTGGTGGGGCCAAGAATAAAATTGGTGAGACCGTGGCCCCGCTGAAGGCATATGCGTAAACTTTGCCGATTGAAAGATTGTGTAAATCAATGATGAAGTGAAATAACTTCAAAACCATCTCCACTCCAGGTTATAATTTTGCGTGCAACCGTCACCGGCACACAAACGAGACGTGTTTGTTGAGTTTCAATTATCTCGTTCTACGTCTTGTGCAAACACTGGAGGAGCCGCTGATATGCTTTTGTCACGTACTAATCGATCTGAATATAATAATAGCTTGCACGATGCATCCCACTTCACTCATCTTCAGTAATCCGGCTTCATGTCTTGACGGAAATGCATGATAATGGATCAATGCAGACTTATGACATTGAACGCCTACACCACCTTCGCTGAGGCTACGAAGCTACTATGATAGAGATAGATGTCATATATTAGGTTCCAATATTTCCAAGCCGTTTTATAACCTCACCGAAATTGGCTTGTGACCTGACTGAGCTTGTCAACGTAGTGCTTAAAGAACAGCTAGTTTTACCCAGGACGGGTTTGCTCCATTTACAGCCCGTGCCATGCACAGTGACAGCGCATCACTGGATATGAACTGTTGACAACTGGATGACAATGAAGCAAACACGCCAAGAGTGGCATCAAAGCTGGAAGCACTCAAACGAAAAGTCAAAAGTAGGTGATTCACATGCATTAGAGGCGGCTATGGTCAGACCGGAACCAGACGACTTCCGACGCCAAGCGTCAATGAGGGTTCTAGCATCGACCCGGGGTCAACTGAGCGGGTCAGAAGGTCTCCCGTGTCAGGGAGTGGACCAATGCGACATGACGCATCCCGCCTAGGTCTCCGGACCGGTCGGGGATCCCGCCCCGCGTCGCCAGAACGACGGCCGGAGGGCACACCGCTGTGGCACAGAATAGCCCTCCAGCCCCTGACCGGGAACATTAATGTGTTCTGTAGTGTTCGACTCAAGTGGGCGCCTTCCCTTGAAAGAAAGAAGGGGTCTCAGTTAGTGTTGAATGGAGCTGGTTGAAATGTGTTAAAAACGCACAACGCCATTCCATGCTTCCTTGAGAACATTCCCTCTTTTGCAGAATCGACGAGTGAAACAAATAACATCAAAAGGCTTGAGTCTGCGTGCGCGGTGCCGACAGTGTAGCCCACGTTAACCACCTGCGCGTCTGGGAAACCAGAGGTACGGGGCTCGATTCCCGGCGGTGCCAGCCCTTCCTGCGAGAGTGAGAGGCGCGTGACGCCATATAGTCTCAGCAGCTGAATGTGTCTTAAAGCCCCAGTGACACGCCCGCAATCTCAGGGAGCAAGGTCAGCGATGGCCTGGGTTACAGTTTCCGTCAAACCGAACGGAGTGTGCCACTGAAAGTAACGACGCAACGCACCGCACCGCACAACGACCATTTCAAAATAGTGTCTCTGAATGTCTTTCAGAATTGATTCCTACAGTTCAAAGATCAGACGAGGCGAATCTTTTTTACAACTTTGAGGTTGCCCTTTGGACAGATTAACTGTCACAGCAACACAAAAAATAGATGTTCTACTTTTACTCTTCCAGTTCCACCTCCAGATTCCAACACCACTTCGCGGTGCTGTGAAGACCAATCTGTTGCAATCTATGCGAGCGCGCATGCTCAAATTACCTTACATGATTTGTATAACTTATTGATTCTGACTGACCGTTAAATACTTGCAGGCAAACATAGCTTGGCCAGGTCAATACGAATTGCTGACCTATTTTCATTTCATCTACAACTGCGAGGTCCTTGATGTGTCTATACAACCCAGGTCAAAATTCTGGAAAAGATTCATATGGGCTATTGTAAAATGAAGAGCGCCGGGATTTATTTCATGCAATGGCTTAGCGCATGCTTTTTCGTTTGTTTTTTTTAGCTATAAACTTCAGGCTGGACCATATCTGGCAATTTTTAGTGGCGCCCTTTTACCATCAGGGGGCCCTTTGTCAACCCTGTGCCCCCCCCCCCCCCAAGGCTCTGGCTGTGCTCCTGGTTGCCTGTCGCGGATCCGTTGTTGATCGGTGCACTCGTCCAGGTCGCTGTGTTCTGCAATGGACATACGACGGTTCTTTGCGAAAAATGTAGCTATTTGGCGTTCTTCCGTCACCAGTTCGATGTGCACAGTGCAGCTGCCACTTTCGGGTGCACGGGGCCACGATACAGGGCAAGAAAGCAAGGTCTGAATTGGCGTGGCTCACTATAGCTAGCGGTTTTCGTGGGATGTCAGAAACAAAAAATGGAAGCAAACTGAAATTTTGCATGCAATTTGCAATATATCAAAATCATCAGAAATGCGTAGGTGTGGAAAACTGTCAGGGAAAGACTGAATCAGGAGTCCGTGATCTTTGGCGCGAACAAGGACGGTGGATGAACAGGCGAAGCTGTTTGTTTATTGCAAACTGCGAGTAAAGCACGTGTGGATTCCACTCAGTACTTAGCTCGAAGCCCATTTGGTATGACGAACACAACATACCATTTCCCTGAAAACGACATCCAGACATCGCTCCCGCGCGGCCAGACGGCGAACTGGCTGAGGCCACCGCATCGTCGAGCCAACGCGCCGGCCCGGACGCCGCCGTGTGACGCCAGCACTGTCCGGCGGCAGACGCTGCCACGGCCGACGACCGACAGCACCTCACCGGACACGCTGGGGAAGGCGTCGCTACGTTCCTCGCGCTCGCGCTCACCAGCAAAAATCACACTCAGACGCTGGTTGGCCGACCCCGTGAATTGCGCTCGAGGGCCACTTCCGAAGTGCGATCCGGATCTCCGGGGGCCTCCCAGCAGCAGCGAGCAGCGCATCTGGCCGAGATCAGGGAAACCTTTAAGCGCGCTAATCTCGACCCCGCCGTCGTGATGTGGCTGAGGGCCTCGGTACGTATTAAACTCTCGGACGACGTTCGTCCGTTTGCAGCCAAGACAGGACGACCCACTCCCCCCCCCCCCGCCCCCGGCGCCTGGTAAGATGGCACCATTCGGCAGCTTATGACAAGGTGGCATTGCTCCCGTAGAGTACCCCACCAATTCCTGTCACCAATGCTCCGTTGGTAAAACGATGTCGACCTTGACAGCAGGAAGGTGTCAAAATCCTTTCTGCTGGCAGGAGGTATTCAACAGGTAAAGCCAGTGCACCTGACCGATACTAGCGTTTCATGAGGCATGTTATACCCCCATGAATAGCTTTCGCAGAAAAGTCTTGACGAATTTGTTTCGAATGTCTTTGAACAGGCCGTGTATGTTTTCGTCGCACCGTTTGCACTTGCGAGTGATGGCACGGGGAGTTTTGAACACATTCAAAGCATCGAGCACTGCGGCATGTTAAACTTTCCCAATAAGTTCTGCCGTTGACCTAGAACCGCGCCATCGGATGGCAACGGTCAGGGCTCACACAACAGACACTACTCAGCGCGACCTCTGATAACAGAAATCCATGAATTTGAAACGCTCGGATTGATCTCAAAACAGTTATGTCGTGCTTCTTTTGTAGCCTTTTCTCTGCCCCAGGCTTTTGCTTTGAAGACTGATTTTTCTTTTACTACTTCTGGCTTGCTCATTTAGAGGCAGACCATCTGTTATGCAGCTTGTGGCTATGGACTTAGCGCCAGACCGGAGAAACTCACTGGCAGTGGTACTGGCACCATTCGTTGGGCTTCGGAGAAGACCAGCCATAACAATATATGTGCTTTCAGCGATTATTGAGATGGTCAATATTGACCATCTGCTCAGTTCACATATCAACGGTGTGTTTACCATTTGGTTTGTGAGGACATTAATGTGAGGTGGTCGATAAATATTGAGATTAATTTATGTGCAGCAGTTATATATCTATGTATTTTTATCTACCAGATAACAAGGAGGCCTGGTGTCCGAATTTTAGACTCATGAGGTGGATGGACCATCAGTATTAAGAATAAATTTGCACTGTGTTAAAGCACAGCGTGCTAATAGTTTCACAATGCACCTTTTGTACATAGGACTCGTTGTGTTAACTTATCATTTTTTATGTTATTATGTGTTAACTTATTATACATAACTAAAAATTGAAAACCACATAGCATATAAGTCATATTTACTGCGCGGCTGCTCCCATATTGTCATATGCTCAGGGCACGTGGTGAGAAGCGCCATGTGGGAAAGATGAATGCCGGATCACGTTTGGCTCAAGGGACCCAAGTCCATTGGGCCTTGTGCGGCACGCCAGGTTTGTGCGGTGTGGGACGAGTTCGGTGGCAACAAGCAGGAGTTATCAGTTATCACACATGCCGCAATATAACCGAAAGAGGCCAGACGCATTTGGAGACCCATAGTACCGATATTGATGAACGCGTTTGAATTCATCCTTTGGTGAGTTATGCATGCCGCGGTTAACTGAGGTAGTGTTGGCTTGCTAATGTAATCAATCGAAATGAACGAGAAGTTGCGTGCCTTCCATTGTCCTAGCCTCGCTCACTTGTCAATCTACCCAGCAGTAACTGGTGTATTGCATGAGCAACAGTTGTCAGAATTTTAGAAAAGTGGTAACATAGAGTTTGTCCGTTTCTACCTGAAGAACATAGCTCTTAAGACCACGATGACAGTGGCTCTTAAATCTCACTTTAAAAATTAAATCTGAACCTTTTGAGTGGATGTATTCCAGGATCAAAACTCACGCTGAGCATTGCTTGTTGTGTGAGCCCTGGCCCCTAACATTCGATCGTACAAATCCAGGTTAACGGCAGATTTAAGTAACAAAAGTTTAAGATGTCGCAATGTGCGGCACGGTCCGGCCTGCTCTATGACGTCACCTGACTTTAAGCACGGCCGCGCCACCGGCCGCAGGCCATACCTGTCAAGGACGGATAGCGAGCACCCAAAAAGCGACTCGAATCCATCCCGCCCCGGGTGGGCGGATCGGCTGGCAACTGCTCAAACCAACTGGGCCATCGGAACGGACATATGACACGTTTTGCCGTTACTATAATTGCCACTAGCTTTCAACACATATGTCTCACTCAGGTTTTGTCTGTTTGTTTCTCCCAACTCTTCCAGGATCGGTATTTGTGTGCCGGCCTGTGTCGAAATTTCAGTTTGACACGTGATGCCAATGAAACGTTGGATATGAGCTCCGAAAGTTGCGGTCAGTAGACTATGTGAAGCGTAAGTGAAAATTCTAAATTTATTTCGCTCTATTTTTCGTTTCGTGGAAAATCTGTACAACATTTAACAATGTCTCACAGTTTTGTTACGACAGTGCTAAATGTGAATGATGTCACTTGAGTGTCAGAGATACTTGGACAAATTGTTACTGCCATCCTTTCTAGAAGTATTTTCTAGGAGTCTACAGAAAAACAAACAACCTGGGAAAATGTCTGGACGTACGCCGCAAATGCCCACAACGGTACAGGACCGGGGTCACGGAAAGCTTCGCACGGCAGGCGCTCTCAACCGCACCTCATGACAATTTTTACACAAGCGACTGCAGACATTGAAGCACATGCTGGTCAACAATTATTAAACGAGAAATTGACGCTGAAATCAAGATGAGCTTCACAATATCTGAGTAAGACAGACTGCGAAGGGCTCGGGAAAACCAACCAAGACAAAGGTATAAACTATACAAGACAACGAAGGCCGAATATATATCACAAAAATCAAATGAATGCCAACTTATGTTGTCGCTATATACCAGCACGATATCGCCCACCTGATATCGTGATGCAGGGGCTGGGTTGACTGCCGGCCCCAAATGGCTCACTGCGTGACACGCTCAGCGGCGTTCCCACGCGGCTGGCCAGCAGCCAGTCGTGTCTGGGCCATCGAGGAATACAGAGGCACCATTTACTCACAGTCGTTTCCGTGGCGTAGTTTCCCGAACCAGCAGGGGCTAATGCAGCACTGCCCAACCGACGACAAGTTTATAAAAAGCATACGCAAGAAAAACGTGCTACCCTTGAACGGGGATAACAAGATTCACATGGGATAACAAGTGCACATGGAGGCAGCAAGCTTAAGGCCACCAACGTCATTGACACGAAAATGTGTGTACGGAGGCTGCAGGCTCCCACAAGACACCACAACACTGCGCATACGATAACCTCTCTCTCTCGCGGCCTGACCTGCTGTCTCCAGTCGGGGACTCCTTTGCAACACGCAAAGGAAGCCCACGACCACGAAGTTGCTCGATCTAATCTGGCCAACAACGCAGCCATCCGTGCTTACGAAACCGGCTGTCAAAAACTACAAAATCATGAAAGACGTCATGATTCGCGTCTTTAAACCTCGGACTAACACCCTGCAGGAGCGTGACGGCGTGCTCACGCGTTGGAACATTTATTGATTTTGTAAGTCATGGCCGGAGTCGCCTCCTTGGAAGAACGCCAGCCACCTATTCCCTCGATGAACTTAAAATATAAAATATTAAGTGCGAGGTCAACCTCGGCAGTTCCGGCCTCCGCATCGCATGCATTATGTATGGAATGAATAAACGCCTCAGCGAACGTGAACTAACGAACAAACATAATCAGAGACGTTCTTCATGTATGTCGTGGTTGCTTCATATCATAGCTTAATGCTCAGTTTAAGAATATCGACATGACATAGCTTTTGGTATAATGTGGGACACGTGTGATATGTTTCACATGACGGACATGTATTTTGACAGGCTCCGACTTCCCGCGGTGCCCGCCCTTCCTGCCAGAGTGAGATGCAGGCCACGCCACATGCATAGCCTCAGCAGCCGACTGCGTCGTAAAGGCCCGATGACGACGAATGCCATATGTTTAGTGGCGCCTCAGAATATAATGGTTAGTTTCGAGACATATTCCTTTTTAGCTTAATCATGACACAAGACACCTGGAACGAGATATTGAACGAAATCAAAGGAAGTCAATGAGCGCATATTACGCCGCTGTTTTCAGAAAGAATGCTTACTTGAAGGCCTGCCATCTAAGTTGACAAATTTCCGTTTATACGATCCTGCAGTCCGCAAACAGCTGTTCACCCTCGACTTTCGGCGAAGTTTATTGAAAGAATAGGTGAAACTACAAATACACTAGAGTGTATTCCGAGTCACAGTCGACCTGACTTGGCTGTTCTCGACCAAGAATTAGTGCATTGCCACCAGAAGACTTGGTCGGGCTGGTGTCATGTAACTCGCGGTCCTAATTTCGAGCCGTGTGTCATGTCAAGGATTTGTCAAGTGTGTTTAGGTGGTTTGGATACGACAAGACGCTCCCGCTTTACGCGTCGACATATTAGCTGAATGACATTGCAGTAGCTTGAGTTTTCACATTTTCGAAAATTTCGCTTTGATGGGTTGCATTAATTAAGAATGCTGCATAGTAGTCGCATTTCTTTACAGATTCTTGGGATTTTACGCTAGAATTTGAGCTGGAAATAAGGCTAGGAAGGGTATTATCGTCCAGCCTTTTGGACTTGGCGCCAGTGAGGGCAATTTCCAAACACAGTGGACGTCACTTGACTCTCATACAATGTTGAGCAAAATGTGTAAGCTTCAATCACGACGCACATTTTCCGCTACGTAATATGAGAAGTTGGACATGGTTTCTTCGCGGGCCATTCATTACAGAAATAAGACGTATGATAGAATGATTTGAGAGTAACGCCATAACCGAGCATGTGAATACAAGAAAACATTTTAAACTCACACATAATGACGCAAGAACATCTCGAGAAAGGGCAAATACACGAGCAGGAAATTATATATGGTTCAGCAAACACTTCCCGCCCATATTGCCTTCTGCAATCACGAGTATGGCGTACTACAAGTGGTAATTTTGTTCAGCTAGTTTGGCAATATCTCAGCGTCATACAAACATTCCATGGCGCAGTCAAGCAATGACGTCTTGAGGACCATGTTTACTCAATATAAAAGTAGTGCCGTCTAGAACATTTTTACTTAAAATTACATCATGAACTATAAGTGTTTCATCTTATATGATGCTTAAGTAAGCCAGTAGCAATAGCCTTATTCCTCGGAGAAAGAAAACAGCAGAATTGAGGCATAGATGGGTTAATATTTCAGCAACATATCCTTTATCGAAACAACAGCAGAAATGCTATTGTTCTGATAAGGGTATGTTACCGAACTACCAACCTATCTACATCTCCATTCTCCTGGTTTTTCCGAGGAAAAGACTATTACTTCGCTCTTATCTATGTGACCAATGTTCCTCGCAGCCGCACTTAACAACTTCCGTAATTATAAGACGCTTGCTGCAATATCTTCACATGTGGAACGTTTCCTTTAAATAAGTACGCGACGTTTTGGTCAGTCCGTGATCATCCTCAGCTGCCAATGCTTCAGTTGAGTGCTTTTCCCACCTGAACACCATGGAAGGCCTTGGTCGGAACATTGTAATGCATCAAGGCTCCCACCTGCTTTACACGCCAATCAGTAGTGATGCCGGCAGACAGACACGCAACAGAGCAGTCAGACGAGCATTTCGTAGTTAGTCATGCGGATGGCGGCCTGACCGTCGACGGGCGACGGCCAGGTCAGGGCGGAGGCCGCTGACGGCAGGCGGGGTAGGGCTCTCCCCGGCAATATCCGAACGAAACACCTTTATTCTGTGGCTTTGTATTCTTTCAGGAAAAATATTGTTTTTGCTATTTCACCTTATTCTGGCGGCCTTTTTGAAGCTCTTTGTCCTGGAGCGTCTCGTCACCCCGTTTTGGTTTGAATTAATGAAATGGATTGCGAGTCAACAGTTCTAAGCTGGCTCTCACATGTCTCCCTGGCATTTGTGGCTGCTAACATCAGGTCGCGTACATATTAATGCATGACAAAACTTTGGTAAGGAGGGGCTCGAGGGCCTCTACATACGCACGCCACTGCTTTCTTCTGAAAGTTAGGGGTTGGAGTACTCTCCACAACTGAATAGGAAATTTCCCAAATTGGGAAAGCAGTGTTTGCGACCACAATATCGTAGCTGTAAATGATGGGGTATTTCGTCCAAGATAAAATGCAAAACAGCATCTTGGGGGGGGGGGGGGGCCAACGCCGGCTTGTGAGCAAAAGGTCAAATGTAAGATTTTTCGTAGGTCAACGGATTTCGCTTCCTTTTATGCGAGTGCTCCAAAATCAAAGAGGCGGGAACCGGCAGCGGGCAGGAGGCAGCTCACTCCCTCCCCCAATTTGCGGGGCGTGTGGAGTGCCCATTCTGGTATTTTAAGGGCCTGTTCTGAACTGCAAAATAAATATGTAAGTCTGTAGAACATTATCATGACCTGTCTAGGGTTCATTCTGTCCTCTTCATGATCATTCTGACCAAACAGGGAACTTTTGAGCTTGTAGAGGACCCATGCTGACCTGTAGAACGCCCATTATTGACTGTGGAGAGCTAATTCTGCCCTGAAGTGAGCTCAGTCTAGCCTACTTAAAGGGCCATCTTGATCTGTAGAGGTCCGATACTGCTCCGTAGAGGATCGTTCTGACATGCAGAGGGTATATTAACGACTATGAAGGACCCTTGTGGTGTGTATATGGGTTCATTCAAGTCTGCAGAGGACCCATTCTGTCCTCATTTCGGCCCAACGAGGGTCCATTCTGACCCGTACAGATCCCATTCTGGCCTACAGTGGGCCCATGTTGGCTGTAGAGGGCCCATTATTGATAACATTTGGTTTGCACGACACCTTGACACGCTTATTAAAAAATCATAGATTTTGCGGTGGGATTTTGCGCATCTTCCGAGTTACAATACCCGGAACACGCCAGTTTTATATTGCGGGGCTTCTCAACTGCCTACAAATTTCGTATACAGTGCGCTCTCAGCACGTCGATTCCAAAACTCACAGGTTTTGTGACGGGATTCTGGACGACTTTCGCCTTACAAGAAGTATAACATGTCAGCCCAATCCCGCGGGACGTCGTTGTGCGGGGCATTCTCAACATGCTTATTCCGAAAGCTATGGGTTTGTAGAGTTGGATTTTGTCTTTTTCCGCTTGCTAACTTCCGAGTAACAATACGCGCAACATGCCAGCCTGGTAATGCAGGGCATCTGGATTGCTTCCGAATCTATTGTGCAGTGCTTCTGAACACGCTCTTCCGAAAGCTATGGGTGTGGTAGTTAAAAATGAAATCAGCGCTAGAGGCATCGATTGAATTCCATGTTTTTGGAATTCAAAATTTCCAGAGATCACTTTGGAAATTTGACGGACAGAGGCAAAAATCTTTGGACCTTTTTAGCAACTCATCCTGTGTCACAAATTGGCATGCTTCTCATCTTATTTGACACTGCTTGTCTTCAAAATGATTTAATTGTTGGAAACAAGCAGGAGCGCACTAGAAAACACCACTCCTTCAGACATGAAACAGATAGATTCCTTAAACCATGGCGTGGAGAGAAATGGCATTGATGTTGCTTTCTTTATGTGAGCCTGTGGTACTCAACGCTTACTGAGTTACGATTCGTTGCCACTTACCAACCGAGTAGGCTGACGCCATCGACCTTGGTGATAGTTCAGCTTGGCGGACATCAACATGAAATGTAAAGTGGGACGTCGTCGCGGAAGACTGGCACACTTAACTTATATCTGAGCATTTTGTCTCGTTTCATGCAATCCGTTCGGGGAAGTGTAGCGACGCGAGTAGTGACTGGGGTTATTGGTTCTAGTCAGCAGTTATTTTACTTTAAAAAACACATGAAAGTTTTTAGAAAATCTTATGCTTTGGACGGACAGCTATCTTGAGCTTGGACTTTGGATTTGACCGACAATAGTTTCGAGAAAACAGTACCCCTAGTCGGCACATCTAACCCTGGCATCTCACAAATGCGAAGTGACCGTATCCGCTGCCGCTGCTTTGGACTCTCGTGACATACCTAGAGTATGTCCGTAAACCCAGAAACGCCGAAAACTCTGGGACTTGCCTAAGTGTAGAAGTGGATTTTCTTTCAATTGAGTTTTCTTCGAATCAGAGATGTGCGAAACGAGTTTTGCGTCACAAACGTCCCCATAAGGCTACTTTGGTTGGATTTGATTTGTGATACATGTAAACGAACGTACCAAACAATGATTGCATATGAGCTAGGCATGTCGGACTTCACAGTAAATCAGTTTTAAAAACGCTGCTCTCAACGTGGTGGCCACCATCACCTACTTCCTTCGCACTGCCCCTCATTCTTGTCACTCACGTTATCACACGCACCGCACTCGTATGAAAATTGTATCAACACGCTGTCGGGTGGGGGTCAAATTGCCCCCCCCCCGAAGGTTTTTCCGTGATTGTTTCCAAACGGCGCGGCGTAGCCCCACCAAATTTTGCATATCTGTAAAACATTGAGTATCAGATCGTCTGATATCAAACATTCAGATTTACCTTGTAAGTTTGCTGAACTACGGCAGGTCAAAATCAGACCATTGTTTTAGCGAAGTTTCTGGGAAAGTCGTTCAATCTGATCCAACAACGGAGTGTTAGACGAAGCCATACATCTCTGATATACTTTCTGAGGCAATACAACAATTGAATAAACAAATTAAATTGACCTAGGGCCAGGTTTAAAGGTCAGACGAAGGTTAACACCAATCTGTCTTGTTACTCTAGGGCTTGCTGTATGGGATATTTTCTGGTGCTCATTTTGAATCTGTTGATAACAGGAGCTGCATTATGCATTTTTCATGGACTTCTTAAAGGTCAGAATAGGTCACTGACCTAACATGACCTAGGTCAAGACTTTGTTTTATTAGGAACACATTGCCTAGCGTAATTTTTGTCGCTTATTCGAAAGCAACACTCAAAGCAATCTTGTATGGTTTTGGTCACCATAACCTTCAAAAGTTCAGTCAAGGCTACCAACCTTAAATGAGTGTGTGAAATTTTGCTTTGAACAGTCATCTAGGTTCTAGGGACCTTTTGGAGACCAATCTGGAATTCGACCTTGTTTGACCTTACTTGACCCGAAGGTCATGACCAAAGAACCTCAATCTTTGACTTAAAGGAGTCTACGTACAGATCAATACACCCTGTGAACGTCTAGCTCTCTTAGCTCCTGAGATCTCACGGGGCGGGTCAAACTGACCCCCCACCCGAGGGAAGGGTGTCAAACAGGCTTCCCGGGCGCGCGTTAACCGTAGCACGTTGATCCTGCCACACACCTCCAGATGTCAGTCAGCCATCTCGCATGACGGCCATCACAGGGACGCGACCACGCGACAGGCAGCGTCATTAAAAACGACGCCATTTCCCGGAGGAAGAAAATCGTCAGCGGTACTTGGACGCGACCTGTGCTGGTGCTCATCCTCTCACTCGTCTTAGAAAAACCAGTGTTCATCCCATCGCAGCGGCGTTCGTGACTGGAAGCAGCCACACGCCAGGTCACAGCTTCCATCATGTCAAACCGACGGCGAGAAGCAGCGCCATGCCTGCCTCGGACGATAACGCACGCCAAGACATCGACGTTGACCTAAACATTGCATATTCACGAGCCAAAACCGCAGCGATGACCCGGTGATGCCCATAACTGAACAGCTGTCCTACCCTAAACTGCTAAGCCGTCTGCGCGTCGGCGTCCGCCAACGTCAACGGCCGTCGCTCTTCAAAGGTCGTTGACGTCAACGGCCGTCGCTCTCCACCAGCATCTTGTGTAAATGTCCGCTTACCAAATCTATGGCGTGTATTGATGCGTGTGTTACAAAATTCTGAAAGATGAAGACTGCATGTGGGTGCGCAAAAACGAGAATATCGAGAACGTGCGGCGTTGTTTCAAGCTACGGAAGAAACTGCGGGCGGACTTAACACGGCTTTCAGTGAAAATGTTCGCGCTCTGTCTCCGAACGCTGAGTTGTGTTGTGTCCCCTGGCGGAATTTTAGGCACGTCTCTGCACAAGCGTCGCATATTTCGCGGCCGCGGCGTGGGTGTTGTCCTGCGGTGTTGATCGCGGGACGGGCCGCGGCTGGTGTTTTCCCGAGCGGCGCGGCACGGCAGATGCCAACCAGCGGCTTGGAACGCCAGCCGGGCGGCCGGGGATGTCAGCCAGGCGGTCGGGGATGTCAGCCAGGCGGACAGAATGCAAGCCAGGAGGACGGGAATGCAAAAGCAGGTGCTTCGCCACGTGCAGTTTGTTTATGCACATGCGCACCGGGGATAAACAGCCAGACCCAAGTCAAAAAAAATGTGATCATCGAGATCGATGTTTCGGGGACTGCATACCCTGGCCTCAGCGGGTATGAGATGTAGTTGATTCAGGCCAGAAGTCCACGCCAGGGATCCACAGTTTTGCAATCTGCTGACTGAGCCTTCTGAGGCATCCATCCCGGCCCGCTATCATATCATGAAAGGTGTATCAACTGGTGCTATCTTACCATCCGTGGCAAATCTCAACGTCATCAGTCCCACCCTCACCTGCATCATTATGCATCGACGTTGACAGAAACCTTGTCGTTTCTCCTCACCCTCATCAATCACCATCAGAAGCCTCATCGCTCCCACCACTCGCATCATGACATCATGACATCATAAACGAAGCGTGACATATCACACTATAAGTTTATGCGCACAGAGAAAACGATACAGAACTGAAAAAATAAAGTCGACGGTTTTTTGGGCATCTTGCTTCATGGGTGTGCGTGTTCTTCGTAAAACCTCTCCGGTGGCCATTTCGGGTTATATGTCACCTTGAACGCTCCCTTGTGCCATGCAACCTTAAACTAAAAGTATTACACCCACAAGGTGTAGGATCACTAAGTTAAACTGACCTCGTCTGTATACAGGGGAGAGGCGGGAGAATTGGGACGAAGGAGAATAGGGACACGCAAATATCTTAGAGATGGGCAGCTCCGAATCGCCACTTGTACTTTAATGATAATAATCGCCACTCGTACTGAATTATCAAGTAACGCTGGAAACTATCAACTGTCCTTCTCCGGTGCACAGGGACGCTGTACGGGGTGAGTGCCAAAGAACTATATTTTTCGAGAGTTCTTTCAAGTTGTGTGTGCTGTTCATGTCGAGCCATCTTTTCTTTTAACTTTTTCACATTGTAAGCTAACATAATGTTAATTTTCTTGCTTGCATTTCAAATTATATAAGCCAATTGACGAACGGCGGAAAACTCGTCCAGTAGCTAGCGTGCGCTGCAGGAGAATCGGGACACCCGTCCCTATTGTCATGCAAATGTCCCAATCCTCCTGCAGGAACCATTAATGTCACTCGTGCATAATACTATTCATACCTGTAAATAGATAAACTGTTTTTATCGAAACTTACTCACCTTTTTTCTTCTTTCAAAACCATGCCACGTGTATACGTTAGAAAAGAAAAGGGGTACGCGGACGTATCTCATGATTCAATGCTGCTGGCTGTCAAAGATGTTGTAGAAAGGGGGAGTGAGTCTAAGAAAATCTGCAGAAGCCCACAGTGTGAGCAAAAGCGTCCTTGGAAGGTAGGTCGCAAAGCACAGTGTCGATCCTGCAGCTCGTCTTGAGCCCAACTACAGTCATTCGAAGATATTCACTGCTGACGAGGAGCAAGCCCTCAGTGAATATGTGATGCAGTGCTCGAAGGTGTTCCATTGTTTAACGCACAAGCAAACACGTGAAATTGCCTACCAAATGGCGGTTAAAGATGACAAATATTTTCCCGCCTCTTGGGCTGAAAATGAAGAAGCGGGCGCGAGTGGATGAAATCCTTCATGAAAAGGAACACCTAGCTGGCACTGCGGAAACCTAAAGCTACATCCATCGCGCGAGCTGGAGGCCTCAACAGGCACAATGTCGAGGAATTCCTGGGAAACCTGTCTGAGGTCCTGAAACAGACGGGAGTCTCAGGTACGAGGATTTTCAATCGAAATGATGAATTGAAATGATGAAACTGGATTCACGACCGCACAGAAGCTTGGAAAAGCCATTGCTGGAAAGGGAGACAAACAGGTCGGGAAGGTCACCTCTGCGGAGAGGGGTGAGCTTGTCATGATGTGTGTCGCTGTGACTGCCACTGGGGCATACCTTCCTCTACGTCTTGCCAAGGAAGACTCTTCGGGAGAATCTGATGGAAGGAACCCCGGGAGGATCGCTGCAGCTGTGCCACAGCAGCGGGTGGATGACGCCTGAAAACTTTGAGGAGGTGATGCAGCACATTGTGAAGCACATGGGGACAAGCAAGGACAATCCAGTCGTCTTGGTGTTCGACAATCACGTCAGCCATGTTAGCCTGAACGTGTTGACGTTGGTAAGGACAGTTGAGTCCATATTGCGACTCTACCTCCTCACACGAGTCACAGGCTCCAACTGCTCGATGTCACCGTCTTCGGTCCGATGGTAGACAACAAGCAGGTAGACAACTGGATGCTCCAAAACGTGGGAAAGACCATCAAGCTTCTGAACATGGGGAAGCTCATGAGGCAGGCGCTGATCCGTTCGGCCACTCAGCCAACATCCTGTCCGGCTTTCGAATGACAGGAATCTGGGCACCGGACACTGAAGTATTCACCAAGGATGACTTCCTTCCCGCAGACGTGACCGACAGACCAGCGCCCTCAGCGACTGCAGGAGCGCCCGGGGTGGCTGAAGATGACACACATGAAACGGACGCAGAGGAAGTGGACACACGATGCAAATACACATGAGGCGGGCACACACGAAGATGACACACACGAAGCGGATGCGCACGAAGCGGATGCGCACGAAGAGGACCGCGTCGAGAGTCTGGAGCCTCCATCTCTGTCAAGGAGGCCGACTTATCGGGTTGACCTGCAGCTGGAAAGGCCACCATTTGCAAGCAACGAACCGGATGCAGTTCCTGGGCCGTCACGGGCTCCAGCTGAGGTCCAAGGAGGTGACCCACTCAGCCCAGCATCTCCCGCAATCCGGTTTGTCTCACTGCAAGAGTTTCGGGGACATCCGAAAGTGAATTCCTTTTATCCCAATTTCTTCCTTAAACTGATAAAGCAGCAATGACAAAGTAACATTAAACGGACCCCAGATCACCCATACGATCCTTAAGAAAACGTTGTTCAGTATTGAACTGTCTTATATTTTCGTGATTATCAATTTCCTTTCATTTTCACCTTTCCCATGTTTGTTAACTATGTTGTAACTCCGTCAAACTGTAGTTTTTTAATGGACAATTTTGTATCCCAAAAGGATCCTCCAGTGAGCCATGTAGTCCAATGCCTATTCCAATTCTCCATAACCGTACGCTTACACTTCCTGGTCCTCCATCTTTTAAGGCAGGACCCAAAGTGGAGCCGAGTCGTCGAGGGTGGAAAAAGGGAAAGACCATGATAGCTATGAGTACACCAGAGCTGCAAAGAAAAAAAAGAGGAAGAGAAGAAGACCCGAAAATCGCAAGCCAAACACGAGCGTGTGTCGAAGCGACTGTTCGATGCCAAGAGCAACACCGCTAACACGAAACGTGAGAAGAGAAAGCCGGGAGGTGCAAAGGGCTTGCCAAAGGCTGACAATAAAGCGTCGTGTCTGTACTGTGGGATGCAGCATAGGCTCAGATGTGAATCGTGGATCCAGTGTACAACGTGCAAAGAGTGGGCATGCTTGCCGTGTACCGACGCAACAACCTGGCAGGCACAGTTTGTATGTGACATCTGCCGAGACTGATGGTCCGCTCATCCGCTGTGATCCGATATGATCCGCCGTGTCGCGGGTATCGCTCTGGCTGTGCTGATTTAACGTGATTAGTACGATGTGTAGGAAGTTTTGTAACCGTTTACGTTGTTAAATGGGTGCCTAGGATAGGTACCGATATTGTTAGTCACGTGATCCGCTGTGTTGCCATCAACGCATTGGCTGTGCAGATCCAACTTGAGTAGCACGATGTTCAGGAAGTTTTGAGACAGTTGCTTTGCCTGTTTGGTGATTAGACTGCCGAGACTGTGAGTCCAACGATTCGCTGTGCTACAAGTATCGCATTGGCTGTGCTGGTACGTGATTATGCGATGTGTAGGAAGTTTTCGACCGTTGTCGTTGCCTAGTATGTGCCTGGACTGCCAAGGTTGATCGTTATATGATCCGCTGTGCCGCAAGTAGTGCATTGGCTGTGATGATTTAACGTGGCTATTAAGACTGCAGGTTGTGTGGCGGTGTCGTCTTGTTGTCGTGTAGACTGCTGGCATTACTACTAGCCGGATCTTATGTTAAAAATACCTCCCCGTTGTTGGGGTTCTTCTGCCAAAAACGGGATGGTTGTTTGGAGGTGGAAAATTCACGTTCTAAAACGTTGTGTCTCAGTTTTAACAGGAGATAAGTGAATCTGAAATGCTACCATTTTCAGCGGAAGGAAACGTTGCCACGACCATTGACAAGCTCCTGAACGCAAGTAGATGGCAATGCAGCGCACTCATTTTGTCATTTGCAATTTAATTATAGAACATGTAGCTAAGTAGAAATTTTGTCCCAATGTTCCTTAGTATGTCCTAATTCATACTCGCGTCCATCCCGATTCTCCTGCGTGCGTCCCGATTCTCCTGTAAATGAAGGTCTTTGTTTTTGCTCCGCGCGAGTCGTATCCTACCCCAAAGTGAAGTTTACTTATTAGTATGATGTAAATAAACATCCAATTCATTGATTGATTGATTGATTGGTGAAATGTTACCTAGATTTCATACTCTTGCTGCACTGACTCATCAAAGTTGAAGGTGCAAAAGTGTCCCAATTCTCCCGCTTCTCCCCCATATATTTCCTTCTGTTGGGAGATATCCTAGAAGATGTTGCCAGCGTTGCCTGCAGTCAGTTTGGTGAAGCTCAAAAATAATTTTTGCCGGATGACAGACATTTTGCTAATTATTTACTTGAAAGAGCATTGATAAAACAAAACTTGCCTCCAGACACAAATCATTCACCAACAGTTCAAGGTCACTGTTTACAAAATAGTTCACAAGGTCACGTGATCAAATAAACAAGTGAAGTTCCAAGATAGCCAATATATTTCTTGGTTTATTACAATTTCAGTGAACCGGGGCCTAGTATGATCGGGCTGATAATGAATGGTAGACTGCCAAAAATATAGTTTCACTGTGACATTGCAAAATTGCCGGCGGCTATGTCTCCGGAAAGGTTGCTCTGTTTTTTTTCTTCTCGCTGTCATAGCTGGCTTCTGCGCCTACGATCACCTCCATAGCTCGATTCGCGTGTGATTTTAAGATAGGAGTATTTTAAGCCTCGGTGGTCCAATGGTGGAATGCCTGAGATCGGCTTGTAGCCCGGGTTTGTTGCAAGGCTCCGAGCGAAAGAAAATCTAGGATTGTACGCTCCCTCCATGATTTGGGAAAGGAACTTTATCGTTAATGGCCCTTTGCTGTTCTTGCATGAGTATTTTAGTCAAGAGTGTCTTGACATTGCTGTCCAAGAATGCACCATGATCAAGTTTGTTTCACTGTCGGCGGCTTTGTTGTAATTACCTGCGTCTTCTTTTACTAGGAAAGGACTACCCGTTAGAATCCCACAGCACAGGTTGGTTAGTGTGCAAAAAGACGGCCCAATTGCGCAAGGCAATATTACTTGAAAATCCTGTTTGAGACTGCACATGTAACATTGACTAGATTCCATTACGGACTAGACTGACTTCGGGTTGGGCTGGATTTCCAAACCCAGATTATAGTGACGCTTCTATTCGTAATTGTAATCGTAAATCTAAAAATCGTAATCGTAATCTAAAAATCTATTCGCCGTCTTGTAAGGCACTGTGGGCTTCTGAGTCCGTATTTCGGAAATGAAACCCGGCGTTGGTCGCTATTTGTGGCGCACGTGTGTCTCTGAGATAGTAAACTACGCATTCAGACTCGACTGGGATCCAACAAATTGGCTGGAATCTAAATGTGGACCTCCACGCTTGGGAAGTAATGGTAGAGCAAATGAAACGAATCGGTTAGGCTCACACGGTGGTAGGGCATCACGAGTTAAGCTGCAAATGTACGGATGCGTGGCAACAACGCCTCTGGATATCTGTGAATCACACTGAAATTGAGGCGCGATGGATGTGTGGTGGGAAGTATCACGCCGCAGCCGATTGGGAAGTATTACGCCGCGGCAGGGAATTTCCAACCAGCTGTACAGCTACCTCCCTGCAAGAGTTATTACCGGGAAAATGGTGATTATCACGGCATCGTGCTGACGGCAAGACACTGGATGACATGCTCAAGTCGTTCGTTGCATCCTGCACACACTGGAACGTGCTGACCAGCCAGGAGAAACGATTCGGTTACGGATGTATGGCTTAGTCGCAGTGCACAAATAGAAACTTCTTCCCAGCGCCTCTTATGGTATGACGTTTTCTACTCACATGTGAGGCAGCTGATCGCCCTAAAGGAGCTGCTCGAGGCATCCCACATCTTCTGCCATTCTTTAAGCACGCACTTATCCAAGGGTTGTTACGAGGCGCGGACTAGTGCCTTAGTTGGAAGTAGGCGGGACTGGCTTCTCATCTCTAGTGGTCCTCGGCTTCCTTGGCCATAAGAAATGGCGCATAGTTAGCGTCACGCGTGCCGTCACGCCTTGGGCTCAGATCATATTCTGAGCTGGCGAAGTCGGATGGTGCTGAACTTACGCGTAACAAGCGAGAAAGGGGAGGTTTTTGGACACGTAACGTTACGCTGACGCAAATCATGCCAATTTTTCAGAACAAATCAAATCTTAAAGCTGAATACCGTTTGGGTGCATTCATGATGAGAAATAACCCCGCCACTTGTTTCGCATCTCTGGCTTAATTAGAGGTCGGACAGATGCAGCTTTTTGGAATGGTACGTATAACAGTGTAGGAAAGGAAAGCGGGTTTCTCCTAGAAAAAAGCAGTGCTAGCAGCAGGGGAACTGAAAATGGCCGAAAATCCGCAATATATTGCATGGACAGTCCTACCGCGCTGTGGATTACATTGCTTTGCTAGCGAAACCAGCATCATAAAAAGAGTTCATGTGTTTGAACTCGCACACCAAGGTTGATTTTGCTAAGTACTTAATATTGCTAGTCCCAAGCTTCAGACCCAAGTATTGAAAGGCTGTGTGATCATGACAATGTGTCCAAAGCAGAACACGATTAATGGAGGATAACCCTATGACTCACGATTGTCTACGTCCATAGAACGTTTGACAAAGTTCAAAAGCGATTTCGATGTTGCCACCCTTTCGCGAGCGCTGATTTTATTCGTACCGTTTGCTGCCGCATTTACGACTTGCTCAAGTAACGTCATCACTGGGGCAAAGTTTGTAAGTAGCCATCCCTACTTAGATTATGTCGAAAAGTAATTTTGGGCCCAGGATCTTTGCTGAGATTGCAAAGGATTTCCTGTTATGTTTAATTCGTAACAATTTTAGTGGCAGAGCTTCCAGCATCCAGGGGCAATGTTAACGTATTGACGAGGAAAATTCAATCATAGCCGAACAGATCGGCGCGGCGTGACGCTCCTACCTGGCCGACGTCGCGCGCCACGCAGCCCCCTGTCGAGTGGCCCGGCGCTGATGCTACCGGCAGCAGCCGACCCTCTACCGTGCTTGTCCAGAAAGGCGATTTCAGATGGCTGGAGTCATTGTTTGAAAGACGATAGCGTCGCAGTTATCAGCTCCACACCCAACAACATTGGTAGTCATTGGTGGTTAACGACGTGAGATTAAGCTGGCTAGACGCTCCTACGTGCTCTATGAATATACAACGCTCACACACTTCCAAAGCCAATGCTTGCGTTAACCCGTTTAACTTGAAAAGAAAAGCGGCCGGAAGAGAACTGCTGCCTGTCACCAAAAGGCTTACATTTGGCCACCGATCACTTCTGGGACTGGGACTGGCAACCGTTCACTTCTGGGGCAAGACATTGAATTATACAAGAAAATGATGGTAGATCTTGTAGACGACTTTGACCAGTCGCCCATATCATACCGAATCACGCTGAAGATTCTTACACTGTCCCATTTGTCATCCATAAAGCTGCCTCCAGCCTTCAGGGGGTTTGAAAAATCTTTGAAAAGTGGCGCTAAGCCTCCAGGTTTGGCGCCACGCTCCACGTAATCAAATTTGTTTGGCGCCAAGGTCCACGTGATCAAATGGTTCGGCACCAAGGTCTACGTGATCAAATGGTTCGGCGCCAAGGTCTACGTGATCAAACGACCCGGAAAATTAAGTGGACTGGCGAGATCCTGGGGGCTCCAGTGGTACAAAATGCAGTCAACAGAACTGCACAACTGAGAACACACCTGCAGCTGTTGGCAGCTGTGTGGACGATGAAGAAGATCGAGCTTCACAAAAACCACTGAGGAGGCTCCCGGTTGGCCAGAAGTCCGCCGAATGGGGCTGAGCCCGCGCCCCGGTTGTGGCGGAGCTCGCGGACTTCACATGCCCGGCCGTGGGAGCCGGGTCAGCGGGCGTGACCGACACGGATCCGGTCTGGCCGACAGATCCGGAGGTGGCACACCCATGACCCCAGGGTCCTCCTTCGGAACTTGCGTTTTGCACTCTGTGCATAGCTCGCTCCCCAAGTCCCAAAAGCGAACGGTAGCCAAGTATGAACGTTTTGGTGACAGATTGCAGCCTTTGATCTGTCGCAATATGCTTCAAATTAAACTGGTCAATGCATACCATGTGTATTCAAAATTGCACGTTTAGCGGATGATGACGTAGGATTGCCCATTCCAAACTTTCGTCAAACTTGTGAAATATATCAAATGCTGGTGTAGCAGCTGTATGTGGTTCTGTCCACCGGTGCGACGCTAGTCGATTTACTTCTTAATAGCATTATGAGTTCAGAGCTCTTAAGCCAAGTGGTCGACTTTGAATAGACCCGGAAGTACTGGCTAAGCGGCGTTATCAGGCAAACATTGGTTTGCTTGACAGTATTCACTTTTGACAGCATTGACATATTAAATATGCCATATGTTGACAGCACTCTTTTTGGCCGGTCGAGTGGCTATTCAGTTGGCTCGCTGCGTTCTGCGAGTCGTGCATACCTTTCCTATCACGCCAAATTAAAGGACTATATCATGTATTTTGCACGGAGTCCACCATCAGAGTTGCCATCCATGCACGTCAAACACAGACCCACCCTCCGTCCTCTGTATGCAAAGTAAGTTGATGCGACACACGCACACATGTCACTCGAATTATACACACTACACCGACACGCATGCATCGTCGCGTGTCGCTTAGCCGGGATCAGGGCGCTAACTGTTCAGGAGTGCTACCTGAAACGTGTGTCCCTCCCCACGCTATTCGCATGTTCCGTTTCTCTTTTGTTCCGCCGCGCTCTTTTGTAGGACTTGATTCCGCTGCACGGCCATCAACGTATACCAGTTTCTGCTCTGACAGGTGGAAGTCGTAGTATCGAGGTCGTAGTATAATAGCAGTATAAGACAGGTGGCTGTCCTACACTGCAATAAGACGGCCACCTGTTCTGTGAATATCATAGGCTAAGCCATATGCAAACAAGGTTATTTTACCATATGTGATTCGTGGATGACAGGTTCACAGAAGTTGAC
Source organism: Pollicipes pollicipes (assembly GCF_011947565.3). Classification (NCBI taxonomy): domain Eukaryota; kingdom Metazoa; phylum Arthropoda; class Thecostraca; order Pollicipedomorpha; family Pollicipedidae; genus Pollicipes; species Pollicipes pollicipes. The sequence goes on from NW_023596746.1 coordinate 6,900,307, forward strand.
ACTTTCACTACGATGATGATAGTGATACTTGCTCAATGGCATTACGCTATAAGGTGATACTATGATACCTACGGTACAGTCCATAGCGCGGCTTTTGTCCCATCCAATATCATTTGCGTCTTTTTGCCGTTCAGCGTTCGCAGTGTTTCACATAACCAATCAAACAGTCGCAGTAAAAGCTTACTCAAGTTTGTTAATCATTTGCGCCAAATGATTCCTGTGGCCTCTAATTACCAGCTGCATGTCGCCAGCGAATTGCGAAATTTTCTACCCCATCTACGTGAAAGATCACATCGCTGACGTAATCTGTGTGCAACGAATATCCCAATGATCTAATCTGATGCACTACGATATCATCTGGTTACCTCTCAAACATGTCTGGCATGCTGCCATTCTCACTTGCTTAGGACTCACACAAGGTGAGCTGCCTAAGCCGGTTTGAGTGGTTCGCCACATCAAAGGACTTAGCGAGGTCCAGAAAAAAGTGAATGTAAATTTGCCCGCACCCATCCATTGCGCGGCGGACGCACGCGGCCACTGGTGACAGCAGTCGTCATCATAACAGTCCACAGCATTGAGAATATCACACCCATTCCGTAGACACACATGTGAAGCATGTGCACGCTGCCCCAATGAGAACCAGTCCACGCTGGACGCCCACGCCTCCGCACGGAGCACTCTCGCGGATGGCTGCCGTTCGCTGACCCGTCAAGCGCGGCGCTGACTGACAAGCCCGCAGGATCGCTGCCGGCGGTGGCGGCCCTGGCGCCGGCACCCTAACGCGCCCACTCAGCGCCTTGTTTTGGTGTCAAGCAAGGGCTGAGGTAGGCGGATGAAGCTCGTCCGCGGCGCGGTCGCGCTCTCGCTAGCCTGCCGGGGCACCGGAGCTGTGCGGATATTCAGGCCACGGGGCCATGATCGGCACCGCTCGGCTCGGCGCGCAACGTGGGGTGCCGCCGCCCAGCGGCAACAACGGCCGGCGTGGCCGGCGCGGCCGCCAGGCGGCGTTCAGGGCAGTCGGGGCACACTGCGCCACGGCTTCTCTGGGTAGGTCCAACGGTGTTGGTTTGAAGCAAGTTCCGGCATTTCGGGGCGGAGTGCGACCTTCTTTGTCTGATGCTTACCACTTAACATTCGTTCAAGACAGTCGTAACGTTCGGATTATTCAGTTTATCGTACTTGCAATGAAACGCGTAATAATCGAGTTCATCTATCCTTTCTTCGCGCGGCGTGCCGAGGCTGCGCTTCGTAAAACGAATAATCAGCCAGCTGGGCTGCACGCCACGACCGCGCGGCAGGCAGTGCGGAGCTCTATTGAGCCTGACGTGCGGAACGCATCGTAACGGGGCGCCTGGCCACCATGGTAACGTAACGATGATGAGGCATCTAAATGTCAGGCGCTTGGAACAGATGGATGTGTCAGAAACATGCATTTATACTGTACAAGGGTATACCGTGTATCCAACGCCGGTTCTTGCGGACGGTTCAAGTCCGCTTTGGAGCGGCTACGTTCCTATTTGGCCGTGAATTGTACCAAAGGCAACAGGAATGTTGCAGCCTGAGAATAATAAAATACAGGGGTCGTCACGCACCAAATGTACTTGATCTGAGAGAAACTGTTTGACGTTCCAGTACTCTTTATGAGTATTTATTGGGTGTTTGTGCGTCTGGCCTCGTTTGCCAAGTAAGAATATAGACCGTGGTGCGTCCTTGCATTGCTACAAAAGCCCTTCCTGTACAGTTGACTTCCCAAGTTCGCCGCGCCAAACAAAGCTCCCGCTCTGAAACCGGTACCTTGGGCGGCTGTGCTACGACGTCAGCACCTTTCTCCCTGACCCCGAAGGTATTAGACGAGAGGTCTCTGTAACCTTGCAGTATATCATCGAGTACATCAGTACATCATCGAATGTTGACGTCAACAGATAGAGCGTGTCGCGACTGGACTGGACTGGATTGGTATGAATTGAACTGAATTAGATTGAATTGAATTGGATTTGATTAGACAGGAGTGGATTAAACTGGATTGGCGTAGACTGATGTGAATTGTACTACATTGAGTGTCCCGAACAGCTTTACAGTGACATATCCACGGCCAGTATGGTGAATCCTGGTTGCATAACTGTCATTAGGCATGTACGTACCTCATCAACTTTGAAAGTGCCACTGAGTGTGACGCATGCACGATTACTCACAGGAGCTTGTATGGTGTCTCACCTAGTGTTGATAAACTCATATGCATCACGCTTATCCTCTTGTGCCTGAAGATCGTCCAAAGTTGCTAGAGGGCAGGTTACCAACCATTAAATCCAGATTTTCCGGAAGGTCTTGAACACAGCCTGCATGGGCAATTCTTGCTCTCGCGACTTGATTTTTGTTGTCCTGACCTCTGAAATCGGGATGCGGAAGAAAACCCAGATTTGATTCAAATCATGACTTGTGACGCGCTGTTTACCCTGTCAAAAGGCGTTTTGATGACCGATGAAATCTGGACTTGAAAGTAAATGTTTTCGGCCGACAATCTATTTACGCTGCCAAGCGACAGCCATCCCACAGTGCTATTATGCGCGCACGATCGCACCTGCCGCACCTGGCAACATGCATTTTGAAGTGGCTGCAGCATCTTCGCGAATCCCCACCGCGGCCAGACCGCCAGGTGGCAGTCGATACCCTACAGCGGCGCGTTCAAATGGAAACCATAGAAACGAGGTAATCAACACAGGCCCTACCACGTATTATCTCGATGAAGCCTCTCGTTAGACAGGCCATGCCTAAATTTAAAAAATGTGAAAGATGCGTACCAGTGGTGGCGTCGAATAGGCCATGAGGGCATGGGTGGCCATGAGCCAACCTCCTCGGCATTTTCCAAGATGGGAAATTTCGTTAAAAACTTGGAATTTCTAGAAGCCTCATCACGCCGATAACAGGCCCCAGCTGAAGAGACCGAGATGCCAGCCCCAGCTGAACAAGGCAAAAGATTCCATGGCATCATAAGAAGGGCCCGTACAGAATACAGGAGATAACTCATGTCAAAAGACCCCGGGCCAATATCAACCTGCATTGTTCGTCAATGGATCCCAGAAGATCCAGAGCAGGCACCATCAGATGCATAGGAGGCTCCATGAAAAACGTGGTAAGAAATCAAGAGATTACAAAAACCCTGATTACAAAACCGGGGCCCCCATTAGTCCAAGAGAAAGTTGTACCAAGTTATATATACATGGTAGGGTCGTGGCGAATTTTAAAAACTGACTTAAGAAAGAACGACACAGATAGAAAAGGCTTTGGCTTTATTCTAGGGGCTTCATTTTACGCCTCCGCGCTGCACCCTGTTGCCAAGCCTTATCGTTATTGGAGAGCACAAACTATATAAATTAACCGCGCTGCTTGTTTTAGGACATTTTATCATTTACTCCCAAGTGTCTATCACGCTACGTACAGCTTCCAGTGGGCGGCTTACAAAACCATTTTCTTTTGATGTGTGTTTTGAAGCCGCAACGTCTTTCGTTCATTGGCATTTTCGGCACTTCCAATAGCTTGTTAATTGTTTTATGGAACCCTGCTCGACAAGAATGTTACTAACACGATAAGAGCAACTGCAGGCAGAAAGTTGTTCGGGGAGTAGACGTAAAACTCTTAACGATTATCTTATCCCCCGGCGAGCCTCCGGCAGCAGAGTCGTCCCACAAGATACTGAGGTCGTCGCGGTCCTTCTAACGGGCCCATGGTCCGATGATCGCTGGCTCAGTCCCTTTCCGTCGAATATACCATCGCTGGGCACATTTCCATACCCTTCCACGTTGTACATAGATCACGAAGGCAATTGATGTGAATGACGACATTTATATCCACAGGAACGATTTTCCTTTCTCACGCCGGATGGAGTATGTGCGAAGGTTCCCAGTCCCCGTCGCCTTTTACCTGTAGGGGATAGCAATGTTTCATTTGGATTTGAAGTTGAAAACCACGATGAGGCAAGTAAGTGAGCACCAGTAGTAAATAGACAGACTCGTGAAGTCCATGAAGCGGGTGTTGAAAAGCGTGAGCAAAGTTTGCACTGTACAGCCTCAGAAATCCCCAGAAACGCCTCAAGCGAATCATATAATTATCAGATGAGAGCCCACGTGCTTCCAGGTTTTACCAATTCATGGTGTGAGCAAACGTGAGAATGTCACACGCTGTGCAACAACGTTGATGAAAAAAGAAGAAATCTGATGTCATCGCTCATGAAGTCGGGATGAAATTGCAGCCTGTCAAACAGAGACTAAAGAAGACTAAAGTGCTGGAGCTCGAGGCCCACCTCACACACCGATTGTCGGGTGACTTCGCCGCTCCCGACATCGAGCGGCGCGAGGTGGTGGCCAGGGCCTCGGCACTCAGCTTGACTAGCGGGAGCGTCCAGCGGGCGACACGCCCTGGCTCAGCCTCTGGAGGCCGACCCGAGGAGCTACAGCCAGCGACATGTGACGTCGTCTCCGAGCGTTCCCACGGTGGATGTGGTGCCCGCCACCTGGCGGAGCGATGTGCAGACCTCGCCGTCCGGGTTTCTTCACGCTGGCACGGAGCTGGTGCGACACAGTCTGCACGAGGAGCGAATAGCTCTCGGGGGTAAGAGGGGCTGTGATGAGCTGTCCATTAGCGAGAGTCTGATCTCCCTTAATGAGCCGATTCTGCCTGGCACGGCCAAGCTTAAGAGAGTCCGCCAACTACAATTTGTACGAGTGGTGCGGCGTTTGCTATGTTTGCTGTACCTACGCAAGATAGTGCACTCTTTTACGAAAGCACAAAAGACGTGCAGACGGCCCGCGTGGACAATAGGGCGGCGGTAGTGGTTCTGATTTGTGACCTCATGCCGACTGATCTCGCATGGACAACCCGTCGCCGTTGCGGAGACGGCTGAGCGAGCAGATGCACTGTATAACTGTTTGAGCTGTCTGACAGTGGCTGTTAATGTAGGTTCCATCGCGTCAGCGTCACTTTGACGCCATGTGGCGATGACATGTCGACCAGGCAGACGGTCACCACCAGCGCGTGGCTCTCCCAGGTTTGGGACTCCTCCCACTGACCCTGCTGTCATGCGATAGTTTGGGCATGTGCACGTGAGATGGCGCCACGCTGATTCACCCGCCCACTTCAGGTCGGCAGTGCCCGTTACGCTCGTCTCCGGCACTGGGGCACGCCAACGCTGCCGACTGACTGACCGCTTCTGGGCCAGTCCCAACGCTGCTGGCGGAGCCGGTCGCCACCAAACGATCACGGCGACCGGGTGATGTATGTCGGCCAGTGGGCCGAGACTGTGGAACTCGCTCCCAGTTGTAAGGCTATCGCTGAAAGCCAACAGATCCGTCCAGCTTTTGCGTTACTCCATGATCGGCGCAAACTCCCGAGGGCGTCAGCTATCGGCGTTGTTCAAAAAAGCACTAACGAGGCTTGCTCGTATGTTGTGTTGGACGTCGAAGCTGAAAGCATCGCGAAGCAGAAAACGTTCTGTTGAATTGCGTGGAATCTGTTTGTACCATCCAAAGATGCATTCGACATTATTTATCTGAGTCCCTTGCCGCATTGACCATTCGCTGCCGAGATTTTCCGTCGGAACCGGAGGGGCGGTGTGGTAAGGTTTTACAGACAGGGACGCATGAATGTTAGCAGGCGCCCGGGTGGCCGGCTAGATACCCTTTGCTCGGGCGGGAGGGGGTCAATTTGACCCCCCTCAGATCTCGGAAACTAAGAGAGATAATGGCACCAAAATTACAGGGTGTGCTGACCTGTATGTGAACTCACTTAGGTCAAAGTTTTAGGTACTTAGGTTATGACCTTGGGGTCAAATGAGGTCAAACAAAGTCGGATTCCAGGTTGGTGTCCAAAGTGCCCCCATAACCTAGATAACTGGTTCTAAGCAAAAGTTTGCATGCTCAGTTAAGGTTAGTGACATTGCTTGACCTTTTGAAGGTCATGGTGATCAAAATAATACAAGACGCATCTGGGTTTTGCATTTGAATAAGCAACAAAGATGACGCCAGGCAGTATGTTCCTAAAAAAAAAAATGCTGACCTGGATCATTTTGTTCAATGACCCAAACTGACCTCTAAGAAGTTCATGATAGATGTATAATGCAGTTCCTGCTATCAATAAAGTCAAAATGAGCACCAGAAACTATCCCATACAGCAAGCCCTAGCGTAATACGGCGGGTTGGTTTTGACCTTGGTCTTGGCCTTTATACCTGACCTTAGGTCAATGCAATTTGCTCATTCAATATTTGTGCTACCTAAGAAAGCATCTCAGAGAGGTATGGCTTCATCTAACATTCCATTGTTGCATCAGATTGAACGATTTCCCAGAAATTGAGTTCCCCGAAAGCATGGCTTGACTTTGAACTGCTGTAGGTCAGCAACCTTACAAAGTACATCTAAATTTTTATTTTTTTGTATTTCAACCTCCATCTTTACTCCCCCCCCCCCCTCCCGGTCACCAGTGTTACTTCCCCGAAAATGGTCCTGAAGTATACCCCATCCATTTTTTAAAAAAGGACTATGGTCATTTTCAAGGGCAAGATGATAGATTGCCACAGTTTATGGAAGCTGGGTGGTATATGACCATCTGAAGAAGTCTTATATACCAGTGATCAGGATTGTTATGTTCTGAAAGGCAGTGTGAGCATCAGTGAAATGGAGCTCCAAGTCATTCACAGCTGGCACTAAGGGACATTCTTTGGCAGCAGATTACAGTAAGCATCATGCTCTTGTTCGTCTCAGTAATTGCCAAAGACCATTAGAAATTGGCTGCTTGCAATTCTTAAATTTTTTAACTGGTGTAGGTGTACTTTCGTACCTAACGTTAGAAACAATCATTGCACACCATTCGTCGTGTTCAAGGCGGCACATACCGTAAATAATCTCAAAACAGGGTGTAGGTGTACTTTCCTGCCTACCGTTAGAAAAAATCATTGCACACCATTCGTCGTATTTAAGGCGGCACATATCGTAAATAATCTCAAAACAGGTAGAATCATGTTCCTACCTTCGAATTTCAATAACTTCGATCGCGGGCTCCCGAGCGCCGCGCGCACCGCACCGCATGGACTCCCCAGCGCAGTTTCTGCGTTGCCGTTGTGTAAATACAATATTTCTGCTTACCAAGAACTCTACAAAATGTACGGGACCAAGATAAACCATTCGTCGTGTTTAACGCAGAGCATATCGTAAATAATTTCAAAACAGATATATAAAAAATTGAAGGTAGGATCATGAATCTACCTGTTTTGTGATTATCTACAATATATCCCTGCCTTAAACACGACGAATGGTTTACCTTGGTCCCGTACATTTTGTAGAGTTCTTGGTAAGCAGAAATATTGCATTTACGCAACGGCAACGCAGAAACGGCGCTGGGGAGTCCAGGCGGTGCGGTGCGCGCGGCGCTCGGGAGCCCGCCATCGAAGTTATTGAAATTCGAAGGTAGGAGCATGATTCTACCTGTTTTGAGATTATTTATGATATGTCCTGCCTTAAACACGACGAATAGTGTACAATAGTTTTTTCTAACGTTAGGTAGGAAAGAACACCCTGACCCAAAACACGTAGAATCACGCTCCTACCTTCGAATTTCAGTAACTTCGATGGCGGGCTCCCGAGCGCCGCGCGCACCGCACCGCCTGGACTCCCCAGCGCCGTTTCTGCGTTGCCGTTGCGTAAATACAATATTTCTGCTTACCAAGAACTCTACAAAATGTATGGGACCAAGGTAAACCATTCGTCGTGTTTAAGGCGGAACATATCGTAAATAATTTCAAAACAGGTAGAATCATGCTCGTACCCTCGAATTTTCATAAACACGATAGCGAGCTCCCGAGCGCCGCACGCACCGCACCGCACCGCCTCGACTCCCAAGCGCCGTTTCTGCGTTGTTGCGTAAGCACAATATTTCTGCTTATCAAGAACCATAAAAAATGTACGGGACCAGGCTAACAGTAATGAAACAACCAAAATCGTTTCTTATCGAGTTTAGGTACGTTTATGAAACACACAGGCCAGAATAGTCCAGAACACATCCTAAATTAGCCTAACCTAACCTAACCTGAGAATACACCAGAACCTAACCTAACCTAACCTAACCTCCCCACCCTATATCCCCTTCAACCCAGCATCCCATTGGCGTCCATGTTCCATGCCATACACAGGTGCCATATAGTGAGCTTTTATTTAGCCGCCATGTTCTCATTTTGCTTTACATTCCCCACCCAATCTCCCTGCAACCCATCGTCCGGTTGGCGTCGAGGATCAAATTTCATGGATTCTTGTTACCTTGGCCTGTACATTTTTATGATTCTTGATGCTGCTTGATGCGCAGTAATGTGACCGCGCGCAGTAATGGCGCAGGTGCCGCGGGTGCTGCGTGTGTGCGGCGCTCGGGAGCTCGCCATCGTAATTATAAAAAATTTGAAGGCAAGAGCATGAATCTACTTGTTCTGTGATTATTTATGATATGTCCTGCCTTAAACACGACAAATGGTGTACAATGATTTTTTCTAACGTTAGGTAGGAAAGTACACCCTGACCTTTTAACTTCCTAAGTAAGTGTTTCCTGCCTAATTCCATGCTTGCACCTACTGTATTTTTTAAGCTATGGAGCTGATAGAAAGTTGCTGACATTTATGTATCATCATAAAGGTGCCAGTCCCAATGAATGCTGATAGAAGCAGATGCTTAAGATGTTGTACACCAGTTACACCATTCCCCAGAGCATATAATGCTAGGTTTATAACTGAAATGTCATGCAGGCCACAATGAAAATGGGAGTATCTGGGGCATAGTAGTTATTGCAGCTACATTCTAGCCAAGGTACAATCCTTCTAACCCTAGGCTTGTACTGACCTAGATGTACTTAATTTGGGAATAAGTGTGGATAAGATGACAGAAGGCACATTCTCACTGAGGAAATGAAGATGTTGGTGGAATAAGGAATATGCTATGAAGAATACGCCTTCCCTTCTCCAACTTCGAGGAAAAACCTGGTCAAAACCAGGGAGAACATGGCTGGCACCATTTGGTTGGGACAATATATTTCTCTGCTCACTCGCTCCACAAAATTATGTACAAAACTACACCACCAATGCTTTCCTCAGTGTATGACACTAAGCTAAATCTATACATTGACTTTTTCCACAATATCGACGAATCGCGCAACCACCACTACCCGTGGGGCTCCTACGAAACACGGCCGGTCGGCTACGTAACTGGCGCGCACGCAATAGCAGTCTTCAACGACAGAGTCGCTGCAGGTTATTTATCGGTTTTTGTGTTGCCTTTTAGGATCTTAATGATTTTGTAAAAAATATCGGTCAGCAATACCCGGATAAAATAAAAACTAGATTTCAAAAAACGTAAATAATTAAATAAACACATTAGCAAAAGTTATGCTCAACGGAGAACAAGAAACCCTGCTTTAGATTTATACTCAGTTCATGATTCTGCAGCGACACTGCGTAGATCGATAGAAAAATTCCATACTTTTGTTTAATGACCATTTTTGCATTTCATCACGTTTTCAGCTTGGATTTCTTGGTAGAGAATATGCCTTCTCTCCAAAGCTAAATCCTCCTCAACAGCCGGAGACACGCAAAGACGCCGTTTCCGCGTGACCAAGCGTGTTTGGGATGGGGTTTGACGTCACCAATTTAAGTTGTTTACAATACCCATTTTTGGTAGCTTCAAATACAAATTCGATTAATTGCTATATAAAAAACGAAAATTATATATCTTTCAATATATTAGAATTTTACTCTATATTTAGAGGTGCATGTAAGTATGACATCATATACTTTCGTATCAATTTTTCTTGTGTTACAATGATTTCAGCGCGCAATTCAGAAACGTTGGATCATGCCGTGTGTGAGGCATTCTCTACGCATCTCCCTCGCCCGTCAAGAGGCGCTGTCGTGTTGTGCGCGGGTTCGGATCGGGGGTTGTGGGCGCGCCGGTGGCGTTGGACGGCAGGTGGGTTAAACATGTGCTGATGAGCAGCAACAGACCTGGGTACTGAATGCATTGCAAGGAAAGATTGTGTGTGATATGGTAGAGATTCGGCTGTAACCCGCAATCAGTGTCCCTCGTTCAGTCTTGAGTGCTGTGCGCGATGCTGGTGAAGTCGCACGAACAGCTTGCCTTCATCTGACGTCGCTCACAGAGAACAATTTTTAAATTCTTTCCAGTGTATATTCATGGGGAACAAAATGTCTTGGGGTTAAAAACACTAAGACACAAGTTTCAGACACTGCCTTTCAATTGTAATGTTCTAGGTATAGACATGTGTAACACTCACTGCTTGCACCTCATGCCTATATCTACAGTGAACATTGACAAATGGTGGGTTAGGGGGAGCAGTTTGCAGCTGTCCCCACCACTTAGGCTTTGTTCTGACCCAACATCCTGAAGGTAAGGTCTGCCAATAAATTTTGTTTTCCTGGGCAGTTGCACCTCATCAGCAGTCATGGCAAGATAAACATGTCCATGTATACCACTGATCTATGATGTGCCCTTGTGTGTCAAGTAATAGGATTATACATGCTGCCAACATTTACGTCTCAAGCATTCCTCACTGTGTATGTAAGATACACACATGCCATGCTGCAGATGGCTCCTTGAGTTGAATGGCATTGGCTCATGTTTATTGGGGTTTAATGACAACCAGCAACCAGCATATTGGCTTCTGGAATCTTTGTGAAAATGAGGGCTTATTTCCTTGAATCAGTAATCATTGTATTAACCTTCTTTTGCAAAGGAACTTTTCATGCAAAGTGTTCCCACTCTGCTCTGTTACTCATGTGCTGAGTATATTGGATCTGGTACTTGGTGAGGCCTACACATTCAAGGAAAAGATGCACCTGAGAAATAATTTACAGTTGCTCAAAACAACTCATGTAGAAATGTAATGATTGAGTCTATGCCCTGTCATTGTTTTCCCCTGCCTGCTCTCAACCCGTGCACAAAACATGGGAGGCATGAATTTGATGTTTATTTTTTATTATGGATATTAAGCAGTACATAATATGATGAGTGCATCGGGGCATATGTGGACGCCTGGCTGGCAATGCCACCCGGTGGCGTGGCCTGTCCGCCGCCTGTGCCAGCTGGAGGTTTTTAGGCATATTGTTTGGGCTGAAAAAGAAATGTTTGGAAAATTTTTGCCATAATAATTTTTGATGTGACTTGGAGACCTGGATCCATTCCAATTGCTCAGCTGATTAGAACACCTGCCTTCTGATCCATGCACCTGTGGCACAGTGGGTTCTAGACACTCTAGGAGCTTGCTATTTGCTTGTGACTGGATTGATTATCTGCACCAAGCACCTGCACTATTTGTCTGCACCAAGCTGGTGGTAGGGGAAGCACTGAAGATCAGGTGATGTCAGAGTGCAGGACTGACATGCCAATCAGTCTGCAACATTAAACTTCTGTTCCCAAATTCTACTGTTGACCTGGGATTTCATGGTTGGCTGATGGGGCCCAGGGCTCACACAACAAGAACCACTTAGCATCGGGATATCCTAGGAATCCATCCATTCCAAAAATTTCAGACTGAATCATTTTTGACAATGGGAAGGCTCATCTGGGGTCAAAAGTTCAAAATTAACCTTGTGATTCCCACATCAGCATTTTGGGGATCCCCAAAACCCCATCCTGCCTGGAGCCCACTCAGTTAGAGTGCCCACCTCCCTGTCAGCGGGCGTAGCTTAGGCTCGCGTGTCCGTGATACTGGCCAACAAGTCACTGACGACGCTGCTGTTGTCCGCAAATATGCTGATTACTGCTGTTTTGGAGACATCCTCGGGGGCAAGTTGCTGGATCAGCTCATTTTTGGAATAGCGCATGATAAAATGCAAAGAATACAAATGGCAACGGTGTGGCTGATGAAATAAAATAAACTGTCTGAGAGGCGTCCAAGTTTCAGCGGCGCTCTTGCCATTTGTCACAAGTTGAGGCGTCAAGCTCAGAAGACCAAGTGACGATCAGTGACCATGCTTCCGAGATCAGCCAGACCCAGAGAGCACCAACTGGTTGTAGCTTGACCTGCTGACACGGCAGGTGATCGCACCATCAGTGCTACTATTGCTAGTGGAGAAAAATATTATTTTCATTTCTTTATGTCCAAGCCTTTTCGATGGATGTAATTCTGGGATCAGAGCCTGCGCAAAGCAGCAGTGTAGCCCTAATCGCACCATCCATTCGAGAAAGGCATGGCCAGCAGCATGATGTGATGGCTAAAGTTCAAGGTGTTGCTATACTCTGCACGTTCCGTCCAGCTCTCTGACGTCACTTGGTCACTGAAATAGCTGCTTTCACGTGTAAAGCGACTCGAAGCGTGTGGAGCTTGTAAAGCGACTCGAACCCACCCTGCCATGGGTCGGCGAGTTGAAATACAGGCGCACAACTGAGCGATCGGGACGGACCATTAATGTTAGTCATAATGCTCATCAGATGCCGCACTTTTAAAGGTTTAGTTTGAAGCCGAATCAGACCTTTGAGCTCATTTTAACAGGTCTGTGCCTATAAACGAACGAGACCTATATGTAGTTCTAATACCTATAAATAAGCGAGAACCTATAAATGGGCGCTTCGTAACACGTTATTGATTCCATGGGCCCGAGACCTGCTTGTGTAGTGCATTCCCAAGGTGTGAAGAGGCTTTACCTGAAGCGTCCCCGTTGCTGACAACGCCTTCTTTGTCATGCCAGGCCACGATCGTATCAAGTGGAGTCATGAAACCTAAGTGAAACGCACTTTTCAACGCCATTAACCGCAACAACTTTAATGCTAATGGTGGTAAGGATAAAATGTACCTGTAATGGTGGTGGGGCATCCAAGGCCAACGACATGTCAGGTTGCCTCTTAACCGCTTGTTTCCGAAAGTACGATCATCCACGATGCTGAGTATGGTGGGGAGATCTCGGCCGGGATTGAACAGAGCCGCTGAGAATGCGATATGGTCGTGTCACCACTGCTGCATGTATCCGCCCCCGTTACCTGGGCATGAATGGCCCATTCACGCCGGCGAGAAACATGCTTCATTTCGCCATGCTGGGTCATTTCCTATGCACCATTTCGCCATCAGGACTTGTTATGATGACCCATTGCTCTAAACTGTTTGTTATCACAATGATTAGCGATTCCAAAAAAGCTCCAATTTATGCGTTGCATGGCAGGCAAACCTCAGGTGCGGCAAAAAAAGGTGACGAGTTTTTGTGGAAACCTAACTAAATGCAGGGTGCCATCGGCAAGTGTTCCCGTCCCACTGAATGAGCCTGCAAAAGACATTCACCAGTAACACCCCGTCATCAACATCGCCAGCACCGCCAAAATCTGTCCTTCAAGGTTGTTACGTAACGTCATGATTAAATTCTTATGCCCGTCCATTACTTATTAATCATTAGCAATGGTTTGTTTTTAATTCAATTTTTTCGCAAGTGTTCGGACCAAATCTTAACAAAAGTCAGCAGGTAAATTCCAGACACAAGGCAAGGGATTTCCTGTAAATCATGGATCAGTGGACAGGATATGTAAGCGTGGAGGTAACTTTGGGCAGCTCCTGTACAGTTGCAGCCAAATGATATTCGTCCTACCACATTGCAGACATGTGAGGAGGACGAGATGGGGTCGCATGGCATGTCAGCCGAGCTGGACGCCTCGAGAATGGCACATGCCAACTACAGTGACGAGTCGCTCCGAGTCAAGGCTGCGTACCAGGGGTCAAAGCGGCAGCTCTGCTCCATCCGCCGCGAGACCAAGGTCCTGTTTGACAACAACAAGGTAGGTTGGCCGACCCACAGAATGATATTGTCGGGTGGCCAGAAGCCCTCGGACTTGGTGAAGTCTTCCGCGGTCCATTGTCTTCTGTGCCTGTGGGAGAACAAATATTGTCTGACCGATGCGAACGGCTGTCTTGATTTTGCTAACTCACCTGCTATGGGTGTGTTCGAGAAGCCATGGTCAGCCATGACTAGATGCCGTTGGTGGAAAATGTGCTGGTAGCAATTCTATCGAAGCTGTCTGCCGTTAGCCATGATTATCGGGTGCTCAACATTGACGCTATTTCCAACAACTGTTGGCTGGAACATCCGGGAGTGGTTTCAACGGCGACGATTGAGGTCAATGAGAACAGATGGTACAGGCTGAACCGCAATGAAGCAATTTCGCCTCGTTGATTTGCTTTGCGCTTGTTAACTTACGCTTTCAATCGTCACACTTTAGTTTTGGGGTACCTCGCCTGCCAGCATCATGCCCAGTATTGTGCACTGCATAAACTAGCATGCGGAACTGAACAATCATTCTTGTCAGTAACCGACCCGTGCCGAATATTGCGACCGAGCCTGGCCTAACCTTGGCGATCTACGTCCCTCAGGACGCGACGGACCAGACCGGGGAGGATTTCGGCAACGTCCACGATGAGGAGAAGGTACGCGGCCGTCCAATGGTGGAACGGCTGCAGCCAGACGCTACCATTCGTACCTCTGACGTCCGCACACCCGGGCCAATCTACAGTTGCTCATTCTTCTCCAATAATCAAGCCCTTACGCCCAGTTTGCTGTCTTCGGGCGGTTCACGTACTAGAGCCGTGTCCGCTACCCCACCCGGCACGACCCCGACCCCCCCCCCCCCCCCCAGGCTGCAGCCGAACGCTCCAGCAGACGGCGGACGCAATGGAATGCCTGCTCAATGAGACCAAGGACTACGTCGAAGCCAAGCGTTTCAAGAGACTAGAGCAGAACATCAACGAGTTGGAGATCGCTCTTGACACCGCCAGCAAGTCGATTGTCGGGGTACAGAAGGCGATCCGGCGCTACCAGCCCAAGATCGGCGAAACGACGGTGCGCCATGGAGAGGGAACTCTGGTTAAGGACCGGACTCCGGGCGCAGCTGGACGCCTCAGAGCGAGCCAGGAGCGCTCTTGGCGTCCAGCTAGAGGGGAGCAGGGTTCTGCCGGAGCGGGCCGACGGCAGCCGACGCCAGGTGAGCGCGAGGTCACGGGTCAGAGTGAGGTCACAGGGGATCAGCAAAAGTTGACTGGTAGATCTTCTCGTCGTCGCCAGAAGATCAAACTAGATGATGCAGAGCATCGGTTGTTTGAGGACCGAACCCACTGGACTTCAGGCAAGCAAGAGGTCAAATGAGGACTTGTTTTAGTGCGCTGAGAGAAGTGTTCACTGCTGTGAAGGCCAGGGAGGCTCATTTGTGTTAGCGTGTTGGCAGAC
The DNA here is from genome assembly GCF_011947565.3 of Pollicipes pollicipes. Classification (NCBI taxonomy): domain Eukaryota; kingdom Metazoa; phylum Arthropoda; class Thecostraca; order Pollicipedomorpha; family Pollicipedidae; genus Pollicipes; species Pollicipes pollicipes. The sequence continues at coordinate 6,915,549 of NW_023596746.1, forward strand.
ATTTGTGATTTTTTAGATCACCAATTACATGATCTGGGCCCAGGGTCTCAAAGCTTGTTAAAAAGCGAGGTAACAAAATACGGCCAACTTTGGACACGGAACATGGGGAAGGGGAGGGGGAGGGAGCATATCAGCACAGTTTCTATGGGCCAAGGTGTTAAAATTAGCTACTGGCCGATTGTGTGGGACCAACTTCTCAGGACTTAGACGTACATTCGACATTTGCTCCTGCGTTAACGAAACTGACGGCTATGGTTGCTTTCGAGAAAACCAAATTGTCTCCAAGTCTTAAAGCGTCCCTCCCCAGTGGACATGATTCTCAGATGCATGATCAACTAGACGCAGGAATAGCTTTAGGGAAACTTGGTGGGTTGGTCACTGGTAATGATTATTATTGGAGTTTTATGGTGCGCCGACTACTTAGGTCATTTTGCACCCGTGGTCTGTTCATTGTATGACATGGATGAGTTCAATAATAGTGCAGGGACCCCAGTCATCGGACTATTAGGCCATCGGCTCACCGGCTGAAACAGTATGCGAAGGGTCCCGTTCGGTATTTGGGCCATTCCGTAGTTATGCTATGACCCGTTTGATTGGCGTTTCACACACCGCCTTTCATTGCCAGACGGCACCGATCAGCGAAAGAGGTCCTCTGATATTTGCTGTTCCGTTCAAGTTTCTGTTCTGTGAATGTGCCCATGGCCGCGTGGGGGCTCGTTGCCGACAAAGGATGCCCTGCTAGGCACCGTCCGCCCTGGCCGATACCGCTCGTCCCTCATTCTTTCAGGGTCCCCGAGTAATGCGAGAGGCCCTCACCTGACATTCGCGGGCCCTGATCTTGTTTGGACTTCAGCTGCTGTCCCTAATTATGATTTGTTGTATGCATGCATTGACGTGCTCGGCTATAGCGCTATTCTTGAGTGAGTTGAGACTCCCAGTGTTAGTTCCTTCGTAATTCGCACCACTTCTCAAACTCCGCCACGATATTGTACAAAACGTGATTCGTATTCGAAACTTGCGCAAGGAGCATTGCGTTGGATGAAGGGCCGACTGATGTCCGTTGATCCCAGAGATCGTGCTGGACTTACGTCATACACGAATAGCTCGATTAAAATATTGTTTGTGGCCTTGAGCGCTACATAGACGATGAGATGGCAGCATCCGCGTGACTTTTCTGTGGTATCATGCATGCCTGGGTGGCCTTAGTGTGTGGTCTGCATACGTTCTCGGGCGTCAATCTAAAAAGCCAGAGCTCTTCTATCTTAAAAACGGCATGGCTGTGAACTGCACCGAATCCTCGTCAAAATGGTCATTCCAATTCAAGACCCCATACAAATGTAGAACACTTATTTTAAGTAACACATCTACTGGTATGCATGTCACTATAAAGTAGCGTTTGGGATTGGCACAGCGGGCGGCAAAGGCCATCCACTGAAAAGAGCAGTGGTTAAAGTTGGAACTCGTGCGTCAATATAAACGATGTGACACTAGTGCCTGCTTTCGACGAGTGAGGACTACGAGTGACATTTTTCACACAGCTAGTTGGGCAGTACCGCAACGTCATACAAATGTTCCATGACGCGATCAAATAATGACCCAATGTGTAGGGTGCTTACCAAATGGGGAAATCGTGTTGTCTAGAGGAGTCTTTTCCACTTAATAGCACATGAATAGTTTGGTGAGTTTATCTCATCATCTGATGATTGCTTCAGTATCTTCAAATGTGGAGCTGCTGCCTTACCATGCAGACATTTTGTTTCTTACATTTGTATGTGAACTGATCCACCGACTCGTTGACTTGACCCAGCTGTAAGACTCCGATTCGTCGACTCAAATTCAACTCCGAGTCACAATGCAATTTTAAGGCCAAACTGTTTTTCCCGCCTCGACGAAAATATGCCCGATGTGGGAATTGATTCGGAGTCCCCTGTGATGAAATCCAGGTGCGCTTACCGCCATGTAGGTTCGTTCTGATGTTCACAAAAGACTGCCTACTTAACGATGTTTTTCTTGGCTGATTTAGATATTTTTCGACTCTTTCCTGCCTCCTCAGACGCTTTTTTCATGTTCTCGGGGCGTTCCACTTCTGCCATGCAAAGACGCAACCCGGTCACAGTATTCGAACGGGTTTTCAACACCACTGGCAGATGATCCGGCGCTTTCACCCAGAATGTCATGATTTGCGGTCAGTTCAATAGTTTGCCCGTGTATACGACAGCCACACTTCATTCATGATCACGCCACCTATGTAAGAGTTTGACTGCTTATCGATAGCCAGTATCTCGGTTCATGTGAACGCATACTCCTGAAACATATGGCTTGGCTTTCATGACTTTAAGTGCTTAAAAAATCAAATTTGTCTTTGTCAAAGGCCTAGACAAACCAGCAATACAGCATGAGGTTTCCATTTTCGATCAATTTCTGCGTTTTGAACGCAACTTTGCTGAGTGTGAATCAGCGTCTTTTAGATCTCCTTGTTTCCATGCTTAACTTCCTCTGTCATATTACAAGCTGACCTTATGCTGCATACTGAAAAGCTGGGATCACTGGCAAACGCAGTCGCCGACTTGTGTCCGTTAATGCACTTTGTGAAGCTCAACAAGGACTGAGCCGCTAATATCACCAATGCAAATCACTGGCGCGTCATAAAAAGCGTGATGATATGCGCTTCTCTTCAAGCGAGTATGTCACCTTTGTACACCTTTCACTTATCAGACGCACCCGATCCGGTAGACAATACCAGATTTCTTGAAATCCTTCTGAAGAACTCATAATTTCTTTTTGAAGTAGCCGCTCTATGAAAGCAATGCTTTTCGATTGCCCTACTTTTGCAGCATGTATTCTGAAGTGTTTGCAATGCGCATATTGATTAGAATCATAGTGTGACAAATGCTACGAAGGTTTCAAGCACTCTGTGCATAAAACAAACATCGGCAAACATGAGGCTGCTGTCACGCGAATTCGCCGAAACCTTTTACTGTAGGATTGACTGTATTTTACTGTATATATTACTGCATATATATATATATATACACATATATATTACTGCATATATTACTATATATATTGACTGGATTGTACTGTAGGATTACTGATCAGCTGGCCCTCAACCAATGCAATGCTCTTTGCGCAAGTTTCGAACGTGAATCACGTTTTGTTCTATATAATGGCAGAGTTTTGGGTGGTGGTGCGAGTCATGAAGGAATTAAGGCTGGGAGTCGAATAACTCCAGAATGGCGCTATAGCCGAGCTCGTCATTGCATGTAAAACAATATCAAATCACAACTCGGGGCAAAAGTGAAGTTAAACAAGACCGGGGCCCACGAATGTCAGTGGAGAACTCACTGCCACGCTTACGCGACGAACGTTGTCCTTGTCGAGTGTGCTGATCGGTGGAAATGCTGACCTGTCGCACATCGCCGTCGTCTGCGCCGCTGCGGTCCGCTGTACAGCGTGCTCGGTCGGTGCCGGCAGTGTCGCGTCGCTGGCTCCAGGCAGTGGACGACAGCCTGGCGCGCCGCCTCCACCTTGCCGGAGACGACATGCTGCACGTCAGCGATGAGCGCCTGGAGCGGCTGCTACGCCGCATACGGTCTGCGACGGCCCAGCACCCAACGTAGCTGGTCACCGATATCGCCGTTATCCGTTGACGCCGTCTGTAAGTGTTTTGTGCGTTTGTCAGTGTGAGTACGACAGACACCTCTAAGCGCTATCATTTAATGGCGTATACCTTAGTCGTGGTGTCATCGGACGGAGTCTGGGAGCGAGGGCAGAGGCGGCAGAATGCACAGTGGCGCGCCGACTGAAACTGAAACCCGTGTTTCGTTCCAGCCCGGCTCCTCGGACATCGAGTGGAAGTGGATTTGTTCCATTTCGGTGCGGACGCAAAACCTTTGAAGAGACTGGACACCCGGTGTGCTCAGCTGTAGCCCGTCACGCTGCCTCCTGGGTCTGCCGAGCGGTGCGCGGCGGTGCTGCTACGCCGCCCGCCGTCCCTGCGACGGTTGGACATGGCGGACAGTGGCGTGCGGGGAGAGTGTTTATCACTGCTCCCCGATTCATTGGAGGCTCTCTGGGCGGCCAGATGTGAAGATCTACAGCCGGCGTGCCTGCGTCAGCTGACCCGCTGTCCTCGCTCGCGGCAGCTGGACGTCGCAGGTGTGAGGGGGCTGCAGGCAGCAGACCCTGCGGCGGTGCTGGCCGGCTGTCCACAGCTGGAGCGGCTGCCGGCGAGGGATCTGCACCCGGGGTTGGAGCTCTGCCTGCCGCCGGCCGGCTTTCTCTACCTCCGATACCTGAACGTGACCGGGTCTGGTTCCGTCACTGACGTAACCCGGGGGGGGGGGGGGGCTGCTCGGCCTGCTGCCAGACCTGCACACTCAACGTGAGCGGTGAGCATACTCCATATCACGCAGATACCGTAGTCATTGCGGTCATGCATCCGAGACGATATATTCTGTTAACAATGCAGTTCGTGCATCGTAACTGATGACATTACATGGAGATTCATCGCCAACACCGACGAGTTCTTTGCATCCCAAGTTCGTTTGTGAGCGGGGGCCGGGGCTCTGGACTTGGAATGATGATAACCACTACGTGCACATTCGTACCTGACTGCCGACGTTGCTGGACCATACGGATGCCAGTTTAGATGCCAAGCTTTCAACAGCTGTCGATTATCACACACGTCGTTCTTACATTGTCAGGCATTTGTTAAACAAATCGTCTATGTTGTCAATATGCTACACAGGGGTAGTGTGGGGGACACGGAGTGCATGACTCAATGCTTACGGCGAATTCGTTACGTAGGTAACACCGAGCGATGATGGATAAGACGTAACATGTTCATATTTTGAGCACAACGTCACACTATCCCAGGTCATCAGGATGAATGTGTGAACAGCACCATGCTGCCAAATGAGGGCGTATTGCAAAGCTGCGACGCGTACCCGTGATGTGTTGAGATGGCGGGCTTTACGTTCCACCTTGTCTAGATCGCTTCGCAATGCCAATAGCGGCAGCACAGTGATAGTGCAATTGAAGTGACGCACTGGAGTCAGCTGTTCCATATCAGTACACGCTCCCAACTCCGCATACTGTGGCTCTGCCATGGAGTTGCGGAAGGCGGCTTGTTCACAGTCCCAGCGGTTCAGCTGCTGTTAATATTCTGACGTCATCTGTCGATGACGTGATAATGCTGATGCCTTGGACCCGGTCCACCTTGTGTGTTTCAGAGTGTCGCGGGTTGACAGCTATTGGCCTTAGCTGCCTGCCCCGGCTCAGGGAGCCGCGTGATCTTCACCTGTACGGGCTGGAGAATGTGACGGACGTCACACTGGACCGGCTGCACGGGTCCTGGCTGAGAGTGCTGGACCTGTCCCGATACGAGTCCTGTTCAGCAGATGGTGTCACGCGGCGAGCTCACCGGTGGGGACGTGACGAAGGCGATTGGATGGGGAACGTTGTAAACTGGGGGAGTTCCACGTGGCCTGGACATCCTGGGAGTCTTCTTGTTATTTTTTAGTTCGGTGTGCTTTCCGCATACCCGAGTCCAGCCGAGGCGGCTAATATGTGACCGATCGGTAGTCTAAGCTTAGCCAAAGACGGGACGGTGTTGTAGGCCAGTAAACTGCAGCCTGAATGAGCCAGGATGTGCCCACTTGTGCGTCCGCTCCCAGGGATGCCACGTGGTGCAAGCCCCATGTTTCCGAGGTGTTTCGGCTGTACCCGGCTCTGACGTCACGCCAGGCTCCTCGCTGCGTCATCCGTCTAGTAAGAGCCGGCTGCAGAGGGCGGCACCCGCTGTTACGGCGGGGTTAAGTCCGCAGGCTGACGTATGTTGACGCTGGCGAACAGTTGATGGGGTGCGCGACGTATCACAGAGCTCGTAGGTGGTGAGCCGTTCGTTTCTCTGTGAGCTGGCGTTCTGGGTTTGACACGTGCTTTGCTATGTTGCAGGCTGGTACTGGGCTCGGCATGATCCGGCTGACAGCGGTGAAGCAGTCGGGTCCGGCGAGATCCCCCGCGCATCAAGTGCGCCTGGCGCCGGTCGGGCCAGGACGGGCTGATTCGGATCGCGGTGTCGCTGGTGGAGGCGGCCTCACTCCCGGCCAAGCTGTGCCCGTCGTGCCGTATGCTGACCGACTTTTTGCGGCTGAAGGCCGGCGACATCGTGACGCGGCGCGATGCCAGCAGTAAGGTGGGCCAGGCTACAGCCGTGTCGAGTGCGCAGTGGCCGGTCGGTAGACGCGGTGCGGCCCGGGATGATATGGACGAGCTGCGCCAGTACCTGACCCGCCCGGGCGCCACCAGTTGGTCCGCATCTGCGACCGGTGCCGGGCCGTCAGCCGCACCACGCCCGGCGGCGGCCACGTCGGCGCCGGGCGGTTCCTCAGCTTTGACGGCCGGCTGGTGGCACAGTCGTCGGCTCCACGCCAAGGCAACCGAACAGCGCAAACGGTGGGGGGGGGGGGGGGGGGGGGAGGCGGCGGAGGAGGAGGCCGCGGTCACGCCGTCAGCCGCAGGACGCAGTTCGTCCGTTGGACAGCGGCCGGATCCCAGAGGCGCGGACCGCTCGGCGCGATGGGCCGCGATGAAGAACAGCAAGACGCGCCCCAGGACCAGCCGTGGTCCTCATGAGGGAGGGGCAGGAGGATTCTCCCAGATTATGAGCAGCCTGCGCATCTCCTGTCATTGGCACCGGCTGGTGTTCGCTGCCGGTAGTCAGGTGTTGTCACATCTCGACCAGCCCCAGCTGCTGCCAGCTGGGGTGTGGGCCCGGCCGGCACCTGGACCGGCCTGAACGCGACAGCGTAGCAGGGGCGGATCAGGCGAGGGCGGCGCCTGGTGCACAGCCGGCGCCCGCACAGCCGGCACCAGAGGCCTCAGCCGTGGGCGACGGAGCCGCGCCACCACTGGCTCGACCATCCCGAAGAAGTCTCGACGCGGGAGAATGTTATCCCGTGAGGGCTAGCAACGCTGGCAGTCCGCCCATCCTTGGTTATCCCACACACCGGCGACAGAGAAGCGCCCCATCGATGTTCCACACCGTCGGCTAGCGCCTGTCCTGAGGAGTTCGGCAGCCCCACCGCCAGGCCTCGGAGCCGGTGTGTGTCTGTGTCTCAGGGCGGAAGCACGGCACTCCAAGGAACCCAGCGGGACGGAGCGCGCGACTCGGACAAGGAGACCTTCGACGAACGGTTGGGCTGGTGTCCTGTTTCAGCACCACAGTGGTTAACCGACTTCTCACGCTGTGATAACAGCTATTGCAGCATTATCTTCCAATGGAAAGTAGGCATTCATTATATGGAAATCCGCTTCAATACCGCAAACAAGTCGGCATGCCTGTGGTTCACAGATAATCTTGATAATCTCTCTAACACAATGTGACGTACGGAAAATCGCTTGGAGACGGGAACCGTACTACTCACTGAACGGATCGGCTGCCGACCACTGCCTTGACACACCCGGTTCTCGGCGACGCGCTTCATTTTTGTCATTCTTGCATGCCTTGTGTGCCTCGTATCATCTCGAATGATCAATGCACAACACACCCGGCCGAGCTGCTTGGGTTGCAGGGGAAGTGCATGATGCAGGCATTCTGACTGATCGGCAAGCACGGCTCACTCGACCCGCACCCCGAAGGCCAGCCGGTGCACGTGGACGACGACACGGACGTGAGAGCCGAGAACCCCCACGCGATGAGGCAGCGGCGCAGAGGGGCGCGCAGCCGCGCCCAGTCCAACGACCACATCACCTAAGCTGACCATGTCCCGCCTAGTCTGCTTCAATTTGTACAATAGAGAAATGTGCGTGAGCCGAAAAACATCGGATATTTTCGAATAGCTGTGCGTTGGCTTCAGTGCAAAGAGAGGCGAATGTGTGCAATGTGGTCTGAAACCGGGTTCATCCTCATGTTTGTGTCGTCATAAAACTTCCCTATGATAGTTAACTTGTTAGCTATCTTATCGTGCTCCCAAGACCTTGCTATAACGACGAAACAAAAGCACTTCCAATGTGAACATCCATGTCGTGAAAACTAAGTGCGTGTGGGTGGGGTGGGGGGTCCGATTGCTGTGTGTGTATAAATGGCAGGTATAGGCAGGTTGTCTTCATGTAGCAAGCATCGCTCGAAGTACGTTTATGTTTTCTATATTCATACTCCTCCTTTTACGTGCATCGTTAGGTGCTCATGCGCACGTGTGGCGCTCACTTCAGGCTGTCGGTCCGTGGTAACCGCGCTTGAACCGCAATTTATTGATGCTGTGATCGCAGATACTTTTACGCGGATTCAACTGAGTGTTGAGGAATCGCCAATGAAATGTTCGGTGTGCTTTGTGAATACATGACGTTGATCACTGCAAATTCCTTCAGTAGGATAAAACGTGGCATGTATCTAGACCCCAGACCCCAGCTGCCTCGACAAGGATCAGTGGTTGACGGCCTGAAAAATGCATAAATGGTGCAAAGCGTCATTCGCTGATAAGTCATAGCAGGGGAGCATTGCAAACCTGCAAGGACAAGGTCACCCAACAATGGCAATGTTAACTTAGGGCGTTGATACAAATGTTTGGAAGGAAGCTGAACCTTACCTTATGGAAACACCAAGATCCATCTCCGAATGCGGCGAATAACCGTCCCATTCGTTACTCATTGTTCATTGCTTATCAAAAGTCTGCGAAGAGCCAATTTTAAGTCATAATAACCCGAATGTCACCACCCAACGCCCAGGAAGAGAAAGTCAAAACCTACCAAAACGGCTCCTAATGCCATAGCACCTTCCTGATAACATACAGCAACACTTAATTACATGCCCGACATTTCCAAACATTTCAACGAAATATTGGAAGGGTTTTTTGGACAAATGCCGAAGTTCTGTAATTAACGGAACACTACAATAAACGCCCGGACTCGCAGTTGTGTGGATAGGGGGTCATGTCCTCCCTTTCCTGTGGAAATAGGAACCCCTGTGACTGGACGCCTCAGTACATTTTGGGCGTTTAAGACGCTCCTAAGTTTCCTTAACATTAAAAACGTGTCCGGTAACCATCGCAATGGATCCTGATCTTAAAAATGCCCCTTGCATCCAGACCCCAATCCACATTCAGACTGGCTGGCGACCAAGGCCCTGGCGAGAATCCAACAACGCTTGATTGTCAGACACATTGAAACTTGACTTTGGGCCCCCGATGTTTACTAATATGAGAGCCTTGTTGTCTTGAGCAGTCCCCTCCACTTAAAACTGTGCCAATAGTTATAGGCAAGCTTAGTTCATCTTAAGTAATGCTCGCTTTAATGCATTGAAACGTGGAACATTCCCTTCGACTCAACTGACATTGTTGGCGCGTTCGGCCGAGGGATAATTATTCAACGAATAATTATCTCAACTAATATTAATTATCAAATGATATTGATTATTGGTTGAATAAATTATTCAACCAACAAACATCCACAGAAACTCCCCATTTACGGTCGGCAAGCTCGGAAATAAACTCATGGGTCCGTCTCCCGCGTGTCACGCACAGCCAACGATCATAGCTATTGCATAGCTAGGAAGGACTCTCCATCTTGCCCATGCTGTGAAAATATTACGGGGATTCTCCCTCAGAACGGAACGTTATCTAGGACCGATATCCGTGTTGGCAGTACCGAACGCCATTCCGGGAACTTTGCTAAGATTCTGTCTCTGGGTAATTTTCTGGCACAGTCTGTCGGTCAGGTGCCCCCTCGAATTCGCGGCCGGAGAGAACAGAATGCAAAAGCAAAAACAAAACAAAAAAGCAAACGTTGGCCTTGATTCATCGGAATGGCATTGAACCGTATGAAATGCGTCAGTAGCACGGGGTCATCATCGCAGCTTGAGAAACTGGTCGGTCTGGCGGCCCGTTAACGTTAGGCGGTGACGTTACAAAGTCGCACCAGCTTGCGCGGCGGCGTTGCATGGCAACGCCAACTGCGTCAATTGGAAAACAGCAGTCGCGCAGGAGTGTTGTGGTCTCATTTGATATCGTGCAGTGTGATATCAAGTCTGTGTTGATGCATGGCCTCGGTGCGTGCTGTTATGTCGCGGATGTAAGAAATTCGAAGTGGCGTGTGAGCTTCTGGCAAGTTAGCATCAAAGGCAGGTTTTTGCAGCAAGATGCCATCCTGTGCAGTGGCTTCCTGCAAGAGTACTAAACGGCACAGTAAAGGCATTTCGTTTTTTACGTTTCCAAAAAACGATCCAACTGTCTTAAAAACATGGGTTCACCGCTGCTCTAGGGCTGACGCCATAAATGTAGAAAATGCGGTAATCTGCTCGGCTCATTTTCAAGATCATGACTATGACCCTGGCTATCTGGTTAAGGCCAGTCTCATGCCCAGTGTAAAACCACGCCTGCGACCAAGTGCGGTTCCTTCAGTGCAACTGGACATCGCCGGCACGCCTAAGTGAATGTGCTCTGCTTGAAAAGAAAATGCCCGTCTGTTTTATGCAAAAAATTTTTAAAGCCCAATTCACCGTCACTAATGCGTGCATAATCTAAGCCGCTCTGTGCAGTTTGTTGATTTCAATTCAAGATTCAAACGAAACTTTTTAACCATAATCTTGTCTGCAAAGTGGGGTCTAACTACCACACAAGTGGCAGCGCCATCCATGGTACACGGGCGAAGGGGGTGAGGGTGAGGGGCGTAGCCGGTGCTTTGCGACGAGGAGGGGAGGGGGGGGGGAGGTCAAGTTTGTATGAGCGAGTCCTAATCCCGTTGACAGTACGTCTACGCACTGTGCACTTACTAACACACCCCACAACCGCGAAAAAGGGCAGTGCTCAGCGCATCAATGAGCTACCGATATTGGTTTGGCCCGGTGCTTTAGTTCGTTCAGCTGCGTACCGTACGTGTTCACTTATCAATGTGCAAGCCTCGTTGCTAATCAACCGGTTTTGCGCCTTTCGTCTTACTGTCCATGGTAGTGTCTGAGATTTCCAATAAAACTTTTTTCGTGGTCGCCAAATTCCGGGACTACATACTGTATTATCGTGGTGAAAAACTGCTGCTGTGCCCAAATGATAGACCTTGAACCTCACCGGCGGAGACAAAGGAGGGGGAGGAGGAGCCTCGGAGAGCCGTGCCTTTGTTATCGTACATTTTTCAGCCGGCAAACAGCAGTGGCGGCGCCAGCCCACTGAGACAACCCATGCACTGAAATGGGAGCATGAAACGGGCCATCCAGACGGATTCATGGTTATGGCCTGGAGCACAGCCCAGGCGGGTGGGTGGGGTGGGGGGGGGGAGAAGGGGCTAGGCCAGGCCAAATCTTTTCTTCCTATCGTCGTAGAAACATCTCAGAATGTTAGAAGTCGGTATTCTCTCTCTCTCTCTCTCTCGCTCTCTCTCTTCCTCTCTCTCTCTCTCTCTCTCTCTCTCTCTCTCTCTCTCTCTCTCTCTCTCTCTCTACTCTCTCTCTCTCTCTCTCTCTCTCTCTCTCTCTCTCTCTCTCTCTCTCTCTCTCTCTCTCTCTCTCTCTCTCTCTCTCTCTCTCTCTCTCTCTCTCTCTCTCTCTCCCTCTCTCTCTCTCTTTCTCTCCCTCTCTCCCTCTCTCTCTCTCAAACACACACACACACACAACACACACACACACACACACACACACCACACACACACCACACAAACACCACACCACACACACACACACCACAAACACACACAACGCACACCCACACACACCACACACACACACACACACACACACACCACACGCACGCACACACACCGACGTGCCCTTCCCCTTAGACAATTATGATGATGACGAAACCTACCCCCAAAATAGCCAATGAACGGTTCATCACTGGATTCGGCCCACTGTATTCTCAGAGCTGGGAGGGGGAGCCCAAGTTTGGTGGCTCACCTCCCTCCGGCTGAAAAGGAAACTGCGCTCTGGTTGTGGAGTACGCCAGGTTTTTATTCACGTACTTCCAAGTAACTAGGTTGTCAATTCACATTCAGATCTATTGATTACGTACTCTGTTGACTTGTCCCGGTGCCGGTAACGCCGGCGTGAATTTGAAGGGCACGGGACAGAAATATCTATAGGCTTAAGATGTTGATATCTGGACGAGGTGTTGGCGGCATTTTGGACATAGCCAAAAGTTTAGCCAATAACCGTGGCTTAAGGTGTGTCAAGCGTATCCATGTGCCCAAGGTCCGGCGCGTAGTTGAATATAGCCGTGCTTCTGATGGGCAGAAGCAGATAACTATGCTTCTTTGCTCTTTAAGTATCATTGCCAGATATCGAACCCATAGACAGGCGGGTGCGCTTGGTGCCTAGCATCCCGTGGGATCTGGGGTACACGACCAGCGTCGTTTCTTTTAACTCCTATGCTTAGGCATGGGGTTGTCAATAAGAATTACATATAGCCCCTCCTTGTGCTGTGGTCGCTAACGGTTTGAGAAATAATTGGAAAGTATAATTGTGCCAGCTTGGAACAAATGGATCATGATTGATGTAAGTCCGTCTAATACTGAGGCGCTCATGCACTTTCTCGTACTTTGGTATGGCTACGGGCCTGACAAATATACATTGCAATTATGAAAAATGTTGGAACGCATTTCGACGGTTGCATGGATAATCACAATCTAGATAAGCTGAGGGTAGGGACTAAATGTGCTGAAATACGTTGTAAGAAACGGGCTTTTATGGCGATAGGTTTCAGTGCCATGAGTGCCTCAGTGGAAGTGCCGCCACTGAGAAACGGTTGTGATGTCACTGGCCACGGTTTTGGTCCACTGTTCATCAGCCCAGTGAAGTGTGCATCTGCCTGCTACCAGTTTCAGCTGAAAGATAGCGTCAGTGTCTGCATGCCATGCCCTTCCCCTCCCGAAAAGTGTTGGTGTATGGGTTTAAGGGCCCTTGGAATGCAGTGGTCATTTATAACAAAAAACTGAAACACAAACATAAGAGTAGGGGCGGAGCCAGGGGAGGGGTGTCGGGGCGGCCACCTTTACTTTGCTTTTTAGACCGTTAGTCTCGAAGACATGCCACACCGTCAAAGCCTAAAAGACACCCCACGACCCCATAGAGTTACCTTGAAACCCTAAAAATGTATGTTGGCACCTATAGGAACTGACACCCCCGCCAACCGGCAGAAATGGTGCCGATGGAAACATTAAATAATGGCGTTAGGGCGCACTCTAGTATCGTTTGTTCATCCCTGTGTAACTTGACTAATTCGTACCCCATCCAACAGGCAAGAAAAAAGAAGTGAACGACTTAGCCATCGAGCCAAGCAGGCGCTGGTTCGCTCAGTCCTCGGCTCGCGGAAAAACATCCTTGAACATGTGCCATCCAGGTCAGAACGCATGAGCGGCACACAACGCGTGTGGCTGTTGATTGTTGACTGACTGGGACACGTGTGGCACGCGTGAATGCTGTTAAGTGCGAGGGGCTGCATGTGAGTAGATGGTGAAACAGGTAAACAAGCCTCCCTGAAAAGCTTCAAAGCATCAATTGCCGAGTGTCACCGTGCTGGTCACGCCCAGTTTATGTCATACGAACAAAGGCAACCTTTGGTGGCCATGACCGTTCTAGGGGTGCCGAAATTGTGTGTGTATCCTCGGTGGTGGGTATTTCCGCCATTCTACGCCATGCATCGTGGGCTTGCGTAGTTATTGACCTCAGTTTTGGCCTAAAATCGTTATACACGTATATTAGGGCTGTCCCTGCCGAAATTATGCTGATAAACATATGTCATGTTCTGGAAACGTCCGAATTGATATTTGAATGCATTAAACACTCAAACGCTGGGCGATGCCTAAAATACGTGCAAACTAGCTGTATGCGCCAAAGACATTTTCCCATTTACTTGCCGTCGAAACGGGTGTAACTAGCAAGTAGCTTACTTAAGCAAGTAGCTTAAGTGTAGCTTATCTGAATACGCTCGAAATCAAAACTTTCTCACGAAAGAGTAGCCGGCTCAGACTCCAATTTTTGATGCCACCGACTAAAAACCGTTGCCAACATTTCGGAATATTTGTGAAAAGGAATATTCGGCCCATTGTCATACATTGCGCCTCGACCTAAGGATGTAGGTTTGCCTCGACCTCACGTAAAATTGTCGGTTTACTGCGCTGGTGTCAATGAAGGTATGCTTGCACCATTTTTCAACGAGGCTAGCATATCCCTTCCGTTTGCAGCACAGCTGGCTGTTCTGGCAGCACTTGGGGAGCTGAGGTGGTCTCGACTTCTCGCCACCCACTGTCTGGCAATGACGCAGTCGTCTCGCGTACCAAGTTTCGGGCAGTGAATGAAAGCCCGGGCTCGTCACCTGCAGGCGACGCTGGACCGAAAAAGACGAAAGGGGCGGCGAGTAATGCTCTCCATGAAGAGGCGTCTGAGAGTCGCTGAGGGGAAGGCGTCGACGCTGGACAGGTTGGTGAAGCTTGGAGTGCTGACAAGCAAGCAACTCCGCAGTGTTGCTTGCTCCTCTCGTCGAGTGCAGTGGACAAATCAGGACTTATCTCGTGCATTAGGCCTGCGATGCAGGAGCCGCAAAGCCTACGAATACGTCAACTCCGTCCTGCGCCTGCCGTTCCCATCCTCACTCACCCTGTCCTGGAGGACGCGTCACTTTCGCGTCACGCCAGGGGTGATGGAGGCAGCCGTTACGGTTCTGAAGGCGGCCGCCCAGGGCATGAGTGACATCTAGCGTCTCTGCGTTATGTCGTTCGGCGAGATGGCGCTGGACGGATGAGTCTGCTACGACTTCCCTGCCGACCAGCTGCTGTCAGCTTCGAAACTGCAGCTGCTCCTGGTTCGGTCCCTCTGTGGGTCATGGAAGCAACCGTTATATTACGGTTTCGATGAACCGATGACCCAAGAAACACTGACGGATGTCATCAACGTGCTGGAGACGCTCAGCCTCCACGTGGTCGCCGCTGTATCCGACATGGGGACTCCGAACGAACTCATGTGGCGTAAAGCAGGCGTGACGGCTAACAAGACGTGGATTACTAACCCCGCTGACCCAGGACGGTGATATTTTTTCCCGGAACCTTACGTATTGTTTTTTCACTTATGTATCTATCAGTCTGTTTACTTATATGTTGACCGCAAGGCTGACACCTAAAATTACAGTAAAATACGTCACCTAAATTCTCAGTAGTCTGCACATCTTGCTACAACATCTATGACACACCCAAGGCAGTCAGCGCATTGTTCGATAGCTCATACAAACGCGGCTAGTGTTAAGTCATTTTGTCTTCGTCCTATCTGTAATGTGGAGCATGTTTTGTTTATGAGCATGTTAATTCGATATCTAAGAAGCGAAGTGCCGTGCATTGCCCTGGGGTCATCGGATTACTTAGGATTACCGGTTTGGTCTTTGCTGAAATATCAGGGATCCCATATCTAATCACATGTACGAATGTACTCGAATCGCTAGACCTACTGTGGTCAGGCACCCAAAGCGTCAGGCTCAACGTTAATGTTATCGTGTACTTTTTCCTCCAGGAAGGTGTGGTTGTTCGCTGACACCCCTCACCTTGTCAAGCTTATGAGGTGCCATGCCGTGGCGGAAGATGGGGGGCTACTGGTCCCAGACGGACGTGGTAGCAAAGCCCTGCTTAGCCGGGCCACATTCAGCGAGCCGCTGGCTGTTGACGGAGGCGAGCTGATGATTTGTCCGAAGCTGACAAGCTTCCACCTTGAGGTGAGAAGCCATAACTGAACCATCTGCGTGCTCTGCCGTGGTCAGATCGGTCTGGTGAGGTGAGATCAGAAACTGCATGTCGAATTTTGCTTTTGAGCACAAGCACAGTTTGGCGTGGTCACCCACCAACCGCAGAACGACCGGAACGATCGTGTCTCGGATTCCACTGAAAATTGGCAACAGGGGTTATCTGATGCGTAGAACTCATGTGGCACAATATTTATTTTCCCTGATTTATGGGTCACGAGATATGACCCGAGACGCTTTCTTACGTACCTAAACCATTGACACGTTCTTAGAGCGGTACCGCAATAATGATCCACAGAATACTATCCGGGTGTGTAGCTTTTGCGATCGCAAATATTTTTTTTACACTGAAACTGAAAAAGGAAATCACATAAGCTGCTCAGTGCATGTGCGAAGAGCATATTTACGTAGATAAGGCAGTAATAATAGCTTTATTCCTCGGAGAAAAGTAGGAAAGTGAAGACATAGATCCGTTATTATTTCGGCAACATGCCTTTATCGAAAAATGTCATGCCTTCATGCGACGGCATTTGGGTAACGGTGCAGCGAGCCGTGACCCGAGAGATCCCAACTCCTAATATTACCGGTCACGTTTGTTGAGCCAGGGAGTGTACGAATTTTGCATAAAGAAAATGCCTCCAGTATCTGGTTTCATATCGAAGCAACAGAGGTCGCAGCCATGGGCGAGAAGCTCGCTGCACGGCTCGCGGTGCCGCACGTTGACAGTGATTTACTGCCTTTCCCAGGCTTCCGGACAAAGCGCCCAGGGAGTGCGACTGGCGACGCAGCTGTTCTCCCAGTCTGTGGGGACCGGCATCGCCACCTATCTTCCTTGCCGTGGGGCGCAGGCTGAGGCAGTACTCACCACCGCCCGCTGGTTCGACACCAACAACAGCCGCACGCCTTACGATGCGAAGCCGGAGCGCTGCGGCTACGGCATCACGCTGGCAGCAAAGGTGGCGCAGGACGGGGCCCTGGCGGAGATGGAGAAGCTGGTGCATGGGATGCGGAAGTTTACACCAAGGCATCCTGACGGCCGCGTGGCGCTACTCCCCTTTCAAAAGGGCACACTGCGGAGTATAACGTCGCTCCGCGGCCTGTACGAAGAGCTCCAGCGAACAACTCCCGCCTTGGGGTACATCCTGACATCACATCTTAATCAGGATTGCTTGGTGAATGGCTTTTCACAAATCCGTGCTCTTGGCGGCACCAACACGGCACCTGACGCGGTGGAGGCGCGATGGAGGATACGAGTGCTGCTGATGGCGCCATCTCCAATGGTAGTTGCCAACAAGCAAGGCCGCAGCCGTTCGACTGGAGCCAGACACAGCTTTCCTTAGCACAGGCCAGCGTCTGGACCAACCAGACAACCTGACAATCGAAGCTCTGCAGGGTCTCCAGATCCAGGTAGCATTGCTGACCATTGTCTGGATGCATTACCATTGTTTTCCGATAATGATAAAAATGTCACTGAATTCCAGTAGTACTATTGCAAAGGAACGGAGCTCACTACATCGAACACGGAGAGTCTGTCGGAACGCTGGGTGGATCCGCACGCAATATTTCGGCGTAATTATTTGTGCCTCACCCCTCAACTGGCCCGGTTTGATCACACGTTCAAATGTCACGTACAAAACATAAGCCGTAGATATCAATGCGGTGCACGCAGCGCAGCGCTCGTCGGTCGTTGAACGTCCCTCTTATGCGCTCGGATTACGTCACGCTGGACCACAAAAAATGTTGGTGTATAAAACAAGGATGCGATAACAAAAGAATGGACAAGTCTGGGTCCAAGGCGCTTTGCTGTCGCAATGGCAAACGAAACTACTGACTTGTAATAGGGTCTGATTAATGCACCTGTCAGGTACTTCAAAATGTCTGCGCTTCGTTGTGTCGCAGATCCAAGATCCAGCTGTGGTGGAAGCGGCAGCGCATGCGGACGACGTGGAGGCCGCCTACCAACAAGCAGTTGCGATTCCCCCAGTGCCCATCCTGGAATAATTCGAAGAGGACGACGGGGTCAACGAGTCGGGCGAACACAAGCTCCATGGCGGTGACGGGGAAAGAACCGAAAATGTCCACTGTTGCGGCGCCGACACGGACGAGGCCAACATCGAGCACGAGGCGCTGGCCTTCGTTGCCGGCTTCGTGGCAGCCAAGTGGAAGCACCTCAATCCAAACATGGGATTGTCGACCCGAGAAGCACCACCCAGCTGTGTGCCAGACACCTGGATACGCACGATTAGTCGGGGTGGCCTGGTGGTACCGTCGCCGGCCTGGATGAACGTCGTCGAGACTTTCGAGGTTGTTTTCCAGCTAGTGATGGGCCGAGGAATGGACCGAGACATTGGTATTGTCGACCGTCTCACTAAGCCTCTGCTGAAAAGTTTTCTGCGTTGGACAAGCGGATCGCACGGAAGCAAGCAGAAGCTGGTGACGACGCGCATCCATCTCCGCCTCAGATGGCTCAATCAAGCTAGGGCTGAGCGGGCTGCTGCCAGGCGCGCAGCCAAACAAGTGCGACAGCGCGTGGACAGCACAATGTGAGCATCGTTGTGCTTACGTGAACATACGTTGATGGGCTTGAATGAGCATCGTTGTGCCTTCTTTTTTTGGTTTGTATGCTTGTGTGTCCGAGACATAGACGGCTCTTTCGCAGAGAACCATTTGGGTTGTTTTAGACGGGTTATCTTATCGCGTATTTCTAGAGCTAAGCTGAAAGTCTATTGTTGTGTTCTCCGCCGTCCACCCGCCCCCCCCCCCCCCCCCCCTGTTTGCTTTATGTACTCGCCAAGTGTGCACAATGGAGTGCATATTGTG
Source organism: Pollicipes pollicipes (assembly GCF_011947565.3). Taxonomy (NCBI): domain Eukaryota; kingdom Metazoa; phylum Arthropoda; class Thecostraca; order Pollicipedomorpha; family Pollicipedidae; genus Pollicipes; species Pollicipes pollicipes. The sequence goes on from NW_023596746.1 coordinate 6,934,079, forward strand.
CGCAAGAATTGCTTTAAATAAGGGACGGTTAATTAGGAGTCATACGTGTGTACGATGGATTGGCAGGGTGGCGTGACTGATCTGATATTGATCAATGCCACGCGCCTCGACCTTCCGGGGCTTCATAGTATAAAGTCATACGGGTGTACGATGCATTGGCAGGGTGGCGTGACTCATGTGATATAGATAAACGCTACGCGCCTCGACCTTCGGGGGCTTCGAAGTACAGTTGACGCAGTATGCAATGTCCACAATGTCCTATGTTCTACCAGGCAACACGCCACTTCCGTCGTCTCAAACTGCCTCCATCACACCAGTGCGACCCGGCGCGTCATTATGTATACTGCTGAGGTTCAACGCGACAGATCGGATGATGATCCTGGTGCCGCATAGTTCCTCCTTTGGCAGTGGCTGGACCTTGAGCAGGTTCGCCAGCCCGGATTTGAGCAGCTGTGGGCTGGCCAATTTCAATGCATCGCTATGGACTCAATGTTAGGTATCCCCAGCAGGTGGGAGGGGCATGGCACATGGGCTCCCGGTTCCTAGGCCTATGTTTGCTGTTATAAACCCAGCGTGGCAAGAACTCTCTCTTCCATATTTCCTCATCGCACTTCTTGAAGTGCCCTGCGGCAATCACCAGATGCATCTGGTCGTAGGTACACTGGTGCGGCAGACGCAAAGGCAATGCGGAAGGGGCGGGGATGCCAGCCTACGACTTTGTGACGTCACTGTAATGGCGAGGAGAAAGTACGGGAAAAATCCCCGAATGATCATACCCTATTACACGGCCTTGGTCACTAGTGTGTCAGCGCCACAGAGTGCGTCGGGCGCGCGCCGTCGCTATCTAATTTCGAGGTAAGAAGATAAAGTGTAGGTATACATTGGTACCGGCTGTTAGATAAAATTATTGTACATAATTTGTCGTGTTGAAGGCGGAACATATCGTAAATAATCGTAAAACAGGTAGGTGCATGCTCCTGCCTTCAACTTTTAATAACTACGACAGCGAGTCTCCCGAGCACCGCACGCACTCCGCCGCATCGACTCCCCAGCGCCGTTTCTGCCTTGTCGTTACGTAATTGCAATATTTCTGCTTATCAAGAACGATAAAAATGTACGGGCCAAGGTAACAATAATAATGCATGAAAACCTTTCTTGCCGCGTCTAGGTACGTCTATGAAATGGACAGTCCAGAATAGTCCAGAACCTAGCTTAAACCAGCCTAGCCTAACCTAACCTAACATAGCCTAACCTAATCTAGCCTAGCCTAATCTAACAACCTAACCTAACCTTACCTTACCCAACCTAACCTAACCTAACCCAACCCCCATCCTATCCCCTGCAGTCCAGTATCCCATTGACATCCATGTTCCATGCCACATATATGTACCATATTTGAAGTTTTATCTGCCATATTCTCATTTTGCTTTTCATTCCCACCCAAGAACGTAATATTTCCCCACCATGTCAACAAATGTACAAACAATACAGGAGACCCCTTGAATACACAAAAACATTTCATTGGATTCTTGTTACCTTGGCCTTGTGCATTTTTATAGGTCTTAATGTGCAGTAGTGTGATCACACAGTAATGTTGGTGATCAGCATAGCAATGGGCTGGGGTGCTGGTTGGTGATGGGTGTTTGCCGCACCCGGATGTTTGCTGGATGTTCGCTATCATAGTTAAGTTCTAAGGTAAGAGTTATGATGACTTGTTTTACTGATTAATTGCGATATGTTCAGCCTTAAAAACGACGATTGGTGTACAATGCTCTTTTTTAACATGATGTAGCAATGTATACCCTGACTAAAGATATGGTATCCCTAAGATTCCCCCACCTTATGATTATACATGGTTTTTCATATCTCATAAACATCATTGGTGTGTGTTCTTTTAAGGTCAGGTATTTATACTAGTGATGATCAGGTTCCACAAGGGCAAAAGCCAACAAAACCCAAGCAGGCGGTGTCTGAAACTTGGGTGTTTCTTGGTGTTTGTGGCCCCAAGACATTTTGTTCTCCACAAATATATGCTGGAAAGAATGTAAAAAATTCACTCTGTGAGTGACATCAGATGGAGGCAAGCTGTTTCTGCAACTTCGACAGCATCACCCACCACACTCACAACTGAATGAGGGATACTGCCTGCGGGTTACAGCCGAATCTCCTTACCATATCACACAATTTTTCCTCGCAATGCATTCAGTGCCCAGGCCTGTTGCTGCTCACCAGCACATGTTCAACTCGCCTACTGTCCAACGACACCTACGTGATCACACACCGGGCTCGATCCCGCACCCAAAACAACAGCGTCTTTCGGCCTACCAGGGAGAAGCACGGAAGGAAGCACTTGCTTAGGAAGCTGGAAAGTTTAAGAATTGCAAGCAGCCAATTTCTAATGGTCTTTGGCAATCACTGAGACCAGCTTGAGCATGGTGTTTGCTGTCATCTGCTGCCAAAGAATGTCTTTTAGTGCCAGCTGTGAATGTATTGCAAATTCGCTTGGGTTATTTTGTTCTCACTGCAAGCCGTGATTTTAATATTTTTGCTCTCTCCCCCAAGAGCCAAAACTAAATTTCAGGTAATGCAAGGAGGGCTGCGATACGATCCACCACGAATCACGCCGCAAACCGGTAGATGCCGGGCAATTCTCTTGCCTGATCCGCGCCATAATACAAGCACTGCAGCCGTTTTGTACAAAGTTCGCAACATCATCTGAAAACAGTCCGGGTGACAAGCGAGCGATGTGCGTCCAAGTCGTAATGGGACGCAAAACTGCGATGCCGGCAGACTCCCGCTGTGATCAGAGGTCGTCGACGTCGAGTCGAAAAGCGAACGGTTTAACTTAAACGCTAGATCCCGTGACCTTACCTAACCTGACTGTGGAAATGCAGGTATTGTTAGATCCGTGCACTAACAGTTGCGTAGCTATCAAATGTAGCGGTAAAGAAGCCCAGTGTCTGCATAATGGTTTTTCACCCACACATGCATGATATGCGTCATTTCGGAAAATGTGTAAGATTTGACACTTCATCTGACCTAGGTCAACCAGCCAGGCCATATCAATGAGTCATTAGCTGACTAACTATAGCCGCCTCAGCCTTCTGTTAACTAGACTACTTATCATACCTATTGCATGACACTGGTGCTGCCGCGTCTACGCTGCCTCTTCGTTTGCTTCTTGACACTCTCTTCCACTTCTTGGCTGGGAGTGCCGCGAATTGATTTTGTTTCCTGGCGTTAGCGTACGGTTTATTGCATCGTTGCGATACGGGTAATACAATACAATGCAATTCATTTCGATATTCATACCTTGGCAATCTGATAAAAGGACGTGTGCTCCTGGTGCCCCTAAGAGTACGCCTCTGTCCAGAAACCCTCTCCCCCCTGCCTATGAGGAGACCCCAGTTTTGTTGGAGGCACGTTGGAAACTTCTACCGCTGCCTGAACGGAAAATCCGTGGTGCCGCCCCTGCAACCAGTTACATCTGTCCATAATGACGACTTACATAACCCGCGGTAAACTCGGCCTCTCGAAATGTGGCTCGTCATACCAAATCATGTAGTACCTTCTGGTCACTCCTTGCCAGCCGGTTACAAAGATAAAAAGCCATTCCTCTGCCCATGCCAAATGCCGACGGCATTCATGCGACGCGGCCTGTGTTGTGCGACGCGACCTGACTCAAAGCTAATCGTCGATGAGTCAGCGCCGAGCCGCTCCTGGCTAGCCGTCGCAACACCTGGCTAATGGCTGACGTAGTGCCGTCCGGCGCCGACCCTGTGTCGTGCTTATAAGCGCGTCGGTGGCGCAGCCTGCGCTCAGAACCGTTCGCCAGCGATAGTGACCGCTGCGCGCCTCGGCCGACGAGTCGCGCGCGCCCGCTAGTCTCGCCTGACGCCCGACAGCTCGCCAGACCCGCCCGAGTCCGGCAGCTCGCCAGACCCGCCTGACGCCCCACTCGCGCCCGGCAGCTCGTCATGAAGGCCGAGAAGTTCACGCTGCTGCGCCACTTCGACGGCTGGCCGCAGCCGTCCGACTTCCAGCTGGAGTCTGAGGAGCTGGCCGAGCTGCAGGAGGGCGAGTTTCTCTGCGAGGCCGAGTACCTCAGCGTTGACCCGTACATGCGTCCGTACTCGCGGAACCTGCAGCCGCCGACCACCATGATCGGCTCGCAGGTCGGCGCGCGTGCTCGAGAGTCGCTGCGAGCGCTTCCCGGTGGGCAGCCGCGTGGTGGGCGCCCTCGGCTGGCGCTCGCGCTCCGTGGTGAAGGGCGACACGCCGCCGGCCGTGTTCGGAGTGCGGCCGCTGCCCGAGCTGGGCGGGCTGCCCGACTCGTACGCACTCGGCTCCTGCGGCATGCCCGGCAACACGGCCTACTACGGCTTCCTGGAGCTATGCCAGCCGAAGGAGGGCGAGACGGTGGTGGTGACGGGCGCTGCTGGCGCCGTCGGGAGCCTGGTCGGCCAGATCGCCAAGGTCAAGGGCTGCCGCGTGGTCGGCTTCGCCGGCACCGACGCCAAGTGCGACTGGCTCAAGACGCTCGGCTTCGACGCGACCATCAACTACAAGACGTGCCCCGACATTGACGCGGCGCTGAAGACGGCGGCGCCCGACGGCGTCGACTGCTACTTCGACAACGTGGGCGGCATGCTCAGCCAGCGCATCCGGCAGCAGATGAACCTGTTCGGTCGCATCTCCGTCTGCGGCTGCATCTCCAGCTACAACGAGAAGACCGGCGAGGAGGTCAAGGTGGAAGTCCCCGAGAAGACGATCCTCTTCAAGCAGCTGCGGGTGGAGGGCTTCATCGTGTCGCGCTGGGACAAGGAGGACCTCTGGCAGAAGGGCGTCCAGCAGATGGCCGCATGGATCCGCGACGGCAAGATCAAGGTGCAGGAGACGGTGACCGAGGGGTTCGAGAAGATGCCACAGGCCTTCATCGGCATGCTGCAGGGCGAGAACACGGGCAAGGCGGTGGTGAAGGCAGCTGCGGAATAGCACCCTGCCACGCCCCCCCCCCCCCCCCTCCTCACACACAACCAGGTCTCGCACGGGTAATAATGCTTCCGGGGGCGTAAACTGTGGAGCTCTTGGCTCATGTACGAAATGTTGCCGTGCGACGACCCACTCGCCAAACGCACAGCACTGTTTCATACCGAATGTGTGCCATTATCCGCTGCATTCAATCCAGAACCATAGGTGTAACATGGACTCGGCTCCCGAAACGTCTGCAAGGCGTTGTACGCCCACTGTACGCGCTGTCGCCAGGTCGGCGCTCGCACGCGTCTCATATTTTGCCGCCGACGGGTTTTCACGTGACTGCCGTATCTGTGAGCGATGATAGCACGGTGGAATACATGCTTCGCAGGCTTTGTCTGAAAGTCGACCAGAGGGCGGGCACCTTCGATATACGATGCGATCAAACGCCAGAAAGTTAGCATTGCCACGAACCCGCAGCTTCCCACTTCGACCGCAACGACGCGCGACGAACACCAGGCTCCGATGTCAGGCGCGTACCGCGACGAAGGACGGTACCGGCAGCGCACGCGGCAAACAGGCCGTCCCCTCAAAGCGTCGTCCGTTGGAAGCGAGAGTGCCCGGTGCCATGCGGGCGGCGATCGCTCGGACGCCCGGTAGCGACTCGCCAGGTCGTGACCTCTAGGATGCGACCGTGACGTCATCGCCGCCGTAGGGGAGGAGGGGAAGGGCGAAGGGCGACGAGCTGGGCGGCAGAACCGGACGCGTACATTGGATGCTTGTACAATGCGGGACTCGCAAAGTCGCGATTTGGAGCGCACGTTTGACTTGTCTGCATTGGTCTAGTGGCTTCAATACTTGTAACTGCACTCATCAAGCGAAGGCCCCAGCATCGCGATGATAGCCACCGAAGGTCTCCCGTAACAAACCTCAAATTTGACCAGACTCACGTTGCAAACGAACTTAAAGCAGAACTTCCGATCGCTTTCGCATGCAACGTGTTGCAGGTACATCTTTTTAACATGTGTTGCTTTGCAACGACAGGCACAACGAGGATCAACCGATGAGGTTGGAAATAACACACCGTCTTCGTTCTCAGAAACATCGCAGCGTGCCCGGCTTAGCAGGGAGCATTATTACTATCACACTGCGACCACAGCCACATGAAACAGTGCGTCGGACACGTTCCACACACACACACGTATATTGGCTTTCAGCGAAAACATCGGCACCACCAAAACGTACGAGAGCACATAATCCCGTTGGTTTGTCACACGCCACACGCGCCACGTCAGAGGGATAATTGAAACATGCTACCCCAACAGCCCCTAGCGTGGCTCACCAGTCATTGTTCGGGTAGGGCACTGCACTGCCCACAGCTAGAGAGGAATTAAAGAGAAACCGGGGGTTAGCCAGCGTCGTCCGACAAAGTACGACCAGGCAGCGGCCATCACTCGCTGTCAATAAACGGGCGTGTATCACAGCACCAAACAAACGTGGAATGTATCGGACGTGCGTCGGAAACACCATTCGTCTCATGTCGTGCGGACGAAACACAAACACCGGTCCGGGCAGACGGCACGAATAAAGTACGGGGTTAGGTAGGACACGAGGTACAGAACCCCTCACTGTCTCTCGGCGCCGCCACAGCGGCACGCGGGAGTGAGAAGTACATGTGCCGCATCGCGCACGTGAAGACACGACTGCTGCCGCCCCGCCTGGCACACGAGCGAGTAGGCCCGCGCGGCACGGGGACCTCGTCGCCACGACGGGCGTCTGGTGACCTGATGACGCGTGCCGCAGACCCCGACAGGACGGATGCCCCATGATCTGGCATCAGGGAGCGGTCTGCTCCGCAGCGCAGCGCAGGACGCCCCAGGACGGCCATCTTTAGCACCGCGCCTCGCAAGACCCCACGGCGCACGTGAAGACTGTGCCGCTTCGAATACTGCGGAATTACTAGTCATGCTTATGTCACCCCACAGATCTCCTGTAACAGGTGAATGGAGTAGGCCCATTCCTAGAATAAATATAACATTTTTCTCCGTTGATAAGCTCCAGTTCTGTCCCAATTGGTGCATTCATATCAGTACATTGGCACGGAAGGTGACACAAGTGAACATAACCCTGGCCTCGCACCTATACGATGAATCACGCCGTTCGCACGGCTCACCAAAGATGACCTACGCTACGTGCGAGAAACGGCCGCACAATCACAACGATAACACCTCAATGTTTCTCAAAACTAGGTATCTATCACAGGAGCATGCTAGACCTGGCGAGCCCTCAACCGCTGGCTTCATCAGTGCTGCCATCTGTAAGCGACAGCAGGAGCCGTTTGTACGTGGGGTCGCCGCCGGAGGCTGGCGCCTCGATGGCCGCCAAGAACTGCCGCCGCTGGGGCTCCGACAGCTGTAAACGGAACACCGGTCAACATCAATCCGCCTGCCCCGAGCTGACCCGACCGCACCAGCGGGGGCGCTCGCCGCCGCCGCCGCTCCCGACGCCTGCCGACACCGCCGGCGCCGCCCCGACAACGCCGCGTCACCAGGAGACGCGGCCGGCGAGCCACGACAGCGTAATCGGCCGAGTCCCGGCGGAAGGGAGTGTGCGCGTCAATCCGTGGAAAACAACTGGCAGTAGCCGTCGTCAGTGCTGAACAGCCAGTGATCGTTGATGGTTAGTTTCAGCTATAAACATCATGCAGGCATTACGTTTCCGTCAATGGTACGCGACACGTTCCGTCTGTCGGCACGTGTCGCCCTCGCGTCGGGGGCCGGGTGCTGGCGGTCAGTCACCTCTGTCGGTGGCACAGCTGATCGAGGCCCCACCACAGGTGTCGGCACCCGGCCCCCAAAGGGGAGAACAGCCGGACGCCGCCGCCGCGTTGGAGCGCGTCATCAGCGAGCACAGCCGACTCAGGCCGGTCCGAACACGTCCCGCGAGTGCCGCGCCATTTCGAGGTCGCTCAAAAGCGGTCATCGTGTGGTCACGCACACCCGCGTCCCATCCACCCAGCGCGATCTGAACCTACAGTGAGAGCCGCGAGAGTTGAGAGCACTCGTGGTGCAGCGATAACGAAGCGTTCAATGCACAGGTAACAAAGTGTGATGCACCGATGACAAAGTTCAGTGCCCGTGAGGGTGTCGTGGTGATGATAGCTAATAAATTTCACGCTGGGTCTTGAAATGTACCTACGAGGAGCCCATTCACTAAGCAGGGCTTGCTGCCAAGCGTACTCCCGGACCCAGTGACATTAGTGAGGTACTCGCGCATGCTAATTTAGATGTCCGCAGTGATCATGAAACACGAAGAATGTTATGCATGAAACGAGTAACAAAAAGATGGCTAAAAACAGCCATGATTCCATCAGCTTCAGATATGTTGGGACATTTCATACGTGTAAACGAAATGCGTGCGGATGATTATTCTTACGATGTTTTTATTCTCGGATATCAACCTAGGAAACAACACAAAACTATCCCGGGAAATATGGGATCCTTATATTGTTCATTAGCTTAAGGCCAGGACAAGATGTACATAAGCTATAATTACAAGTTGAAAATGAGGTCCTGGAACCTAGAAGCATGCATTGCATTATATTCAAAGAGCCTATATACAGAATCAAATGATGTGGGAAGCCGTCTAGTCGCGCAGTTATGCGCTGACGCAAATAGATGTGATTTGGTAATATGCTAGTTTCCAAAATTTTTACTGTTTGAAAACAGTCTCCGAACTTTGTAGAAGGTATACAGTTCTGTCAAACACGAAACTTTTTTGCGCCCAGTTGAACAGGAATCCAAGGTCTTTCGTTAATTTTACTAGTGACGAAACGAGCAATGCAGACAGACGACGTAGACCAGAGACACAACTTTTCCTTCAAAGGCAACCCGCAGCCCAGCCCGCCCCGGCCAGAAAGGGACCTAATTCAAAGGCGCAGAAACGTTTCAAAAAGTGTGTGTGTTGGGGGGGGGGGGGGGGGTACTCAGGGTGTACTTCAGGAACTTTTTCTGGAAAGTAAGCGCGATGACCGAAGGTGTGCGTGCGTGCGTGCGTGCGTGCGTGCGTGCGTGCGTGCGTGTGTGTGAGTGTAGAGATTAAGGCTGTTATCGCTCTTTATTCAAATGTCACGGTTACTATGCAAGATATTAATCTAGATCTGTTTCTCAGTGGTGCACAATCTCGCCCATTCGACTCATCTGTCATTCAGCAAATGAGACTGTCCAGCTTCCCAGGATTATTCGTCCATTACAACATTCTTTCCTAGGGAGGCGAAATTCCACGACCGGGTAGGTATTTCGGGTCATTCAGGAGGAGCCTGCCTCCTCAGGGTGGATACCAAGATACGGCCTGTACATATGCTGGTGAAAATTTTGAAAGCAAATCGATGGCTCACAGTGCGACAAACTTTTCATACACTTTTATCTTACTGACTGCTTTTCAAGAGATAAGACTCGTCGCAGCAGTTTAGGCGGAAACAAATTCGGAAGCTTGAAACTGCCAAAAACAATGCGACAAAAGCCATAAAACCGAAGATTCTCCTTTACAAACCAAGTCACAGAATGAAGGCCATTCTGTCATATATTCCTTATCTGGGCTCTGCTCCCGCCCACCGTCGGCGGCCACTGCCCTGGCCGGCTGTTTCCCGCATGACTGACTGCGAACTGATCGTACGGCTGCTTTGCTGCATATTTCTGGATCAGCATTACTACTAATAGGTGTGTAAGACATACGTCAAACACTGCAACGGTATTTTTCGAATTATCTTCCCTTACACCACACCGCCGCGGAAAAGGCCTCCGGGAAGCTGCCTGCCTTACGTATGAATTGGCCGAACGGACATCTATTGCCCATCATTCCACGTAGAGGGCTTGATCTACTTTTGTGTGTGGGCCAGGCCGTAGTCAGAGCCTTGCCAATGGGGAACACAGACAAAAAAGCCTCTGGTTGACAAAAGCGCCTTTTGTGGTGAGCCCCGCTCCCCAAAGAAAACACTTATGGTGACCCCCGTTGTCCGACCCTCACTGCACTTGAAAAATAAACCATTATTGGCTTGCACTACCCCCACCCCCACCTCCACCCCCACGGGTACATCAATTTCGTACATTTTGGTCTGTCGCTGATCGCTGGTCTGTCACACCGCGCCACCGGCAGCTTAAAATACACTTTGCGCGGCTCACAATGTTTGGTGCCGGCCCTTCCCTTCCCCCGCGCATGCAGCCCCCACGCGTGCCGTGCAGGCGTGCGTACCTGCGAGTAGAAGTCTCTGGCGGCCACCAGGAAGACAGCCGCCAGGTGCGGACACTCGCTTCCGGGCAGATCCACCTCGTCCCCGCAGCGCTGCGGACGGACGTCGGCCCACGGTCAGACGCGACCCGGTCCAGGTCACTCAGCAGATGCTCAGAGTGACCCAGCCCAGGTCAGCCAGCAGACGCCCGGACGTGACACGGCCCAGGTCAGTCAGCAGACGCCCAGACGTGACCCGGTACAGGTCAGTCAGCAGACGCCCAGACGTGACCCGGTACAGGTCAGCCAACAGACGCCCAGACGTGACACGGTACAGGTCAGTCAGCAGACGCCCAGACGTGACACGGCCCAGGTCAGGCAGCAGACGCCCAGACGTGACCCGGTACAGGTCACTCAGCAGACGCCCAGACGTGACCCGGTACAGGTCAGCCAGCAGACGCCCAGACGTGACACAGCCCAGGTCAGTCAGCAGACGCCCAGACGTGACCCGGCCCAGGTCAGTCAACAGATGCTCAGAGGTGACCCAGACCCAGGTCAGCCAGCAAACTCTCAGACGTGACCTGGCCCAGGTCAGTCAACAGATTCTCAGACGTGACCCGGCCCAGGTCAGTCAACGGATGCTCAGAGGTGACCCGGACCCAAGCCAGCCAGCAAACTCTCAGACGTGACCCGGCCCAGGTCAGTCAGCAGACTCTCACACATGACCCGGTCCCAAGTCAGACAGCAGACGCCCAGACGTGAGATCGGCAAACGGCGAACGGCCTGGCGAGGTCAGCCGACGTGTGGACTGGAGCGTCGCTTCAAACCGGCGAACACACGGGCCAAGGTTGGGAAGTGCGGTTGGCGGTGACTGTCATGAGACTGTCATGACTGCCATGTCATAACTGTCTGTCATGGCTGTCACGAGACACGGAGCACTATCTCGAAAACCTTCCAGGATAACTTTAACGAGTGGTCCATCGCGCAGTCCGCCAAACATTGACCACGCTCAGATTCCGCAGCGCAAACAAGGGAACAACTGGGCGGCAAATGCCTTGGAGAGAATCAAAGAAACATAGAGATTATGTCCGAACAAACGCGATTTTTCCATGCAACATTCAGTACCGCAAGGCGTCCTGCTCCATGAGTGCAGGGCAAACGCTACGGCCCCATCTAAACAAAAGGAGGAAAGACGGGACCAATACATTGCATGTAACACAGCTCGCATTTGTCATATCACGCTCCTCACCCTCGCCACAGCCCGGACGTGAGCTACCGACCGTGGCGTCCGCCCCCGCCGTGGGGCAGCACACGAGGTGCGCCCCCCACTAAGCACGTGCGCCACGTCGGCGTCCGCGTCCGTCGCGCGGCGTGCGTACCTGCAGCAGCGGGAAGGCGGCGCGCAGCCAGGGCCGCCGGCTCGCGCCCGCCAGAAAGCAGGCCAGGCGCCAGGTGGCGCGCGCCGCCGGCCGCACCGTGGCGAAGTTGGGCAGGCTGAAGAGCACCCAGTCCCGCAGCAGCGCCTCCTGACTCTGCGACACGCACGCCTCGAACACCTGGAGGCGGGTCGTGTCACTCTCGGCTGACGGGTGGTACGTTGGGCCGACACACAGCCGCCGGCGGCGCACACAACACGGCCTGGCAAACAGTCACATTCATAACTTTAGCGACTCCGTGAGCCTGGCCGAGCAGGTTTGTGTTTGGGGCATCTTTAGGTCCGTCCGTTTCAGCGGTGTCTGTGCCTCTACGTACAGCGTCGCGCGGCTGCAGACCCCGAGAGGTCACTGCGTCGCACCTGGAACACGGTGTCGGCCAGGGCCGGCGCGTGGCTCTGGTGGGGCGAGATGAACTCGCCGATGACGCGGTTCATCAGCTCCGAGGGCGGGCAGAGCCGCAGCAGGCCCGACGTCGTCGTGCCGCACAGCACCGTCGACAGGAAGGCCGGCGAAGACTTCATCCTGGCGGACGCGCGAGTCGCTCGTCACGGCACAGCCGCATGGCCGGGCGGCCTCGTCCAGCTCCCGCCTTACGTACGGTAAGGTACACCGGCAACGCCTTACCGGATGATCCGCGCGTGAAATACGCCTACAGCGAGGACAGCCGTTCCTCTGAGACGCACATATCCCCACTCACTCGGGCACTCCGCCTGCTGGTGAACTGGCGCGTGGGAGTCAACGCTAAGGCCAGCGGATCACTGTGAATCACTTGACCAACACGCCACGGAACCTGACGAGTCAGCCTTACTTGGTGAACACGACGGAGTACTTCTCCAGCACGTGGACGAACATCTCGGGGCTGAGCTGGCGGGTCGGCACGGAGAAGAGGCAGGCGGTGAGCAGGGAGAGGGCGTGCAGCTGCTGCGGGCCGCGGCGCTGGCGCAGCTGCTCCACCGCCAGCTCCAGCGGACCGGTCGAGCCGCTCACCACGCCGCACACCACCAGACGCTCGATACCCTGCAGCACGGGACAGGGAGGTCAGCAGATCACAAACCACCAGACGCTCGATACCCTGTAGCCTGGGACAGAGGGATCAGCAGATCACAAACCACCAAACGCTCGATACCTTGCAGCACGGGACAGGGGGGTCAGCAGATCACACACCATACTCTGCAGCACGGGACAGGGGGGCCAGCAGACCACACCACACCCTGCAGCACGGACAGAAGGGGTCAGCGAGATCAAACCTAACCCTCGCCATACGCTCGGATAACCCTGCAGCACGGGACAGGGGGGTGTCATCAGATAGACACACCATAAACCCTAGCAGTATGGGACAGGGGGTCAGCAGATAACAACACATACCCTGCAGTATGGGACAGGGGGGTCAGCAGATAACACACCATACCCTGCAGTATGGGACAGGGGGGTCAGCAGATACACCACCATACCCTGGCAGTAATGGGACCAGTGGGGCTCAGCAGATAACCAACCATATACCTGCAAGTATTGGACAGGGGTGTCAGCATATAACACACCATACCCATGCAGTATGGGACAGGGGGGTCAGCAGATCACACCATACCCTGCAGCACGGGACAGGGGGGTCAGCATATCGCACACATACCCTGCAGTATGGACAGGGGGGTCAGCAGATCACACACCATACCCTGCAGCACAGGACAGGGGGGTCAGCAGATCACACACCATACCCTGCAGTATGGGACAGGGGGGTCAGCAGATAACACACCATACCCTGCAGTATGGGACAGGGGGGTCAGCAGATAACACACCATACCCTGCAGTATGGGACAGGGGGGTCAGCAGATCACACACCATACCCTGTAGTATGGGACAGGGGGGTCAGCAGATCGCACACCACCAGACGCTTGACACTCAAGGGCAGAACACGGAAGCGTCAGCAAATGAAATACCACCAAACGCTCTATAAGCTGCAACCCAGCTGGCGTCAGCGGTGAACAACGGTTAGAACGTTAAGCCTACGTCACAAAAACAACCCCAGCCACAAAATTCACCAGCGATCCTTGCCGCTCTCACCCCATACCCCGCCCGCATGCCTGACATTCTGCCCTGCCTCGTCCTCCCCCCCCCCCCCTGCCGCCCTAACCTTCATGATCGCCTCGTAGAGGGCGGCGGAGCGCGTGGCGCCGGCCAGGCTGATAGCCAGCTGGAGCACGGCCGGCGAGAACTCGGAGTCGGCCGGGCCGTCGTCGTAGTGCTGCATCACGTACACGGCCGCCGCCCACACGGCCAGGTCGTAGTCGTCGTTGTATCCCGGTACGCTGTGGACGGAGGGCGGTGAGCGACCCGGGCCGGCATGGAGCAGAGCCTCCCGGGACTGTCTGCACGCTGCGCCGGCGGTGATCCAGGCCGGACTGCGACAGCGACGGCGGTGATCCACGCCGGACTACGACAGCGCCGGCGGTGATCCACGCCGGACTGCGACAGCGACGGCCGGACGACAAACAAAACCCGATATACACGGGCATTAGGCCGCACAAACAAACAGGGACAGCGAAGGACGCTGTTCGCGACGTGACGTGAAGCTGTCCGTGACAGCAGGTGGTGCTGAACAGGCGTCGTGCGGTCGGGTCAGGTGCGTTGTAGCTGCTGTGGGACGGGGACGCATCGACTGCTCGGCTCACGTCGGCCGGCCGGACCACGAGCGGCCCGCCCCACCGCACGGCCGTGTGGCGGACCAGCGGCCAGCAGCGTCGACTCACGTGGCGATCTGCTGCAGGCCGAGCTGGATGAACTCGACCAGCGGCGGCAGCACGGCGCTGCTCAGCTCGCCCGGCCCCAGCTGCAGCAGGTAGAGGCAGCCGTGCAGCGTGGCCACGCGCGCCGGCGGCAGCGTGCAGCGCAGGCCCTGCTCGGCCGCGCGGCGCACCGTCTCCACCACCGTGGCCTCCCTCTGGCGGCCGGGTGACAAGGTCACACATGTCTGCTATGCGGCTATGTCTCCCACGCAGACTGTGGTGGGTGGCCGAGTGCCCAGCTGGGAGCTAGACTCGAACCTCATGACCTTCCGCACATGGCCATGGGGATGACACGCCCCCGACTGAGTCACGCCGTCCCCGCGGACGGTGGCGACGACTCGTGTCGGATTCGGCCGGCGTCACATGGCTTACGAGTGTCTAGCGTCACTTGGAACGCCTAATAGGAGCCACCCACTGTAACGAACCAGGCAGAAAAGTATCTCATCCCCCCCCCCCTCATCCATCCAGACTTGACACCGGCCATCTCACAGATGGTCCACCCCCGAAGCTGGAAGCACCGCCCTGCCCACATACCCAGTCCAGGCCGGCGGTCGCCGCTCACTCACCGAGTCGAGGACGGCCGCCGCCTTGCACAGCCCCAGCACCAGGTACTGCAGCATGACCTCGTCGTCGATGGGGTGGACCTGGTAGAGCGCCACGCAGCCGGCCAGCAGCCACTCGAACTGGGACCGCTCGGTCAGCAGGTCCGACAGCAGCACCGCCGAGCGCACCGTCTCCGTCAGCAGCGGCAGAGGCACTCCCATCTGGCGGCGGCCGGCACAAGTGTAGTTTCCAGAGCACGCCGCGCTCGCCGGAGATAACGAAGCCGAGCGTAGGAACGCCAAAAAAAACCGAGACACGTCCAAGTAGGAAGTGCGTGGGGAAACTCAAAGATAATGTTCCACATACGATTGGAGCACACATTAGATATGATGAAATAACCTCACGTTTAACTGCTGGCATGCTGTTACGTGGGAAAGTCTGCTCTGAACAACGAAATTTCTCTAGTTAGTAAATATGCTCCTCAGCACCTCGCTGTTTGATTACGTCATCGTACCTCGCACAACATCGATTGGGAGCAAATTGACGGCCGTCACACCCGGAAGTCGTGCTCACGAACGCCAGCTATGAAGGACTCGACAATGATATTTTTATCGGCCTTGATCGCTGCAAGGCCAATGGAATGGCAAAATTTAAACTGATGCCATTTTGGCGTCATGGATGCCTGGGTGACCTTAAAACAGACTCCCCCAAAATAGTCTATACAAATTCTAATAAGAAGGGCAGGACTATAAACTGCACCGAATGATCTTCAAGATGGCTATTTCAGTTGCATCCACATTCTATGGTGACGGTATCCCGAGAGGGCGGTGCGCGGCCCGCACCTCAGCGCGGCGGCGACACCGCACTGACCTCCGGCGCCATCCACTGGGCGTACAGCTGCAGCAGGAACACCAGGCACGAATTGATGTCGAGCCCGGCGGCCGCCAGCGCCGCGTCCCGGCCGCTGTGCGCCCCGTCTGCGACACAGCGGCGCCGCGAGCGTCAGCGGGCGGCGGAGTGGTGGAGCTGGCGCTGCACGTGCGGTCATTACCCGGGCTGTGACCCCAGCCAAACCGCCAGGCAGAAGCCCGCGCCGGGCTGGTCACCCGCTTCAGTGCCGGGGAAGGCGGACGCTCCAGTCCCCAGCGTGAATGGCAACTGCGCTCAGTGCATGTGACTTCTCCTACACCCTGGTTGGCTGCATTCAAGTTCGTCAAAGTGAAGGGTCAATGCTATTGGCATTGGACTGATTCTTTGGTAGTCAGAACCAACCACTTATCCTGACTTCGAGGTAGGCAGGAGAAGTGGGGCAGATACCAGGAAGAAAAGGGCAACAGAAAAGTTCTTACAGTGTCCCTTGAGTTACCGTAACCAGCGCGTTTTACACCCCCACGGCGAGGGAAGCAGGGTGGCGGGGGGCGGCTGGCAGCGCTCACCGTTGCCACTGATGACGCCCTGTAGGTATCGCAGCGACAACTGCCCGTGCCCGTACAATCCCGCGTCATGGCGCCTCTCCAAGTTTAGCTGACGCGCGAACGACATAGATGGCAGCAGCGGCGACTCGTCAACGGCGACCTCCAGCTGTTGCAGCGTGTGATGCAGGTGCAAGATAGAGCTGCGGGGATAAACCAAAAAACACGTTTAATTTATAGAAAAACTGCAAGATGCAAACGCTTCTTCTAAGATATTTTCCAACGTCTAATCCAACGCAAACCATAACAAATTACAGTGAAAATCACAACCACACACCACGACGTCCACCGCGTCGCATCGATCAACCCCGACTAAAACCGCACCGACCTAACACCACCCATCCACACGCATCGCACCGACCTCACACCACCCATCCACACGCATCGCCCCGCCTTGTCATGAGCAGACCTGGCCGTGCGCGGCCGGCCACTGGCCCACCTGCCCGGCACGAGGACGATCGGCTGGTGGCGGGGGTGGTGCAGTGTCGCGCTGACGCCCGGGTGGCCCGGCACCATGGCCGTCAGCGTCTGCAGCAGCAGCGACGTGATGCCGCGCACCGCCAGACAGTTGGTCTGCCGACGACACGAACACGGAGGCCGCCGTCAGCCGCTGGGCTCGGAGCACAGCGTCTCCGAGGCTGCACGGGGGGCGCTCACCGCCTCCGAGGCCGCGCGGACTGTGGGGCGCTCACCGCCTCCGAGGCCGCGCGGACTGTGGGGCGCTCACCGCCCCCGAGGCCACGCGGCCTCTCAGACACCGCCGCCGTGTGGACAGGTCTGATGCCGCTGCATTATACTGACATCAGGGGAGAGAGGTAGCTTCGATGACATCACTGCCACGTTCCGACTTTAATGAACTCGTTGAGCGCGGGCGCTCGTCCCAGCACACGAAGACCCAACGCAGGATCTGAAGGCTGGTCCAGCTCCTGCACTCTCCCTGGCTCTCCCGCGCAGCGCACTGTCACACAGCAGGCGTGACGCGCGCACTCGAAGGTC
>NW_023596746.1:6954737-7034794 GCF_011947565.3 Pollicipes pollicipes
AGGAGAGGAGAGAGAGAGGGAGGAGGAGAGAGAGAGAGAGAGAGAGAGAGAGGAGAGAGAGAGAGAGAGAGAGAGAGAGAGAGAGACCAGCCATACTCACAGGTCTCGGGCAGAGCTCCCTGCAATACACGCGTGATTCGATAGATGGCGTTGACGGCCAAGATGGTCCACTGGTTCTCGCGGCTGCCCAGGTACGTCAGTACGGTGGAGAAGCGCAGGCATCCGGCGGCCGTGCTCAGGAACACGCGCACGTGGCGCGGCAGACCCGACAGCCGGCAGGTCACGCTGCAGCGCAGCGCCTGGGGATGCGGCCGGACGAGGTTAGGTCAGCACTGGAAAGGACCGGTGCGCGTCAATTTACGATGACTCGAAGTGAGGGGGATAGCTCTAGATGTCTTTTGGTGTCTGACGCTGGGTCTTCGGAAGATGGAAATAAGTGCCATCATGGACTGAGCTGTTCACTGCGCGCGAAGGGGGCAATCGTAAACACGGATGCATGTATCAGTCGGAAACCGGACAGCATCACACATACTAGGCAGAAAGGGGAGAAAGACCAGGAGCAACATGTCTCTCACAATCATTTTTGAGTTATCTGGAGAAGCATTGTCCTACTACACACTCATGGTGAGAATCCTAGCGTCCTGCACATACATATTTTCGCTGACAGACGAGACGAAACGCCAGCATGTTGCCCTGTCCCAGTCCAGCCGTCTCTGACACTCATCGCCGCCAGCCGGCCGCTCTGCCAGAGCGCGGACCCGGTTCCGCAATGCCCTGCCCTGCCTGCCCTGTCCAGTCCTGTCCTGTCCTGTCCTGTCCTGTCCTGTCCTGTCCTGTCCTGTCCTGTCCTGTCCTGTCCTGTCCCGTCCTGCTCTGTTCTGTTCTGTTCTGTTGTTCTGCTCTGCCATGCTCTGCTCTGCTCTGCCCTGCCCTGCCCTGCCTTACCCTACCCTACCCTACCCTACCCTACCCTACCCTGCCCTGCCCTGCCCTGCCCTGCCCTGCCCCTGCCCTGCCCTGCCCTGCCCTGCCCTGCCCTGCCCTGCCCTGCCCCGCCACTGACCTCCAGGCAGAGGAGGGCGAGCCGAGCCAGCGCGCGGCCGGCCCGCTCCGGCGGCTCCAGGTGGCGCTGCGCCGTGTGCCGGCCGGCGCAGTAGGCCTGCGCGGCTGCGCTAAGGCGCAGCAGGCGCCGCCACATGGCCGGCTCCCGCAGCCGCTCCTCCAGCCGCCGCGTGTACTTGCGGTATCGGTCGCTGGCGAACGCCTGGCGACGGGTCACTGGTCAGCGTACCAGGCAAGGCAAGGGAGGGTCAGGAGTGCTAGTCACAGGCGAAGTCTTGCCGAACGAGCACAGCTAAAAACAACAGGTCTGAAACATGGTCAGAACGTGAAAACTGGTGAAAAAAGCAGGTGAAACAGTTCGTCACAGGGCCGGTCCGAACACCGTGTACCACAGTGCACGGGCCAGCTGTTGACTGCCTGCCGTACCTGGTCCGGCGAGGGCAACTGCTCACAGAGCTGGTCCAGGTGTTGACACAGCGCCACCTCCGCCGCCCCGTACAGCGCTGATTCTGAGAACTACCCACCATCTCCCGTCAAATGAAACGACGACCAGAGCTGACGTGGGCGAATGGAGATGTCAGACACGCAGGACACATAAAACCGACGCGTTTTACACAGTTAATTGATACACCTAATAATCAAATGAAACGCTCTGAATGACTGTCTGTAGTTTAGCAGACTGGTATGCTTAGAGAACATATGACAATTTCAACACGACGTCAGTACATGTATCAACCGTCGCTGACGAGCGACCAACAAATGGTAATTATAACATAACGCCAGCACATATATCAACCATCGCTGACGACTGACCAATCACCTGCTTCTGCGCCGAGAGCAATAAAGGCGATACCATCTGATCACAAGGTCATCCCATCGTGTCCGCAAGGTTAGACGCATTGCATCACCGGGAGTACTCACCGCATCACCAGCCAAGTTTGGACGAGTTCAGGATCACACCTGAATACCGCCGGCCGAGCCCAAGCTCCGCGGCCATACCTTGCCGCCATACCTTGACCCCGTTACGACGCAGGATGGGCGACGGCATGCAACGACAGCCTGCTAGTTCGGTTATACTGAGTTGCAAAAAACTGGCGCGCTATCACCCGAGACAGGCGTCCGAAGCGCTCACGGGGGACACGCGACCTGCGTCGGTTCGCTGCCGCCGGCGCCGCTGTCAGAGCCGCCCTGAGCAGCAGAGGGGCCGGTGCTGTCCGCGGCGCCGGCCGCCGGCGGCGGGAGCGGCGCGGAGCTCACCTCCGCCTTGCCCAGGCCGGGCGTGAAGCAGTGGCTCAGCACGGCCAGGTCCGTGCCCGGAGCCAGCAGGACGGCCTCCACCTCGTCACGGTCGAGGCGCGCCAGCAGGCGGGCGCACTCGCGGCCCGGGGCTGCGCTCCAGCCGCAGCTGGGGAGACGCGGGGGGGGGGGGGGGCGTCAGCGGCACCGGCCCAGTCCGACCGATCACAACACTGCCGGCATCCCAACAGAACACAACCTTCCGCAGCCTCCACCTTCTCGGTCACGGTCCAGCCCATGTGGCCATTCTTGGGTAAATCTCTAACAGCAAGTGTCACCTTGACGTTAGACAGGCAACAGAAAGGAAGCCGGAGCGCGGTAACCGGACGGTACCTAGGCCCTCGCAGGGTGCGCTCACTGCCGTACCAGTGACCTGGGGCACAGCAGGCCAACAGGTCAGCAGGTCAGCAGGTGGCGTTGCACCGCCGCACCACTCACGTGTCTCTGACCAGGTCGAGGAACCAGGCGCGGCCGGCGACGGCCGGCGGCCCGGCGACCGGCCGCGGTCCCCCGTCCGCTCGCAGCTCCACGGCCACGCCGAACGTCCGGCCCAGGCGAGTCAGCAGCGAGACTAGCTTCGACTGACTGCCGGAGGCGGGCCGGCCGGCCGGCGTCACGTCACGGGCGACGTCACGTCACAGAGCGCAGTCACGTAACGTCACATCAGGGCACGACAGCTGCTCACGGACTACCGGTGTGACGTCATGATTTTCTCCAGTGGATTGCATGCGCAACAAAAGCTCAGCATACGGAAAGCGACGCGCGCATGACATGTACAGATGCAGTGGAACACAAAGAAATTTAGCGATACGCTTGGCCACCTGCCGATGGAGCGCTCTTTTGGAAGAAGGGACAGATACGTGTCGAAAACGCACATGGACGTTCATAGGCTGACAACCATACACCTTCTCCTAGTGATGCATCAGCATTTCATCACAATCCGGTAGGTTCCCACAGAGTGAAAACAAAACTACGTGCTGGTACCGCAGTAATTCTCAGCATGCAATCAAAAGTGTGTGCGCCGTGGACGCACTATTGCTAACACATACCACATGAGTGTAGGCTCCTTGGAGATATTGTCAACAAGTTCATTGAAGTCTTCCTCCGATATCATACGATCTTCAGCAGCCAGCACGATCTCCAGCTTCCTGAAAGTTTTCAAACCAGCCAGTCGTCTTGTTATGCGGTAGGCGACCAAGTAACACCACGCAAAAGCGGAACGATCTCGCACGCATGACAAACCGCGAACACCCCACTGAACAGCGCAGATGACGAACAAGCTATGGGTGTAACCAATGGAGCGGTAAACGGTGCAAATGTGGGATGGGGGATGTCCTTTCCAACCTTCACAAAGCGGGACTTCATCCCAGTCCATTCTGGCCCGCTAACAGAGCGTTTTTCACATTTTAAGACCCAAAATGGCATTTTCAGGGCAGGTTGTCCCCTTCAATCCCCCAATCCTGATTTGACCCAGGGACCTAGTTAGCAACCCATCCCGTCATGAGGTGGCCACCCACTCCGGCTGATATTCCAGGACAGGCGGCGCCGCGGCAGCTCCATCTCGTACAAAGCCGCGCCGGTACAGGCGGCCCGTCATGACCTCATCAGAGCCTACTGACCTGCAGGCCAGCCGGACGACCTCGTCGGCCACGGCCAGGTGGTGCGACATCATCAGGCGGCGGGAGAGCAGCAGCAGGAGGGGGCCGTACTGGCCGGCCGGCGCGCCCTCCAGGCAGCGCAGCACGCGCTGAGCCATCAGGGGCTGACGGCCGGAGGCACGGGGTCACCGGGCGCCCACACAGCGGAGCAGCTCATACTGGCCGCCGAGGAGCTGTCTCAGCGGTCAGTGCGAGCAGGTTACATGCTGCGGCTGTCTGGCTGCACTGCCCTGACACTGCGCAGCGCCCATGCACAGCCAAATGCAGCATACGCGAAGCGCGCAACACGAGCCAGCCAATGGCGTGGGACACGCGAAAACCGGGCGTTTCAATCATCGGCTACGCTTGTGCTCGCGTGGCATGCTGTGTACGATATGCGATGACACACCACCTTAGATGACGGGCGACACGAGAGGCAGTTAACCAACCTAAAACCCTCCGCATCATCCAGCAGAACGATAGTTTCCTTCAGCTCCACGGGCACACCTGCCTCGACACAGCCTCCCCCCCCCCCCCCTCCCCCCCCCCCAACCTGGCCCGGACCCGTACCAATAGCCTGCCCTGAAGTCACAAGCCCTGGAATGGACCTCCCGGTCCCGCTGACGGGCCCGGCCTGACCTGACCGTGTGTCGCACCAGACCACCTGACCCCGTGCGCCGGAGCGCCACAGACCTGGTCCAGGTGCCGGCAGCGGGCGGCGATGGCCTGGATCAGCAGGCCGGACGCGGACGGGTTGCGGTGCAGGGCGTCCAGCATGTCGAAGACGGGCGGCTCGGCACTCAGCGCCACCAGCTCGGTGATGTGCGACGTCAGCAGCCAGGCCAGCAGCTCGCCGTCCGACGTGTTCTCGCACTGGCACAGCAGGGACACAGGTTACAGGGAGTCAGCAGCTCGCCGTCCGACGTGTCCTCACACTGGCGCAGCAGGGCCATGGGGCACAGGAGTCAGTAGCTCACCATATCACAGGTGTAGCAGGGACACAGGCCACAGGGAGTCAGCAGCTCACCACATCACAGGCTCTCACACTGGCACTGCAGGGACACAGGTCAAAGGGAGTCAGTAGCTCGCCGTCCGACGTGTTCTCGCACTGGCACAGCAGGGACACAGGTCACAGGGAGTCAGCAGCTCACCACATCACAGGCTCTCACACTGGGACAGCAGGGACACAAGTCATATCTAGCGAGCAGTGCACTGTCAGACCTTGTCCCACACGGGAAAGGCAGATGGAAGAGTGACACGAGGGCGGCCGAATCCTTTGCGCTCCGCCAGACCACTCATATCCAGCCAGCTAACCATAGCCAGTAGGCTGCAGCTGCTCAACCCCACGCATCACAACCAGCATCAAAAGGCGACCTGACACCCCAGCAGAGCCCAGCAAGGCGAGCCTTGTGCTTCACGCACCGCCAGATCACGCCAGGCACGAGAACAGCACCGCCCGGCGGGTGAGCGGCGCCGGCCCGCCGGCGGACTCTCACCATGTAGTCGCAGAGCAGGATCAGCGAGCCCTTCCTGACCAGGTCCAGCGCCAGGCAGCCGCCGGAGTCCCGGCTGGAGGCCAGGCTCAGTGAACGGATAGCGGGGCGTCTCAGGGGGGACACGCCGTGTGCACGCAACGCGATAAGGGCTCTCAGCGAACGCCATGCAGGTAGGCGTCAACACAGTGCACGAAAGGTTCGAGTTAACGCGGTGACGGTGCGAACGTCCGATTCCTAAGGCTTCACTGAGTGCAATCGCATGCGACCCAAGTGAAGCGCAACCCATGTCACAACTCGATGGAATAATCTCAGTGACAAGAATTATGATCAAGGAGTCCTACTCGGAGCTGGACAGCACCACGTGGGACCCAGCAGGAGCCGCTGCGCTGACCTGCTGCTGACCTGGTGCCGCCGAGGACTGACCTGGGGTCGCGCGGCGGCTGCGCCAGCGCGCGCCAGAAGTCGAGCTGGCTGTAGTTGAGCAGGGTGAGCAGGTTGCACCAGCAGAGCAGCAGCACCGGATGGACGGTGGCCAGCGTCAGGAAGGCCTGGTTGGCCGGCGTCAGGTCGAACAGACCCTCCGAGACCAGCCACATGGCGCAGCGCGCGCACTCGCCGAACGAGCCTGTCGGGACGGCCAACAGTGCAGACCGCTGAGGCAGCGGACAGAGCCCCAGACACGGCAGCAGACGGCAGCAGACACGGCATCAGACACGGCAGCAGACACAGCACCAGACACAGCACCAGACACGGCAGCAGACGGCAGCAGACACGGCAGCAGACGGCAGCAGACACAGCACCAGACACGGCAGCAGACGGCAGCAGACACGGCACCAGACACGGCAGCAGACACAGCACCAGACAGCATCAGATATAGCTCCAAACACGACATCAGACGGCAGCAGACACAACACCAGACACGGCAGCAGACGGCAGCAGATATGGCATCAGACGGCAGCAGACACAGCACCAGACACGGCAGCAGACGGCAGCAGACACAGCACCAGACACGGCAACAGACGGCAGCAGACACGGCAGCAGACACAGCACCAGACCATCAGATATAGCTCCAAACACGGCATCAGACGGCAGCAGACACAGCACCAGACACGGCAACAGACGGCAGCAGACACGGCAGCAGACGGCAGCAGACACAGCACCAGTCAGCATCAGATATAGCTCCAAACACGGCACCAGACGGCAGCAGACACAGCACCAGTCAGCATCAGATATAGCTCCAAACACGGCATCAGACGGCAGCAGACACAACACCAGACAACATCAGATATAGCTCCAAACACGGCACCAGACGGCAGCAGACACAGCACCAGACAGCATCAGATATAGCTCCAAACACGGCACCAGACGGCAGCAGACACAGCACCAGTCAGCATCAGATATAGCTCCAAACACGGCATCAGACGGCGGCAGACACAACACCAGACAACATCAGATATAGCTCCAAACACGGCACCAGACGGCAGCAGACACAGCACCAGACAGCATCAGATATAGCTCCAAACACGGCATCAGACGGCAGCAGACACAGCACCAGACACGGCAACAGACGGCAGCAGACACGGCAACAGACGGCAGCAGACACGGCAGCAGACGGCAGCAGACACAGCACCAGACAGCATCAGATATAGCTCCAAACACGGCACCAAACGGCAGCAGACACAGCACCAGTCAGCATCAGATATAGATTCAAACACGGCACCAGACGGCAGCAGACACAACACCAGACAAAATCAGATATAGATCCAAACACGGCACCAGACAGCAGCAGACACAACACCAGACAACATCACATATAGATCCAAACACAGCACCAGACATCATTGGACACAACACCATACACAGTGCCAGACAACACCAGACACAACGCCAGACAACACCACACACGGTACCAGACAACACCAGACGGCACAGACACAACATCAGACAGCATCGGACACAGCACCAGACAGCACCGGACACCGCAGCTCTGAACGGCAGCTACGGCGTCAGCTGCAGCTGAGCGGACAGCTCACATCAGCCGTGGTGGCTCTCCCGCCCCAGCTGACGCCAGATCGAGCCGCGCGCACTCGCGCTGTGACGTCCCCGGACGGGATTCGCAGGGTTCACCGCCCGAAGGCGCGCAGCGTTCCAAAATGCATCCAGTAGGGTATGCAGGATGTGAAGCCAAATTTGTGCTCCCGCAGTTCTGGCCCTCCGGCAGCCTCCGCAGGCGATTCCGTTGGTGCTAACCCGCTGCCCTTTGACCCGGAGCATGACATCTGACCTGCCCGACCCTTTAATGAAGCCGGAGGCGCTAAGATGCTGGGCTGATCGCCGCCCGGCTCGACGCTGGCTGGCCGGTTCTGAGCAAGGGAAGAGGCAACAGGCAGCCAAGCCCAAGCCGGGAGTGCAATAACATGACAACAAACATCAGCGTCTCTGCCACCCAAGTGGCCGAACATTGTAACACCCTAGTGCCACCTGTCTGGTGCCTCGGCGGTGCCCGGCAGACGAGCTCCGACGCTGGCGGCGGGCCCGGCGGTCCGCCGAGGACGGCCCGTGCGCGACACTCACCCGACTGCACGATGTAAATGGTGATCTGGAGCAGCTGGGCTATCAGCTGCGGCAGCAGCGTGGTGGTGCCGGACATGACCGGACTGGCCACGACCGAGGCCAGCTGGCCCACCAGCAGCTCCACCGACGACAGCAGGAACCTGACACAGCGGCGGCGTCACAAACAACAGCACCCTCTGTGGCGCAGGCTCGTACCGGGCTAGATAAGCTGCACCCGCTGGCCGAATGCTACACGTAGGCTGGCGGTGAAATAAGGTCCATACAGACGGCACATGGGTGCAGCCATCGCTGCTGCCTGTTCCGCTAAATCCCGGTCCCTCCCCTGACAACGAACTCCCACCAGCTGACGGCGCACTCTCCCTCACCCGACCACGATCTCCCTCCCGCTGATGGCGTACTGCCACCCCACCCGACCGCGATCTCCCGCCAGCTGATGGAGTACTGCCACCCCACCCGACCACGACCTCCCACCAGCTGATGGCGTACTGCCACCCCACCCGACCGCGATCTCCCGCCAGCTGATGGAGTACTGCCACCTCACCTGACCACGATCTCCCATCAGCTGATGGCGTACTGCCACCTCACCCGACCGCGATCTCCTGCCAGCTGATGGGGTACTGCTACCTCACCTGACCACGATCTCCCGCCAGCTGATGGCGTACTGCCACCTCACCTGATCACGATCTCCCGCCAGCTGATGGCGTACTGCCACCCCAACCGACCACGATCTCCCTCCAGCTGATGGCGTACTGCCACCTCACCTGATCACGATCTCCCGCCAGCTGATGGCGTACTGCCACCTCACCTGACCACGATCTCCCTCCAGCTGATGGCGTACTGCCACCCCAACCGACCACGATCTCCCGCCAGCTGATGGCGTACTGCCACCTCACCTGACCACGATCTCCCATCAGCTGATGGCGTACTACCACCTCACCTGACAACGACCTCCCACCAGCTGATGGCGTACTGCCACCTCACCCGACCACGATCTCCCTCCAGCTGATGGCGTACTGCCACCCCAACCGACCACGATCTCCCGCCAGCTGATGGCGTACTGCCACCTCACCTGATCACGATCTCCCGCCAGCTGATGGCGTACTGCCACCTCACCTGACCACGATCTCCCTCCAGCTGATGGCCGTACTGCCACCCTAACCTGACCACGAATCTCCCGCCAGCTGATGGCCGTACTGCCACCTCACCTGATCACGACTTCCCGCCAAGCTGATGGGTACTGCCACCCTCAACCTGATCACGATCTCCCGCCAAGCTTGATTGGCGTACTGCACTCCCCTGCTCACGATCTCCCTCCAGCTGATGGCGTACTGCCACCTCACCTGATCACGATCTGCCGCCAGCTGACGATGCACCGTCCCCTCACCTGACAACAATCTCCTGTGCGTTTACGGTACGCTGCCGGTTGCCGTAGAGTTCGGTGGTGGCCAGGCCGAGATCGTCGACGCGCGCCAGCAGCACCTCCTCGCGCACGTGCGTCACCAGCACGCGCAGCAGGGCAGAGAGCATGCCACCCCAGCGCTGCACGTCCGACACCGACGACTGCCGGCGGCGGCGGGCCGGCACGCGGTCACGTCACGGGAGCGGCAGGGGCGGGAGGTCAGGGAGCAGACGTCAGTGGCGGGAGGTCAGAGCACACTCGATGGGGGGGTTGTCGTTCGCCCCGGCCAGTGGTGACGCGATGGCGTTCACTTGGCTTGGTTTGGGCAGCGCAGTTGGGGTCTAGACCCGACTATGATCACATGGAAGACTGAACAAAAAACCTCGCTTAAAGAACCGCTTTCTGAGAGATGTCGTTAGCCAGGTCGCCCACGTCGCACCAGAAGCTGGTCCGAAGCCTGCGCGCGTCCGCCTGGTGTGGCCACACGCCGCGACAGTGCCGGCTCTGGCACAGCCCGGCCGGGCCTGCCTCGGCGCGTGTCCACAGCGGGCGCCCGCGCCCTGCCGGCGCCGCCTACTGACCACGCCGACGGGCTGCCGGAGCAGCGTGGCGAGCAGGTCCTCGGCCGGGCGGACAGCGCGCGGACAGAGCGCCGCCAGCAGCCGGTGCAGCGCCGCCAGCGCCGCCGCCGAGTCCAGCCGCACGTGCAGCTGCAGCAGCGGTGGCAGCAGGGCGTCCAGCGCGGCGCGCGAGGCCAGCCGCCAGCGCTCCTCGCCGTCGCGCCGCGACTCGCAGACGGCCAGCGCCACCAGCTCCAGCACCTGCCGCCGGCAGGATGACTGTCATACACAGACGGACAGCGCCACCAGCTCCAGCACCTGCCGCCGGCAGGGTGACTGTCATACACAGACGGCCAGCGCCACCAGCTCCAGCACCTGCCGCCGGCAGGGTGGCTGTCATACATAGACGGCCAGCGCCACCAGCTCCAGCACCTGCCGCCGGCAGGGTGACTGTCATACACAGACGGACAGCGCCACCAGCTCCAGCACCTGCCGCCGGCAGGGTGACTGTCACACACAGACGGACAGCGCCACCAGCTCCAGCACCTGCCG
Source organism: Pollicipes pollicipes (assembly GCF_011947565.3). Taxonomy (NCBI): domain Eukaryota; kingdom Metazoa; phylum Arthropoda; class Thecostraca; order Pollicipedomorpha; family Pollicipedidae; genus Pollicipes; species Pollicipes pollicipes. The sequence continues at coordinate 6,965,314 of NW_023596746.1, forward strand.
CCGGCAGGGTGACTGTCATACACAGACGGACAGGGCCACCAGCTCCAGCAAATCTCACATATCTCAGTGCACTTGGATACTCCGGAATCTAGCCTGAGTTTCCCAGCTCCCAGTGTTTCGTCTCCACACGTCACAACACCCCTCCCTACACGGCCGGGTCCGGCGGCACCGCACCTCCGGGTACTGGATGAGTCGGAGCAGCATGCTGAGCAGCACCTCCTTCTGCGCCTCCAGCTCCTTGACGTCCTGCACCGACGGTCGGGTCGACACGAACAGGTCCTCCACGATGGGTCGCAGGGCTGGTAGCGCTGCAGGGCAAGGGGCGGGTCAGGGCGCGGACCACGCTCGGCGGAGCGTGCCGGCCTCGGCGACAGCCTCACACGCCAGCTGAGCAACAGCCCTGGCGGGACAGCGCCTGCCTCGGCGACAGCCTCACACGCCGGCTGAGCAACAGCCCTGACGGGACAGCGCCTGCCTCGGCGACAGCCTCACACGCCGGCTGAGCAACAGCCCTGACGGGGACAGCGCCGGCCTCAGCGACAGCCTCACACGCCGGCTGAGCAACAGCCCTGACGGGACAGCGCCGGCCTCAGCGACAGCCTCACACGCCGGCTGAGCAACAGCCCTGACGGGACAGCGCCTGCCTCGGCGACAGCCTCACACGCCGGCTGAGCAACAGCCCTGACGGGACAGCGCCTGCCTCGGCGACAGCCTCACACGCCGGCTGAGCAACAGCCCTGACGGGACAGCGCCGGCCTCAGCGACAGCCTCACACGCCGGCTGAGCAACAGCCCTGACGGGACAGCGCCGGCCTCAGCGACAGCCTCACACGCCAGCTGAGCAACAGCCCTGACGGGACAGCGCCGGCTCGGCGACAGCCTCACACGCCGGCTGGCAACAGCCCTGACGGGACAGCGCCGGCCTCAGAGACAGCCTCACACGCCGGCTGAGCAAACAGCCCTGACGGGACAGCGCCGGCCTCAGAGACAGCCTCACACGCCGGCTGAGCAACAGCCCTCACGGGACAGCGCCTGCCTCGGCGACAGCCTCACACGCCGGCTGAGCAACAGCCCTGACGGGACAGCGCCGGCCTCAGCGACAGCCTCACACGCCGGCTGAGCAACAGCCCTGACGGGACAGCGCCGGCCTCAGCGACAGCCTCACACGCCAGCTGAGCAACAGCCCTGACGGGACAGCGCCGGCCTCGGCGACAGCCTCACACGCCGGCTGAGCAACAGCCCTGACGGGACAGCGCCGGCCTCAGAGACAGCCTCACACGCCGGCTGAGCAACAGCCCTGACGGGACAGCGCCGGCCTCAGAGACAGCCTCACACGCCGGCTGAGCAACAGCCCTCACGGGACAGCGCCTGCCTCGGCGACAGCCTCACACGCCGGCTGAGCAACAGCCCTGACGGGACGGCGCCGGCCTCAGCGACAGCCTCACACGCCGGCTGAGCAACAGCCCTGACGGGACAGCGCCGGCCTCAGCGACAGCCTCACACGCCGGCTGAGCAACAGCCCTGACGGGACAGCGCCGGCCTCAGAGACAGCCTCACACGCCGGCTGAGCAACAGCCCTGACGGGACAGCGCCGGCCTCAGAGACAGCCTCACGCGCCGGCTGAGCAACAGCCCTGACGGGACAGCGCCGGCCTCAGAGACAGCCTCACACGCCGGCTGAGCAACAGCCCTCACGGGACAGCGCCGGCCTCAGAGACAGCCTCACACGCCGGCTGAGCAACAGCCCTGACGGGACGGCGCCGGCCTCAGAGACAGCCTCACACGCCGGCTGAGCAACAGCCCTCACGGGACAGCGCCGGCCTCAGAGACAGCCTCACACGCCAGCTGAGCAACAGCCCTGACGGGACAGCGCCGGCCTCAGCGACAGCCTCACACGCCAGCTGAGCAACAGCCCTGACGGGACAGCGCCGGCCTCGGCGACAGCCTCACACGCCGGCTGAGCAACAGCCCTGACGGGACAGCGCCGGCCTCGGCGACAGCCTCACACGCCGGCTGAGCAACAGCCCTGACGGGACAGCGCCGGCCGGGCGCCCATGGAGCGCATCAAAACAGCTTCACAGTGCAGCGGGACGGGATGGACGAGGACTCGGCTCCGCTCGGCACATACCGTACGCCTCAGGCGACTGTCCGCTGGCCACCAGGCCGTCGCAGAGCTGGATCACCTTCGGGATCGACACCACCGTCTTGGAGTGGTAGCGCTCGTAGGAGAGCACCACCAGGAAGCTGAAGATGGCCGGGATCACCTGGCTGCCCTCCCTGGTGAGCGGCGCAGGACGGCGTCAGGCGAATACGGGCGGCCGACGCGGCGCGGCCGGCGCGGAGGCGGGGCACGGCGCGCCGACACGGGCAGACACGAGCGACCGATCAGTGGCCAACGCCGTCGGTCGGTGGTCCACGAGCGGCGGGTTATCATCACACGCTAGCAGGAACACAGCACGCCGTCTGTAACGAAACCGCTAACAGACAACAGTGTAAGGGAGCTCGTTGAACAAGAGAACGAGAGCGTACATTACGGAGCAGCGCATTCTCCATCACCAATGACAGCACCCATTCTACGCCCGCAGACGTGACCGCCACGCCGACGGCTGGCCAAATTCAGGGAGCCCGCAGCCCTCTGCAACCCCGCGCCGCCGCGTACTTCATCTGGCCCTCCTCCACGTATTCCAGCTGCTTGATGACGTAGCCGATAAAGATCTGGTCGGCGTCCAGCAGGCAGTAGTTGACGCGCAGCTGCACCAGCTGGATCAGCAGCCAGAGCACCTGGTTCTGCACGTCCGGATCACTCGTCACCGTGTACAGCTGCAGACAGACGTCACGGGGATGTGTCAGCACGCGGCCGACGTCTGACGCAGTGCCGGCAGCAGACTGAAGAACGGCATACTGTAGGCTATAGACGAAAGGCCACAAATGTAGGTCAGTGTAATTCACGGAAAAGGTTATCACTCGCTGCCAGCGCTGTCTTTATCTTGCAGTCAATTGTGATGCGTTTCTATGCCGTCCTTCACTACCCTCAGCGTCACGGCCGGCCCAATTGACCTCAGTAACTACACTTGGGAGGGCATTTGGCCGGTCGGCCGCCCAGCACCAGCCGCTGAGCGCGCCGAGGAGTCCTGGACGCCCTGCACAGGTCACCAGGCTACGCCAAGCGGGCAGCTGCCGGCAGCCAGGGTCCGATCCGGCCGATGACACCACCTCTCGACCTTTAGACCGGGTGGAAGCACTGATCAAGCCTGTACTGAGGAGCACGCAGCCCAGGTCTGGCACACCGGCCGGCTGGCTAACGGACCACACTCTGGTCACAGCCGGCGGACATCTGCCATCAAGCCACCTGCCAACTGCCAGCCAGCCAAGCCAGTCAGCTGCCATCAAGCCAGCTGCGTCACAGGGTGAGTGTGTTGAGCTGCGTCACAGCCGGTAGGTCCCCCCCCCCCCCTCATGCAAGCTCGCCGGCTGCGCTGGCCCGCCGCCGCCCTTCGGCCGACGCCGCACCTTGAGCGCCTTGATGACGGACGGCTCGAAGACGCGGATGTAAGAGGCCAACGCCTGCTTGTCGGTGCCGCGCGGCGCCGCCTGTCCCGGCCGGCGGCCGTCGTACTCGGGCCGCGGCGGCGCCCTGCCGAGACAAGGCCGGCGGCCGGCGTCAGCATGCTGTCGTCATCGGCACCAGGCAGCCTGGCTGCGGCTCCCCGACACAGCAGTGGTGGGCGTGGCACGTACGCACACGGACGCTGCGACCCGAGAGTATTCCTCCACTTGAAATAACGTCAAGAGGCCACTGATCGGTAATAAACTGACACGAATGTGAGCCCTACTGCATGTTTTCACGGCGGCAGTGTCCGCCCCCCTCTCCGGCGTCCCACCGGTCTGGGACCCGGCCTAAGGTCTGACTCAGTGTCCGCCCCCTTCCCCGGCTTCCCACCGGTCTGGGACCCGGTCCAAGGTCTGACTCAGTGTCCGCCCCCTTCCCCGGCTTCCCACCGGTCTGGGACTCGGTCCAAGGTCTGGCTCAGTGTCCGCCCCCTTCCCCGGCTTCCCACCAGTCTGGGACCCGGTCCAAGGTCTGACTCAGTGTCCGCCCCCTTCCCCGGCTTCCCACTAGTCTGGGACCCGGTCCGGGGTCTGACTCAGTGTCCGCCCCCTTCCCCGGCCTACCACCGGTCTGGGACCCGGTCCGGGGCCTGACTCACGCGAGGTCGCCGGCGGTGAGGCGGCGCGTGCTGGTCACAAAGCCGGTGAACTCGACGTAGGGTCCGTTGACGCAGGCCTGGTACAGACTGGGCTCGTCCAGGTCTGCCGCGCAGGCCGGCGTCGGCGGACAGCGGGCGCACTCCCCGCCCGCCTCCGCCGAGCCGAACATGGCCCGCAGCAGCTGGAACACGGCGGCCAGTCAGCCGACGGCGGCCAGGCCCTCTGTGGAGTCGGTCACGGCCCACCGCACACTGCGCCTGGCCTGATACCGTGCGTTCAGTGCACCATGCTGGGAGACATGAGGGCCTACTAACAGGTCCGCAGCGAGCCAACACTGCACGGACGTCCGCGATGCCTAACGCCCGTCTTTCATATGACCACCGCTCTCTCCGCCGGAGGTACTCTTGGCATACCCACGAAGCATGCAACAGACTGGAACAAAGCAGCATGGCCTCTGTGCGCGCGTTGGATTTAGCACGTGGTCGGGTGGGGGTCAAATTGCCCCCCCCGAAGGTTTTTCCGGAATGGTTTCCGAACGGCGCAGCGTAACCGCGCAAAATTTTGCATAGCTGTAGACAATTAAATTGCGGTTCGTCCGACATCAAAACATTTAGATGTGTCCTGTAAGGCCACCAACCTATGGCCGGCCAGTGAGCCATGATTGCGAAGTCAATTTCTGGGGAATCGCTCAACGTGATCCACGACGGAGTTTTAAGCGCGGCCATACATCTCTGATATACTTTCTTAGGAAGCACAACAATTGAATAAACAAATTACATTGACCTAGTGTCAGATATGAAGGTCAGACCAAGATCAAAACCATCGCGTTTTATTATTCCACGGTTTACTGTAAAGGGTAGTTTCTGGTGCCCATTTCGAATTCATTGATAACAGGAACCGCATTATACACCTTCCATGGACTTTAGGTCAGAAAAGGTCGCTGACCTAAAATGAGCCAGGTCAACATTTTGTTTTTAGGAGCATACTGCCTAGCATAATCTTTGCCGCTCATTCAATTGCAAAACCCAAGGCATTCTTGTATGCTTTTGGTCACCATGACCTTCAAAAGGTCAAACAAGGTAACTGACCTTCGATGAGCTTGTGACCTTTTGCTCAGTTATTTAGGTTCTAGGGGCCCTTTGAAGACCAAGCGGAATTTGATCTTGCTTGACCTCATTTGGCCCGAAGGTCATGACCTAGGAACCTAAAACTTTAAACTAAGTGATTTCACGAACAGGTCAACACACCCTGTAAATTTGGTGTCCCTAGCTCTCTTAATTCCTGCGATATCAGGGTCGCACTGACCCCCCACCCGGGCGTGAATTAAAGAACGAGACTCGTGCGGAATAGCCACCTGTTGCCAAAAGCCACCCAGATGTGTGCGATCCCATCACTGCCAACCGCGACGTCAGACCAGTGTCCCGACCGTGTCTGCAGACATGCCGGTGTCTGCTGCAGGACGTCTCACCTGCAGCACGCAGTGCAGGGAGCGGGCCGGAGTCAGCCGGATCAGCGCGCTGAGATAGCCCAGCAGCTCCTCGGCCAGTGGCGCCGCCTGGGCCGTGCCGACCAGCTCCAGCAGCACGCCCAGCGCCGTCAGGCTGGCCTCCAGCACGCCCAGCAGCCGGGCTGAGCTCTGCGTGTTCAGCGTGATCTGGCGGACCGCGGCGCGGCGGACAGACGTCAGCGGCGGAGGGCGGGAACATACAGGAGATGCGGCGGACAGAGGACAGACGTCAGCGGCGGAGAGCGGGAACATACAGGAGATGCGGCGGACAGAGGACAGACGTCAGCGGCGGAGAGCGGGAACATGCAGGAGGTGCGGCGGACAGAGGACAGACGTCAGCGGCGGAGGGCGGGAACATGCAGGAGATGCGGCGGACAGACACCAGCGGCGGAGAGCGGGAACATACAGGAGGTGCGGCGGACAGACGTCCGCGGCGGAGGGCGGGAACATACAGGAGATGCGGCGGACAGACACCAGCGGCGGAGGGCGGGAACACACAGGAGGTGCGGCGGACAGACGTCAGCGGCGGAGAGTGGGAACATACAGGAGGTGCGGCGGACAGACGTCAGCGGCGGAGAGTGGAAACACACAGGAGATGCGGCGGACAGACACCAGCGGCGGAGGGCGTGAACACACAGGAGGTGCGGCGGACAGACGTCAGCGGCGGAGAGCGGGAACATACAGGAGGTGCGGCGGACAGACGTCCGCGGCGGAGGGCGGGAACATACAGGAGATGCGGCGGACAGACACCAGCGGCGGAGGGCGGGAACACACCGAAGGTGCGGCGGACAGACGTCAGCGGCGGAGAGTGGGAACACACCGGAGGTGCGGCGGACAGACACCAGCGGCGGAGAGTGGGAACACACCGAAGGTGCGGCGGACAGACGTCAGCGGCGGAGAGTGGGAACACACCCGAGGCGATGATCGGCTGCGATGCGTAGGCATGGGCGGAAATGTCGCGGAGCAGAGGGGGGGGGGGGGGGGGGGGGGAATAGAGAAACGACGTTGACATTATTTCGCACCAAGGAATACTCTGAGTGCATGACCTCCATCCTGTCATTGGGGCTTTACGACGCACTCAGCTGCTGAGGCTTTATGGCGTCGCCTGCCTCTCACCCTGGCAGGAAGAACGGGCACCGCGGGGAATCGAACCCTGTACCTCTGGATTCCCAGACGCGCAGACTACACTACCGGCACCCTTTTTTGAGTGTATGAAACATCCATCAATGACTCATGGCACGTGTCAACGCAGAGTACACAATATTATATCTTAACCGGTTGGTGTTTGGCGATTCCGGCGAATACATCCGCTCCTCTATTGGGTCGAGTACATGCAGTTTCATAGCTCCGTTGTCTTTCACTACTTTACGCATCCCTCCCTGTAACACTTCTGAGGAATCTGACACCACGTAGCGGTGGTGAACAGGAAACGCGATGCACGACTTAGGAAATAGCGCGCCCAACTTAGCCCGTGATGCGCAATCGCTAGGCATAACGAATGTCGTTTGGCGGAAATTTCAGTAAAAATTCGGAGTATTGCAGTACTTTGTATGTCTCGTAGATCGTCCTGAGCATGGCGTACAGCTTCTGGTATTCGGTGGAAGACATGAAGAAGCCCACGCTCTGACTGGCCTTCTTGTCTGCTTCCTTCTCATCCCGCTCCTGGGGAGCTGCAAACGGATAATTGCCAATCTGAGTGGGCCGTTTGAATGGCCGTAAGATCGGCGCATGTGAGCGTTCTAGTAGACAGAATTATCTGGAAAAATAATACTGCACAGGAGTAAACAACCACAATTATCAACAAAATCACATTACAAAGGATTAAACAACTATGCAGCACAACCAAATTGCCTTACAAAAAATTACAAAGCAGTCCGCGTTACACAATTTGTGCCTCGGTAACGGCAACTAAATACAATTGCCTCCATGCAAAACTATATACATCCTTAACAAGCATTCAATGTGCTGGTACGTGTAGGCGAAGGGAGAGGGGCGGCAGCGACGCACACCGGACGTGGAGCGGGCGAGAGCCGGCGCGACCGGCGCTCCTCCGCCGGCCGGCGCACGTACCGGCCTTGTCGGCGGCCGCGGCCGGCGCCGGCGTCGGCGCCGCCCCCGCCTTGGCGCGCTCCGGAGTGGCGCGCCGCTTGATCGGGGACAGCGCGCTGGCCGACGGGAAGCCGGGCAGGCCGGACCTATCGGCGCGCGCGAGACGGTGACGTTACGTCAGAGGCGGGACACGTCATACAGGGGCTGACGGGCGCCGACATCGCCTCTGACGGATTTACGGCCTGTGCGGCCCGCTACACAGGCACCAGTCGGTGTGACAAGCGCCCCAGCAGGTGTCGGTCAGCTGACCAACACCTGCCGACCTGACCCATCGGCCTCCTCCCGCGGCCCACCCGTCCCCGGAGCCCCGTCCCCGGAGCCCCGTCCTCGGAGCCCCGTCCTCGGAGCCCCGTCCTCGGAGCCCCGTCCTCGGAGCCCCGTCCCCGGAGCCCCGTCCTCGGAGCCCCGTCCCCGGAGCCCTGTCCTCAGACCTCGGGCCGACCCGCCACCCCTGACCTGCTGGGCGGCGTCACGGGCGTGCAGTCGCCGGCCAAGTGGGTGTAGATGTTGAGCAGGCGCATCAGGTGCGCCACCAGCGGCTCCAGCAGGTCCCAGTTGGCGCGCAGCCGGTCGTCGCGGCTCTGTGAGGGCCGCGCCCGCTGCTGGTGCACACAGATGCCTGGCGGGCACGGACGGCCGGGTCACGTGGGCCGCCGGCGGTGGCTAATACGAGACGGCCGGGTCACGTGGGCTGCCGGCGGCGGCTAACACGGGGCTGACCGGACCACACCACAAATGAAGACATCCGGGCGTTTAAGGCATCTGAGGCTTCCCACAGCTACGCAAACTGGTGGTCTTTCTGCTCATTTTCCGTTGCCACCGCGGTGCCAGTCAATATTCCATTAAAATCAATGGCGCTGGTGACAGAAGTCTGGTAAATGGCACATCAAGACCGGGATTTCCGTCAGCCGTAAGAGCTTTCTCAATCAGAGAAGGCCACGGCGCCGATGACAAAGTGACAAATGACCAGCCGTCTGCTTCGGCACTAGCCGGGGCAGCCGGGGCAGCCAGGGCAGCCGGGGAAGGTGGGGCAGGCGGGGCAGCCGGGACAGGCAGGGCAACCGGGGTAGGCCGGGCAGCCAGGGCAGCCAGGGCAGCCAGGGCAGCCGGGGCAGGCGGGGCAGCCGGGACAGGCAGGGCAACCGGGGCAGCCGGGCAGTCGGGGCAGCCGGGGCAGCGGGGACAGACACGGCAGCCGGGGCAGGCCAGGCAGGCAGGGAAGCTGGGGCATGCTGGGCAGCCAGGGTAGCCGGGGCAGGCAGGGCAGCCAGGGCAGCGGGCAGACTGTCGGGGCGACTCACCGGCCGCCAGGTTGGCCGCCAGCGTCAGAAGGTTGGCGTGCGACGTCAGGTCGTGCATCAGGTGCGTGGCCGTTGCCATGGAGACGCACAGCTGGTACAGACCGCGACGGTACCTGCGCCCAGGTGGCGGCGGTGAGGCAGTGTCGGCATACACGGGAGACACGTACGTGAATTAAGGACTGTGTGCACTGCTACGAGTATTCTAGTCTTACACCAAAGTCTACACAAATAACCGCCCTTCCGCAAAACAAGATCACGAAGCGAAAACCGAGAGGGTGGATACATTAACAACAGCTTGAAGAGCAAAACGAATGAAGGCATGGACCAACCGCCGCCACTGATATAGTCATGCAGGTAATTGTAGCAGTACACATCACGCCCAATCCAGCAACATTGCATTGAGACCCCGCGAAGGCCGAGCCCACTGTCAGCACTGCGCGCCGTCGAGCCCCGGCCCGGCCCCGGCCCCGACCCCGACCCCGACCCCGACCCCGACCCCGGCCCCGGCCCCGACCCCACCGCCAGCGGCACACGTCGGGCGGGGCGCTCACCGTTTGTGGTCCACCTGCCAGGCCTCCGGGTAGGCCGTGGCCGGGAGCCTCTCCATGAGGGTGCGCAGAGCCAGCAGCGCGCCAGACTGTGGGCGGCGGCGGCAGGCGGCGGTCAGGGTCCCCACACCGTGACAGGGCGCGAGGCCGAGCCGTGCCGGGACGCACGCCCTCGCTAGAGTCGGCTACTCACGGGTAACACAGCTCGGCACGCTCGTGAGGCGCCCAGGCGGCGCAGGGAACCACCGGGCGTAGTTCACCAAGACAAATGTCAAGGATCTATTTTACTGGTGCACTATACCCTTAACGCTCAATATCAATCCGCTGCGATCACGTAACTAACCACTGCTGTCTCGGTTCTATGACTGGCGACCGTCAGATCACACAATTTGCTCAGCCACTCATCAGTGGCTACCTCCCAAACAATGTCACGCATCAGTTACATTCGCCCAGTATCATCTTCATGTGCGCATGCCAGCCAGTACATAGCTGTAGCTGGGCTCCCTTCTCAGACAACCCTCCGGGCCTGGAACCCCGCGCCGCCCTCTCCAACACCCCACAGTCGGGACAGCTGCGGCGCCCTGCCTCCACACCGGCTCTCTCACCTCCATGTGCCTGGAGTCGGTCATCGTGAGGATGTTGACCAGCCTGCCGACGACGGCCGAGAGCGCGGCGCCGGCCGGCGGCTCGGCTCGACCGGCGGCGTCGAACGGCGGCACGGCGCCGCGGCCCGGCCCGGTCACGCGCAGCCCGCTGCCCCACGGCTGCGGCCGCGCCAGCAGCGCCGCCCGCCGGCGCGCCGCCGCCTCCGCCGTCCAGCCGGCCTCCGCGTCCGCCGCCGCCACCGCCGCCACCTGCTGCACGTAACTGCGGCGCACGGCGCAGAGGTAATGCCAGGGACAACGCGCACGTCGCCACCGAGCGGCAGGGTGTCACGAATACCCTCATCGCCAGCAACGATCTAGTACAATACACGCCTTCCTGATTCTACAGCTTACGTATTCAAGAACAGCAACACGATTTAATTTTTCATTCACTTAAGGCAGAGATACACATCACGGATTGTGTCAAACAGCAGTCCGGCTTTGGACAAACAATGTCCAGCTGGCAATCCCAGCGCCACTGTCCTTGAGACGCGTGACACACCACCAGCGCCCACGGCCCACCCACCTGAGGAGGGCGGCGGCGGCCGCCTGCTGCACACGATGGTCGGCTTCCTCCAGCAGGCGCAGCAGCAGATCGTCCAGCAGCAGCTGCTGGTAGCTGCTGCCGTCGTCGGCACCCCAGCGCCAGAGCAGCTCCAGCTCCAGCAGCGGCAGCGTGCCCACCAGCGCGCAAAGATCAACCTGACGCCAGAGAAGCCGTTAGCCGCCGGCAGAGCCGGGTATTCCTGGAGATCCCATGAGGTTCGCCTGCCGTTGACGGAGCACGCTGGCCGATAGCGCACGCTCATCAGTTGTGAAATCGGACTACACTACTCGTAACAGGGACGAACAACCAGAACAACCAGACAGCACGGGCGATGTACAGGCCAACACATTCGATCAAACAACCAGACGACGGACGAACCAGGCGGACGGACGGACGAACGGCCAGAACAACCAGACAGCACGAGCGATGTATAGGCCAACACGTTCGATCAAACAAGCGCAAAGACGATGCGTGGGAGACGCGTCTCCCACCGCGTCTCGGCGTCTCCCACCGTTAGCGCATCGAGCCGTTCCGCCGCCAGCACCTCCCACCGCCCCTCAGCGGGCGGGCCGTACCTTGACGAGCCAGTAGCTGCTGTCGGCGAGCCGGAGCAGCGCGGCCAGCAGTGGCAGCAGCAGGCGGCACTCGGCTCCGCGCAGCAGCGGGCCCACGCACTGAGCCACGCCGTCCAGCGCCTGGCGAGTGGCCACGTGACTCCCGTCTAGCAGCACCTGGCGGGGCGGGCGGGGCGGCGCTGCGGTCACGGATAGCGGCACGCCTCTCCGAGAGTTACTGACAGCGGCACGCCTCTCCGGGAGCTAGAGACGGCGGCACGCCTCTCCGGAAGTTAGGGACGGCGGCACGCCTCTCCGGAAGTTAGGGACAGTGGCACGCCTCTCCTGGGGTTGGGGGCAGCAACGCGCCTCTCCTGAAGTTAGGGACAGCGGCACGCCTCTCCGGGAGTTACTGACAGCGGCACGCCTCTCCGGGAGTTAGGGACGGCGACACGCCTCTCCGGAAGTTGGGGACAGCGGCACGGCTCTGCCGGAAGTTAGGGACAGCGGTACGCCTCTCCCGAAGTTGGGGACAGCGGCACGCCTCTCCGGAAGTTGGGGACAGCGGCACGCCTCTCCGGAAGTTAGGGACAGCGGCACGTCTCTCCTGGAGTTGGGGGCAGCGGCACGCCTCTCCAGGAGACAGAAAGTGAAGCTCAGCCTGCCCGGGGCGTTTCAGAGCTCCCACAGCTGTCACAGCTATCAAAGTTATCACGGCTATCACGGCTATCACGGCCCCGGCGGGCACTCGCGGCAGTCGTACCGTTACGCACCGCACCCCAAACCATCTATGATTACATCCACAGTTACATCTGCGGATATCCTCATTTTCCTTTACCGCTGACACAGACTCTCCAGCACACACAGGCTGCTGGCACACCTGTCCGGCGGTGGGTCGGGGGTGTGTTCCCGGCGCCCAGCGCCCGGTGTCCGGGCAGCAGGGCGGCTCACCTGCTGCAGCTGCGCGAGCAGAGTCTGCGGCTGCAGCTCGGGCGGCGGCTCGACGTCGGCCGACGGCTGCAGAGCCACGGCGCGCAGGTAAGCGCCGGCCAGCTGCGCCGCCGCGCCGCGCAGCTGCGGGTCCGCGTCCGAGACGAACCCGAACACGTCCCGCAGGTGCTGACAGGTGGCTGAGGGGGAGGGGGGAAAGCATGGTCAGAGACGAACCCGAGCACGTCCCGCAGGTGCTGACAGGTGGCTGAGGGGAGGGGGGAAAACATGGTCAGAGACGAACCCGAACACGTCCCGCAGGTGCTGACAGGCGACTGAGGGGGAGGGGGGGGGGGGGGAAACATGGTCAGAGACGAACCCGAACACGTCCCGCAGGTGCTGACAGGTGGCTGAGGGGGAGGGGGGAAAACATGGTCAGAGACGAACCCGAGCACGTCCCGCAGGTGCTGACGGGCGGCTGAGGGGGGGGGGGGGGGGCCATGAGACAACGACATAATCAAACAAATGACTGTGACCGACGAACATTCCGCAAAACACAAAATATGTTACAATGTTCTCGTATCTCATAGAGACTTCTAAAATGCTTACAAGCCTGAATGTGCCATCACGCCTGCAGCACAGGGGACCCACTCACAGGCCTCAGCAGCCCCTCCGACACGGCCGGGGGTCAGCGGCGCTCACCCGATTCCGGGTCCTTGTCGATCAGCAGAGGCAGCCTCAGTATGTCGGGCATCAGGGCGACAGCAGCGCTAATACAGTTCACACTGAGCACCTTGATGCTCACGCGAACTTCTCTGTCGGGCCTGAGGCGACAAATGCACAAGTCAGTGACACAGTGCAGTTGGGAATGTATGCGCGATTACGGACATAGACACTGGAGCAACGCGCACAATGTGTGCCACAGCTTTATCCGTTAGTTGTTTTGCATACACACAGATGGCACCCGACGCCTCATTCCGTTCGCAGTCAGGCAAAACAAGAAGTCTCAAGCTGAACAGGACAACGGGTTCAGACTCGCGCCCGCCCCACCTGAGACCGCTAGGCTGGCCCGTGAGCAGGTAGCGCGAAGCGACCAGCCGACAGCAGTAGAGCAGGGGTACGCGGCCGTCCGTCAGCGAGCCCACGTCACCGGCCGGCGCTCTCTGTGGAGGACGCACGCGAGCCTGCTCAGTCGGCCCTCCAGGCGGGCCACGTCACCAGAACCAGGTCAGGTGACGTCAGCATCTGTGCCATCTCACTCGATTGGAGGCACAAGACAACATTTGATGTCAGGTTAGGGAACATGTCATAAAGAGAGGCTGCATCCCTTCCACTTGTGAAAATTTAGGACGGTCCACAGCCAAGTCTCAAGGGCAAACACCACCCCGCCAGCTGTAAAACAGCGCACTGCGACTCCGCGACTCTCAGAACTCTGAGACTCCTTCCAGCCACGCGCCGATGGCTGAAATCGTGAAACACGACCGTCGGTGGGATGGCATTTATCGCAGCAAATATATTTCAACACGAACACGTGGCCAGTACCTTACCATCAAATTGGGCAGCCACGTCTTCATGTCACCGCGCAATGTTCGACGGTGGTCTGCTTCGAGTGTTGAATAAGTATTTTCGCTATCACTGACGTATTTTCTGGGTATTATAAGCGACAACATTCTAACTGATACCCGGGTGACGAAACAGCATGCACTTTGAAGGGAATCCTAGAGCATCGTGGGCTATGTCGATGTCTGGGTATTTCAGGTGACGAGCCAGCCGACCTCTGCCTTTGACCCGGGTGACTACACCCCAGCGAGTCATCTGACCCCTGGCACCGACCCGGGTGCCTACACCCCAGCGAGTCATCTGACCCCTGGCACCGACCCGGGTGCCTACACCCCAGCGAGTCATCTGACCCCCGCCAATAACCTAGGTGCCTGCACCCCTGCGAGTCATCTGACCCCTCGCACCGACCCGGGTGCCTACACCCCAGCGAGTCATCTGACCCCCGCCAATAACCTAGGTGCCTGCACCCCTGCGAGTCATCTGACCCCTCGCACCGACCCGGGTGCCTACACCCCAGCGAGTCATCTGACCCCTGGCACCGACCCGGGTGCCTACACCCCAGCGAGTCATCTGACCCCGCCACTGACCTGGGTGTCGCCGTCCGGGGAGTCGGGCGAGTCGTCCGTCGGCGGTGAGATGTCGTACCGCAGCGGGTCGATGACGTCATCGGCCGGCGGGGTGCTGACCCGCAGGGGCGGCTCTGAGGATGTACAGAGGTCAGACGCGTCTCATCTCGCGGCACAAAAGCATAATCAGGCTCTTTATCTCTCGCCTAACTGTAACGGAGTAACGATTTCCAGCAAACTAAGCGAGCGGCATGAACCGAACTTCAACGGAGAGCGCCATCTGTGGGGGCCAGACATAAACCATCCGCACTGAACGGGCAGCACTAGCTACCGGTGGTGCATAAGCCGTTACAACGTACACTTCGGGCACCGGAATACTAAAACATGCAGCCACTTCCATTAAATTTCAAATAGAAAAAGCTGGTCACCACGGTAACAAAGCATCACCTAACTTTAAGACCGGCCGCCACCAGCCGTGTGTTGGCCAGTATCCAAAACAGGTTCAATGCCTGCAAAACCTGACCAACTGGCCTCCGATAATCGCGGCGACATTTTGATGCTGCTGACAAGACTGAACAAGGCTTCACGCATGAAAGCCGCAGTTTGTGGCACGTCAGACCAGTCGTCAACAAAGGGTAAACAGCGTAGATTAAAATAAGAAACCACGGAATCAAGAGCATTAGGGGCGAACGGATACCGTTCGTCCTTCCAGCACGGTGGCGATGTCTAATCTGGCTACCACTCCACGGCGCGACAAGACGGATTTGCGAATGGCACGAAATGAAGAGTGACTTGAAATTAGATCATAGTGCACGGACAACCAGTGAGTTAACAAACAAAACATTCTAACCCACGCGTCTAATGTGTAATTGAATCCCATAGGTCATAAGCCATCACAAGCCTGCCCCAAACCAAACTCCCAGCATCCATCACTTTCTCACCAGTAAGCGTTTTCCAGCAACAGTTTCAACACCCACACGAAAGCGATCAAGTTGCATGCTGTCTGATACCGTGAATGACCTTCCCCACAACACCGGCCAATGGTCCACAGTCTGTACAGATCACGAGAGAGTCAAACACATCTCGATGTCAGGAGAGGGTCCTGAGTGAGTCAGACACGTCCTCCCTCGATCTCAGGAGGTTTGGGAGGGAATCAGACAACCCCTCCGATGTCCGGAGAGGGTCCGGAGCGCGTCAGACACGTCCTCAATGTCAGCGGAGGTTCGGGAGGGAGTTACACCGCTCCTATGGTGTCGGTATCCGTCTAGGAGTGTGTCTGTCACCTACCTCCGGCGTATGCGTGGATCCGAGGCCGCGCGACACCCGCCGCGGCGTGAGCGTGGGTACCGAGACGCGTCCACCACCTACCGTCGGCTTCGGCGTCGGCATCAGCGTTAACGTCGGCGTCGGCGCCAGCGTCGGCGCCGGCGGCGGCAGCGGCGGGCGGCGGCGGTGTCCCTGGCGCCGGCTCGGCCGGCGGCGGCTCCTCGCCGGGCCAGATCAGCGAGTCCGTGTCGGCCACGTCCAGCTCGTCGCCGCCGCAGGAGGGCGCCACGCTCAGCACGCCTGCGCCACACGCCCTGTCACGACTGGCGGGGCTCACGGCACCCCACTCCCGGGCCCACGGTGGCCGCACGCAGGCCGCACCCCACACGGCCCCAGCACGCGCCCGAGAGCGGAGGCAGGTGCACTGGGGGAGCCGCAGAGGACCGGCCAAAGGTGTGGATTGGCACTTATGTGGATAGCACAAAGCTGGGGAACATGAAGCACGCCCACATGTGTGGAGGGTTTAACACATGGTGGCTTCATGGTCGTTTCAGAGCGATTTAGCATGTAAATAATCAAAGCAAAATTAAAATTTCGGATATGTGGAGCCATACTATGACTGATTTTGCTGTGAAGAATATTGTTGCATTCTATTTTAAAAATTAGGTTGATGCACAATAATACTGGAGGACAGTTAAATGAATGCCAACTGCCAATAAACACCTCATATGGTCAAACAGTTTATCGACATATCTTCTTCTATAAGCACCAAAAGGCATTATTTAAAACTTTTTCTGGAGGATGAACGGTAATGACAACCTCCGTTCACACCATGGGCATTGCCTAACATTTTTAAGCTTTACACAATATATGGAAGGAACAGTTTTTCATTACAAAAGGGGTGCATGCGTTTCGTATGTCTAATCAGATTTTAGAAGATGTTACTTCCTGGTGTCATGCATAAGAGCACACTGATAGGAGGCCGTTGACGCCTAATAGAGATCGCTGTCAGATTCAAACACGCTAGCAATGATGCATGGTGGCTTCTAAAATAGCTCGATTTTCTCTCCACGGGGAGGCCGTGTCTGCCACTGTGCGGGAGCCCATGTCTAGCACCTTCTGCAGCCCAGTTAACAAAAAGACAAAGTTGCCATTTTTCGCCGAAGCAGAAGATCAGTCCTCGGGTAAAGGATTTAGGGTGCACATCATAAGATCTGCGAAATGCTATATCTGGGCTCAAAGCCACTCGCGCAAAGAACGCCAGAACAGTTTCAAGAAGAGGTCCAACAGAGAACACCCAAGGGAGAAGTCAGACCATAGATGAAAAATGGAATGGCGAGCAAGCAAGAGCGTCGAAGAAGAGAATATCAAAATAGCACGAAGTGGAAAGATCAATGCCAGAATGCCAAAGGCACAATAAATCGTTACGAAATCCCCCCCAAGCGAGCCATCAAAGTGCCGGTCCAAACCCCAGCTGTACTGACTGGGCGCCTTGCTGGCAGCCAGCGGCTGCTGGTCGGGCAGCAGGCGGCTGTGGGTGACGGCACCCTCGGTCAGCAGGGTGGCCAGCAGCTCGGCCGGCGGCGCGCGCAGCAGCTGACCCAGCGCGTCCAGCGCCGCCGTCACCACGTTGTGGTCGGCGTGCTGGACATAGTGCAGCAGCAGCTCGTACAGCTGGCGCAGAGACACAGCAGCGTCAGCGTCAGCACAGCGGAGGGGGCGGCTCGGGCCCGATGACCAGCACAACCGGCCGCCGGGGTCAAATGACACTTTGATCACCACTGCTCATACGAAAGCTCCTGAAGGGAAGAACATCACGAGGGCCCATCAATGTGAATGTACCAGTGAGCAGACTATAAAGCCGATTGTGGAGCCCCGTGCCGGCCTCACTTCGGCCGCTTCGCTGACCAGTCAGCCAGCTACACTGCTGTGAGTTTTGAGTCGCCTATGGCCCAATCGGCTGTGGTCCCACAAGTGTTAGAATAGACAAGTAATCACAACTTATCACGTATCTATTTGTCATACAACTAGCCCACTGACCTGCAGCAGGCGCTCCACACTGAGCGCGTCGCAGAGCTCGTCCAGCAGGGGGATGATGTCCCGCAGGCAGAGCAGCACGCCCCGCACGCGGTCACAGCTGGCTTCGGAGCGCGCCGGCACCACGGAGTCTGCCGGCGCCCGGCGGTTCGGTCAGTCAGGGCGTCACAGGCCCGGTGTAAGAGCGGGCCGCGCGGAGTTACTCCGGGTCCGTGTGCAGACGCTAGTCGGCCGGCGGAAGAAGGCAGCGCGTGAGGTGGTCCGCAGTGTTGACTCCGCGGGCACGATCGCTAGAAATCTGGAGTCAAACACCGGACCATCGGACGCCGGAGTTAAACACCGGACCATCGGGCGCGTCGCCGGCGCCGCTGCGCCGCGACAGAGGAGCCTCCCCGGCCCGCCGGCCGCCCCACTCACCGACCAGCGTGGCCAGCAGCCAGGGCAGGAAGAACTCGGGCTTGCGGCCCCGCCCGCCGGCCGCCTCACTCACCGACCAGCGTGGCCAGCAGCCAGGGCAGGAAGAACTCGGGCTTGCGGCCCCGCCCGCCGGCCGCCTCACTCACCGACCAGCGTGGCCAGCAGCCAGGGCAGGAAGAACTCGGGCTTGCGGCCCCGCCCGCCGGCCGCCTCACTCACCGATCAGCGTGGCCAGCAGCCAGGGCAGGAAGAACTCGGGCTTGCGGCACTGGGAGACCAGCGCGACGATGGCCTGGCTGGCGGCTCGGCGTGCCGACGCGGCGCTCAGCTCCAAGTTCGGCAGGAAGGCGCGCAGCAGCGCCTGCGCACGGCGCGCCCACCGGCGTTAGACACCGCACCGACCGCGGCGCCGACAGAGGATGGCGTGCGCGCGGCAGCTGGCGCGGGGTGACGCCGGCAGCGGCCGAGTGCACGAGACGTGACGTCAGCATCTCAGCAGTGAGAGCACAAGCGCGTTGTGGTCACGGGCCGCCCAGCACCACGGCGTGATGACATTGGCTGTCACCACATCACGCCCCGCCCTGCCGCTGACCCGACTCCTGACCTCACTCTTCCCGCCTCGACTGACCTTGACCTCGCCGTCGGTGAAGAAGACGCCGAGCACAGGCGCCATCTTGACGAGCGCGGCCGAGAGGCTCTCCTGGAGGGCGGGCTCGGTGCGCCGCGAGAGCCGCACCACGCACGGAAACAGGTTTACCACATACGCCCGCCGCTTCTGCGGTCTGCCGGCAGGAAACACGGACAGATAAACCCGACAGAACGTCTTCAAAGCACGTATTTCTCAGTTTGAGAATACGAATGATACGAGTCACACGCGACACGAGCGATTAACGTGATACGAGTCAAGATCCACGCTTGCGGAAATAAACCTATGTCGATGCACGCACCGATCGGGTAACAGCTTACAAGCGCGGACAATCTCCGCACATGGCGTGCTTCAGAGGACACGAGACAACCGTGTATTTTCTCGAGATGAAACCTGCACTTCCTTTAAGACAATGATGTCGAATGGCTCCTCCAAACTCTAAGTTTAAAAAAATTAGCTACGCCGTTGCCTCACAACTAGAAAATGCACAGGGCACCATGCGTTCAGCTCCGCACCTGATTCTGTTTGAGAGCTCGGCAAACCGGCTGAGGGCGGAGGCCACGGCCCGGGGGCTGTGGTTCTGCTTGATCCCGCGGTACAGCTCCACCAGCAGCCGGCCCATGTTGTTCTCGCACAGGCCCTGGCACGCAGCACGCCCGATATTTAATAGAAACACTTCATAGGATCGGAAACATCGTCCATGACATTCCGTTTATCAATAAGACAATGTCTATCTAATCAACGATGAACTCAACCTTCTCGGAAAAAACAAAAACACAAAAAACACACATACCCTTGACCAGACCATCCTGGCAGGCCCAACATGGGAGGACAAACACTCCTCTGGCATGTACACCATACATATCGCCGGGACCCCGGACTCCACCACTCAGGTCCGGCCGTACCCGCACAATCCTGTTGAAACTTTCGTCGGCGGCGGTCCGCACATCAGCGTCGCCATCGTCGGCCAGTTGAAGCAGCGTTTCCACCACTGACGGTAGATGGCGTTGCAGCAGGTCCGTGTTGGTGCGCAGCGTTACGCTTACGATGCCGTCGGCCAGGTGGCTGCAGCATTGCTTCTTATCCCGGCTCGTCAACGGCGCATCCCGTTGCCTGCAGGCGACAGTGAGGGTTTATTTCCATACATCAACAACTGCAAAATGGCTTGTGTAAATAGCATGTATGAGTTGGCCGAAGAACTGGTAGTGCTGCTTGAACACTGCTCTCTAGATGGAGCAAACAACTAAGAACGAAAACAACATACGCACTCGGTCCAAAGTTACTTTTCATTCACATCCAAAAGTGATTCGCATGTCTAGACGCATGACTGGTGAGGGTTAATACCCATCCCGGCAGGCAGGACCACCAGAAGGGGACGGGTGGCGTTCGACGGCTCGCCGCCGCACCTGAACAGCATGGCGGCCGGTCGCAGGTCAGCCAGACTGGAGCGCAGCGAGGAGGCGGCCTCGCTGGGCGAGCCGGCCGGGGCCGCCGGCGCCGCCGGAGACGTCCGCAGCGTCTCCAGCGCCCGCACCAGCCGCTCCAGCGACGACATCGCCGAACAGGGCTAGTGACGTCACGTCAGACCCGGCGGGTGCTGCGGGAAGGTACGGAATGGTGTCGGTTCGGTGGTGCCGTGTGGAGACTGGGCTCGGCGAGCGTGGTACGGAATGGTGTACGGTCCGGTGGCGCCGTGTGGACACTGGGCTCGGCGAGCGTGGCACGGAATGGTGTCCGGTCCGGTGGCGCCGTGTGGAGACTGGGCTCGGCGAGCGTGGTGGCTTGGGTCCTCCTGTCGGCTAAATGACCTGGTCTCATCCCACACCTGGCATTCATACCTAATATCAATTCAGGCTGACTGCACATTCTCAACACAAGCCCGAGTCCGGTGTCAAATTTCAGCATGCTGCTACAGTTTTCCAGAATAACTTCTGAACGGTGCGGCGCGGCTACGGCAAACTTCGAAAAGCCGAAAATATTGAAATGCCCGATCTATCGTTGCAAATATAACATTAATTGCTTAAGGCTTAAGGCCTGGCATAAAGTGGTAAGGCGATGATAGTCCTTGAGACAGCTTCTAAACTAGCATGACAAAAGTTAACACCAGGTCATCATTAGATAATTATGTCATTCAAATCAGGTTTGAAACTAATGCCATTGAACTAGCGCTATCTATGAAGATCAAATCAATGTAACGACCAAACAACTGAAGGAAAACTTGCTACATGTGGAGAATTTCTTGATCGAAAGTAGGTCAACATAATTATCATGTTAACTTTTTAAGGGTTGGGAGAGGTCACCGACCTAAAATGATCCTGATAAACCTGTGACTTAAGGAACTGCCACTCATGTAGTGCCTGATGATCATTTCAAATTCTCAAAACTTAAAATGATCTCAAAACGTGCGTTGTCATTTTAAGTCCAGAAGGGAAGCTGGCCTGCAGAAAGCCTGCATAATCCTTCTGCTTGAAGCAGACATCTGGGTTAAAGTTCGTTGCATGACGACTTCACATGGTACATTCCATACTGACTCAGGGCTTGACATTGTTTGACCTTAGTCAAGCCAGAGGTCACAACTCAAAGATCGTAACATGCCACACAAATCAGTTCAGGTAGTCATGGCGACGCGAAAGCACGCGTCTTTATTTGCAACCTTACTTTTTTCTCTGCTCTGCTGCAACAGCATGCTGAATTGTAGCATCTCACCAGCCATACTATATTGGCTATGGACGGCACATCCAAATCTAAGTGAGAGCAGCTGTAAAATGTATGACTAAAAAAGACTGACATGCCACGGAATTCCCCAATGCCTGGTCAATATGCATATGGAGATAACCCGTCACTACTCCACGTCGGCGAAGTAGTCCATCGACTTCGCACGTGGACGACGCCCACTTAAAGTGACTCCAAGTCAGGGAGACCGTCTGAGACCACAACGTCCCAACCAATCAAAGGTGCATGTGGTTGATCTTGAGATACGTGGGTCAAGATCAGTGCAATGGTGTCTGAGTTTCGCATATTATTTGATACGGTTTCGACCATTATCTATGGCCATCTCCCCATCAGCACGGTGTCTGACAAATGAGTGCCCCAAGACCTGAACCCACAAGATCGGTATCCGAGGCTGTACTAAACAGACACCTTCTCCATGCCCACACAACTGACACTCCATGTTTCGAGGCTGTACTGAACAGACAGCTTCTCCATGCCCACACAGCTGACACTGCATGTTTCGAGGCTGTACCGAACAGACAGCTTCTCCGTGCCCACACAACTGACACTGCATGTTTCGAGGCTGTACTGAACAGACAGCTTCTCCATGCCCACACAACTGACACGGCATGCTTCTTTTCACGTCTGGTGACAGGGAAGAGGGCATGGCTACACCACTGGGACCTCGCGTCAAAGCACATCAGAATGCAGAGGACGCACAAGGGGTCTCTCTAGCTCCCGAATACGTTTCGCGCCCACGCCTCTGCAAGCCAAGGATGGCCACCATTGCCTGGGGTGTCCAATGGTATCAGCATCACTGATCTCACGTAAAAAACACTAACATCATTAGGGATTACTACGTCAGCCTGCTGGTGCAGGTGAGGGATGCCATCAAAAAGAACAGGTGAAGAAAGCCGGCAAAGGGTGTCCTGATTCTTCACAACGCGCCTCTTCGCAAAATGCGAGTTGTGCGGACGCCATTCACAACCGAGGCTTTGCAAAGTTGTATAAACCAGCCAACCTAGTCCATCCCTGGCACCAAGTGGCTTTCCTGGCTTCCAAAGTTGCATATCCAGGAAGGAGGTTTACTGATGATGAGCCTGTGTGGGCGATTGATGAGGAGGGGCTGGTGAACCAGCCAAGGAAGTACTTCTTTAGATGCATCAAAAACATCAAGGAGGAATGATGGCGCAGACAAGGGGGCACAGTGGGTACATGCTCCCCCGCCTTAGGTCACGTTAGGTCACGTGGGACCCGAAGGGCCCTCGGGACCGATGCGACTTGAGGGCCAAAGTGCCCGAAGGTCTGCCTGGAGATGTTATTAAGGTGCCCCAACCCGCAGAGCCAGGCCCTCAAGTGTCAATCAATTTGCACCAATCGGGGGCCACCTGATTCGGGAATGGCGAAGGCATCTCTGACGACCAGACACCACCACTGCTAAACAGTCAGATCCGTGCGTGTCTGGGCCTGAAGGTCCATCACGCACAGGGGGGACAGGACCGGGGCCCGCGATGCACATTGGTCGGGGTCTCTGAATCGATGAGGGCCCGCTGTGAAGCCACAGAACCATAATGCCTGACATTATGGCAGGTGTTCCTGTTCCAGGTTGTCTCTGTTCCTCCAGGTGTTGACGAGGTCTCCAAGCCAGCCAGGGGCAGTGTTTGGGGGCGTCCGAAGTAGGGACTGCATGGTCCCTCAGGGCTGACCATCAGAGACCTGATTGGAGGGCCTGGGTGCTGACAGGCTAGCTGTAGTTTACATCAATGATCCTCACCCTTCTGGTTGGGATGACAAATGTCAGTCAAGGGCATTTTGCACCAACTGGGGACTCCTGGGACAATGAGGCCTCCATTTCAGCTAACACCAGACAGTCAGCTCCATGTCCATCTGAGCCCTGGGGGAGGAGAATTTTTCCAAGCAAGGGCAAGGGCCCCACAATTTGCACTGATTAGGCCCCCGAAACAATAGAAGAGCCCGTGTCAGTCAGGGGCACACAGTGCCTACCAGGTCATAAGTGGGCATGGATCGGGAGAGGTCACCAACCTAAAATGACCCTGTTCCACCCCCCAGTGTCAGCCAGTGGAACACTTACTAAATGGGACCCTGAAAGCCTCTGGCATTGGTCAGAGCTCCCTAACAATGAGAGAAGATATGATAACTTATGATATGAGGATCCACAATGAGACAATGGAGATCCTGCACCAGTCAGGGGCCCCATTGCTGATCAGGGGTTCGGTACTGGGTCAGTAATTCGGTAATGGAGTTGTCCACCACATTGCAGCAAAGGACCCATTGTGTCAACTATGGGATCCAATGCAGCAATGCAGCATCTTTCTGTGTCAATAAAAGCCTGTCCGGCACTGCACAGCCTGTGGAGACTGCGATGCCAGGCAAGGACTTTGTTTCTAGCTTGCACACATGCATATTCAAAACTATGTCACATAACTTTTCTACCTATTGTTCCTGAATGTAGGCTGAACATTGCCACACTTACATGGGATGGCCATGCTAATATGATTTTCACCTCACTTGTATTAACATTCTGCACCGGTGAGGACCCTTACACTCTGCAGAGTCTTGATAAATTCTGGCAAAGTTCTGAATGCTATTTGTATGCTGCTTCTAATTTCAAACAGATAACAGGTGTCTTTGGATTACTAAGCTTCTGTCAGGCCTATAAGACTACACCAACAGCAGCAACATAATACTTTAATTTGTCAATACATTGTGATATAGGAAAAGCTTTATTTCAAATGGTTCACATGGATGCTTTTCTGCCTGATATTGTCAAATCCCCTTTATCTTTCATATCCCCATGGCATCAGGTGAAGGAAATTCACAACAAATATAAGTATCCTACAATCCTAGGATGATGCTAGATGATAATAAAAAACAGAAACAGAAGAAATCATGAACTATGTATATTGTAAAAAAAACATGACAAAAATTATGGATTATATGGGTTATAGCTTTTGGTCAGTTTGCAAGCCACATTCATTGAAACAAAAATAACTTGAGATTTAACTTTTGATAATTTGTTTACTAGGTTATTCACACTTACACATTTTTCCTATGAAGCACACATGTGCAACACATAGGTATATAATGCAATCATGGAATATAATTCAGAGCTAAAACATTCAACTCAAACTCCCAACATCCAACAAATATCCAGCAGCTTTGAAAACCAGTTATATGCAATATGCCCCAGATGACCTGTGGATATTTAAGCATTCATTAGCAGTAATTTAATGAATCAAAACAGCAAGTAAGGTTAAAGGCCTGCCTAACTCTACCCAACTCACAACCAATGCCAGCTATTTGGGGACAAAGGAGTGTTAGGACACCATGTTTGTTGAAATTGAATTTGGATTGCTATTCATTAAACTGTATGTAACTTTGATTATTTGATTCTAAATAATACCTGTGTCTGGCAATGAAACAAAATGGCATACAAAACCATCAATGCAATGACAAGTCTGGCAGTTAGTGGCTGGAGTATCCATCCCAGGGAATATGGTTCTAAACCAGGATATATTGAGTTTTAAACAATGCGGGAATGCAGGAATTGATGGATGTAGTGCAGAATCACAGTTTAATGTGAAACTAGAACAACTGGTTGGGAAGAGGCTGGATGTCAGCAAAATGGCCTGATATAGGCCAGGCGTTTTATGTTGTCCTTCATGATGGCAGCCAGAGAAACTCTTAGTAAAGCTTAGCTTCGGAAGCGGACATACAACAGATACAGCAATTTGGAACCTACCTACCTCTACAACAACACCTGTATGCGACTCACCGCCTGCGCTGGCAGTTTGTCAACAGCAGCAATAATTTGTGAGACAGTTACGGCTCATCACAGACGAGCGTATGCGGGCTAAAATACTGTCTTAAATCTTTGGTCTTTACAACAGTTGGCATTTTGGAAGGTGCGCTGCTTTCCGGTGTTGTCCTTTTAAGTAGAACGGATGCTGGGTTTTCATTTGCATTATGTTATTTGTCTTTCTATTGAAATATCAACTCTGACTTCTGCTTGCAAGGTAAAAGCACGTTGTTTCCCTATTCGCTAATTGGGCTACACTCAGAAGGCAAACATTTTCTATTTTTCATAAATTTATGCGTGTTCAATTTGCTTTAAGATAATTTTTTTCTCCTAAAACGCATGTTTTCGTCAGTTTGCTGCGTTTTGATACTCAAAATTTACTCAAGCCCTATCTAACTTTCTGGCATCATGTTAGTGCCATTTTCGATCAATTTTAGTCAGACGGTTATGGCGCAGCATAGACGTAGATATAACCCCAACAAACATGTTATGTTTTGATTGTGTCACGTAGTTTCCATGGTGAGTTTGGTGCTTCGTTCTCTTGAATTGAGATAGAGACCGGTGTATATTCCTTTATCTCAGTCCACTTTGACGTGTTTACGTGTATGCTAGAGTGCAGGTGCAGAGCCAAATGATCCACACTTCCATTACTTGCAATTGTCACCTCCAAGCTTTCGTGTCACCCAGTATTCCCCGCTGTGCCCGCCCTTCTTGCCAGGGTGAGAGGCAGGCGACGCCATATAGCTTCCGTTGCGAGTACGTCATAAAGTCCCATGGGCTGTGACGGTATCGCCCAATTTATATCCTAGCTTAGGTTGGCATTAATGCATGATGCATAGGGCAGCAGCGTTACCCTAAAGATATCTTTCAAAGCCTGTCATAGCTTGTAGACAATGCTATGACATATGACTAGCTGCTCTAGTGTTGATAGTATGGTGGCATAAACTTCCCACCATTGCATATGTGGCTTTATGTGGGTGATGCACCACATGATCCACATGAAGTATATGTACCAGACTGCATTCAATCCATCCACTGTGTCGCATGGAGGCATCATCTGTGATTTGGACCTCATACTTATCTCTTCCAAACTCTGGGAACTCTTATTTATTAGTTATCTAGACCAAAATTTTTGCTGCAATATTATTTCCATGCAAGAATGTTCAGAGTAGTGTCTATCTTTGGCAGTCTGGTATGAGTATTGTCACTG
Source organism: Pollicipes pollicipes (assembly GCF_011947565.3). Lineage (NCBI taxonomy): Eukaryota > Metazoa > Arthropoda > Thecostraca > Pollicipedomorpha > Pollicipedidae > Pollicipes > Pollicipes pollicipes. The sequence continues at coordinate 6,991,895 of NW_023596746.1, forward strand.
AATATGTATGCCAGTGGGTTGTGAAAGGACAATTATGGCTTGTGGATCTTATGACACAATCATCATCAGCAAAATCTGCATTGGAGAGCATGGATGACAATAACAATAAAAATAGAATCAAGAAAGATTATATCTAAAAATGTTGCCTTATATATTTGTTTTTCAGTGTTTTCATGCAGCTTTGATTATATATTAACTTGTTAGTTGTATACCATATAATTTTTGGCATCAATGACAATGGGTACTTGTTTTTATATTTTTTATAATGGTTTTGCTGTTTTTGGTGTGCTAGCACAAATTGCTATATGTGTATCTATTCACTACAATTTTAATCAATCAACATCTTTCCAGACAAAGCTGTGCACTTCAAACCAACCTCCTTTCCAGACACAGAGTACACCCTACTGCTACCCATCAGTGAATTGTTTGCCACCTGAAATGTTGCCCATGATGCTGGCATATTGGTGAATTATCAGGGTTGTATAGATATACTGAAATGAAATGACCAGCCAGCCACTGGTTGGTGAGGGTCAAGCCACATTCAGGACAGCTATGTCACAGTATTGTGTTGCACCCTCCTCCTTATCTTTGTCCAGTAAAATGGCAGAGCCAAGCTATGTGCTGAACTGGATGGCTTAATCTGGGTGGTGGGTTCAGGGTACACCAGAAACCATGCTTAGCAGTTAAGCTCATGTGTGCGCATGTTTGATTATGTATGCTTATGTTTGCTCATGTTTGCTGGGCCACTTATGCAAACCATTCAGAATCAGTGTAAAAAAGTGATGCACTGGCCTTTCACATTCACTAACAAACAGCAGCAAGATTCAGCTGTGGCATAGATTCCTGCCATATTTTTACATGGGTACACATACATCAGTATAATACTAATGTGTCTGGAGGCATCAAAATATGTTTCATTGCACACACACCCAATGCAAAAATAAAGCAGCCATAGCAATGAAGCATACAGTTTAAGTTCTGGGAGGGGCAACATATAGCATAAGTTGAGGTTGCAAAAGTTTTAGAACTTGAGTTTCTGAATAAGAAATTAGATACAACATTCAGCAAGCAAGTCAATATGTGGTTATATGTAATGACTGTAAGGAAGTTTCTTGAGGAGCAGATCAATAAAATTAGCATTTTCATGAAACATCGACAAAACATATGCTGTGGTCCATATCAAGTGATGTCTCATTATTGTCGCATAGGAAAATCCCAGAACATGTATCTATGTTTCCTCTCACAAAAATTCATGTAAATCTCTTTTACCTCCTTGGCATAATTTTTGATTTCCTTTTTGCAGCCACCACCTTGTATAAGAACCCGAAGGAGGCCTGTTGGACAGGAGCAGCACTGCTCCTCTGCCAGAATGGCCATGCACCCTGCTGTCCTGGTCATCATCGTCATGTGTTGTATCCAGCCATCGCTGTGTAGCTCTCAGGGCAGTTGCCAGCTGGATCTTCAGATCACCAATAATGGAAAGCAGTATGATCTATCAAGGTATGTTGTCAGTAAGAAATGTTTTTGGCCCCTTTGCTTACACATTTTCATATGAAGGCTTCAATGATCCATGATGACACATTTGAATGCAACTCATTTTGGTTAGTTAATGTAATCTGGTCTGGGTCAGATCATGGTAATGAATGTGGAAATGAAAGGTAAAGAAGGAAGTGATGGATTCTGCTCATCACACTTTCTAATGTGTATTTCATGACTGAGTGTGATGTAGCATTTTATGTGGAATATTTTTTGTCATGTAATATGTATATATGGTATGTTGTATTTTATCTGCCATATTAATACAATGTTGTATGATTTTAATTCATTTGTGTATGATTGTAAGCGACTGGGTGACGACTGGTGAGGATGGTCATTGACTAGGTACCAGGGCTGTAGCACGGTCGGTCAATGCCTTTACAGGTTGAAAGCATGCACGTTTGAAACACCTCACCTTGTGCCACGGACATCCAGCACGCAGTAAGAAAACGCAGGGGAATATTCCTGTACATGTCACAGCACCTGAGCAGCGGCTTGGTTGTGCCGCGTGCTGACGCCGCTCCCCGCCGCTCCCAGCGTGGCGCTGCAGACGACGAACGTGACCGGGCAGTGGGCGGGCCAGCCTGCCCTGGCCAGCGTCCGGTTGTGCGGGCCCGGCTCCTGTCCGGACGGCGCCGCCGCCTGTCTGCGGGACGCCAACAGCGGGCAGCTGCTCGTGTCTGACGCGGGCAGGGTCGACAACAGCACACGTGAGGCCGACTCCACGGCGGCCCGCGCTGGGCCGGCGGCTGTACGGGTGGCTCGCTGTGGGTGGAGGTGACAGTCGCGGTGTGGCGGCTTTCTCTTGATGTTTCTACGTAAGTTGAATGCTCCACAATAGCTTTCTAGTCTGTGGCTATCAGCTTCTGCCATCATTTGTTTTGAAGCAAAAGTTGTCAGCTGCTAGAGATCCTCGATTAAGACTATCTTACATCAGCTGTCGCTGGTGTGACCCCGCTTCATTGACCCCATTTCACCGGCGTGACCCCGTGACACTGACCATACGTCGCTGGCGTGACCCCGCGCCACTGACCCTGCATCGCTGGCGTGACCCTGCGTCACTGACCTCATTTCGCGGTCGTGACCCCGCGTCAGCGACCTCATTTCGCTGGCGTGACCCCGCGCCACTGACCCTGTGTTGCTAGCGTGACCCCACGCCACTGACCCTGTGTCGATGGCGTGACCCTACGTTACCGATCCCGTGTCGCTAGCGGTTTCTTTCCTTTTCCGCGCTACATTGCGTGGGCGGACGCACGCCGCGGACGGTCGGCGTCTCCCATGACTCGGACGCCGGCTGACGCCACCGCTGACGCCGCCTGTGCCGTCAGGTCTGGTGGCCAAGAACAGCCACCTGCAGCTGGACCTGGCGCCGGGCGGGCGGTGCGAAGACCAGGGTCAGGCGACCTCGTTCACCACCACCCTGCTGTTCATCTGTCAGCCTGAGGTGGGGGTAGGCGGCGCCACAGTCGGTGCGGCCTCGCTTGCTCCGTCGCGCTCGGTGGCTGGTGGGACGCGGTGTCGCTGCGGTGTCACGTCTGCGTGCTCACAGGCTTCTCGCTTTGTCAAAGTCTGTCCTTCAGAACCGACACCTTCCAGGTGGAGTGCCAGTAACAGGGGATCAGGCAGTAAGCGGCCACCCTACTGGCATGTTGGCTTCTCCAGCTACCTTCTCCTCTCCCTGATTCTTCGGGGTCGACACTGGGCCAGTGACCTCAACAGCGCCACCACACATGCGTATTTTGTCTCAGTTCGCCTTATGGCTGTGGTGTTTCCGCACGGAGTAGTGCGGGCGCCGCGCCGTGGCCCAATCATTCTACGGGATCTAAACTATGCGGCATCCAACATGCTGCCCTGGTCCGGACGCGTGCCAGGCGTACGTCCAGGTATACGGCCTGTCTCCCGGTAATGCTCCCGGTCAACGTCAGCATTCAGGGAAGCAGTCTGGCTCAGCTTCGCCGTCGGTCGAACGTTGGGGCTGCTTGGAGTTACGGGATAGGAGGAGGAGGTTGTTGGAGCTGGAGTTTCGATAGAAGGAGGAGGCTGTTGGAGTTGGAGTTACGAAAGGAGGAGGTTTTTGGGACTAGAGTTGCGATAGGAGGAGGAGGTTTCTGGAGGTGAAGTTACGATAGGAGGAGGCTGGTGGAGTTGGGAGTTACGATAGACGGAAGTTGCTGGAGCTGGAGTTTCCGTAGTAGAAGGAGGTTGTTGGAGCTGGAGTTTCCATGGGAGGAGGAGGCTGTTGGGGCTGATATTACGATAGGAGGAGGTTTTGGAGCAGTTCATACAGCCATCGCTGACCTGACGCTTGCTTTGTGGATTCCTTTTTTCAGTTAGGGGCCTGGGACCCGCCAACTTTGAGAAGAAAGTGAACCAAAGCTGGAGAGAAATGAGCTTTGGAGTATGCGGGGGGGGGGGGGGAGCTTAGTTATTTTTTCCGCCCCTAATTAATTTTACAGATACACTCACCTGATACAGTCTCGCATTTTTGGCTTTTGGAAATGGAGAAGGTTGTGTCCGGCAGAAACTTGTCTGATCTTTTTATTGACCTTCAAAAAATATCCCAAAGATGGCTCTTCAGCCTTACTAAACCATCAATGGAAATGTTGATGTTTTGGATTGCTCCTGTCATCAACGGTAATGATATGACCTGAAACACTGTTGCGAGTGCCAGAGGACTAGACTCGTTAATACCTTATGAACTCTCATAGTGTTCATCTTGTGTTGAAAACTGGGTACAGCTGGGGTAGCGCAAAGAGTGTTCCTGGGAACAAGAAAATCGCCAAATGAATCGGGAAAACGCACTTAACTTTTAAATGTTACTTCTTTTTCGGCGGGCAATGTCCAGATTGTTTTGAGTGCTGCTAGCATCGTGGTACTGATCGTGAGGAGCCGGTTAAATGGTGCAGCGTGTGGGGCGTTTGGTATGCAGTCCACAATGGTGTGTCCATGTACTATTGCTCCTTCATGTGTGCATATATTGACATTTGGCTGTATTCCATCCGTTGATATTGACATCCTGTACTGCCGACATGCTGACGGCGTCCGTCCGGTGTCCGTAGGACTCTGCCCAGCTGGTGCGGGCTGACATGGGCGCCTGCGGGCTGCTGCTGATGTGGCACTCGCCGCATGCGTGCGCGCGGCCGGCCGGCCCGCCGCCCGCCTGCGCGCTGCTCTCCCACCCGCCGCTCCAAGGACTGCCCGGCCTGGCGGCGCTTGTCGCCGGCCGCTTCAGCGCCAGCGCCGGCAGCGCCACCTACCGGCTGCGGCTCTGCGGCGGCGCGGCGCGCGAGGACGACCTGTGCGGCTCGGGGCCCTTCTGCGACGACGACGGCGCCGGCCACCTGCTGTCGATCGGCAGCCAGAAGCAGCCGGGCGCACTCACCGCCGAGAACGGCACAGTGAGGGTCACCTACGGCACGCCGGGGCAAGGTGGGTGACGAGGCGTGAGAACTGCGGCGGGGAGCCGCCCGGGGGTCTGTCGCGTTGTACTGCCCCTGGTCTGTCGTGTGATGTCCTGGTCTGTAGTGTCATGACACTCCTGGTCTGCCACGCGACGACATCCATGGTGTATTATGCTGTGACGCGCCTGTTTCTTCGGCGTCGCTGGTCGGTCGCGCTGGCCGTCCCTGGTGTGGCATACCCTAACACTGATGTCTCGCCATGCCCCAACACGCCTGGCTGCCATGCCGTGACGCCCGGTCCTGCCGTGCCGTGACGCCCCGGTCCTGCCATGCCGTGACGCCCGGTCCTGCCGTGCCGTGACGCCCCGGTCCTGCCGTGCCGTGACGCCCGGTCCTGCCGTGCCGTGACGCCCGGTCCTGCCGTGCCGTGACGCCCGGTCCTGCCGTGCCGTGACGCCCCGGTCCTGCCGTGCCCGGGACGCCCGGATCCTGCCGTTGCCGTGACGCCCGGTCCTGCCGTGCCGTGACACCCGGTCCCGCCGTGCCGTGACGCCCGGTCCTGACGTGCCGTGACGCCCCGGTCCTGCCGTGCCGTGACGCCCGGTCCTGCCGTGCCGTGACGCCCGGTCCTGCCGTGCCGTGACGCCCGGTCCTGCCGTGCCGTGACGCCCCGGTCCTGCCATGCCGTGACGCCCGGTCCTGCCGTGCCGTGACGCCCGGTCCTGCCGTGCCGTGACACCCCGGTCCTGCCGTGCCGTGACGCCCCGGTCGGCGCTCCTCAGACCAGGCGGAGATCAGCCTGCTGTGCCGGGAGACGGCCGGCCGCGGTCGTCTGGTGTTCCGGGGCCTGGCCGGCCGGCTGCGGCGGCTCGACCTGGAGTCGGCGCTGCTCTGCCCGGCCGGCGCCCTGCACTGTCAGGTGAGCGTAGTCCCGCGCACCAGCCAGCCCGCGGCGTGCCCGCCCGAGAGCGGCGCGGGCCGACCGGCCGGCAGACGAGCGCCGTGCCACGGCTGTAGTTATGCAGGCCTCTGGCGGTGGAGATTGGAAGCTGTTGCCAGATGACACATTAGTGTTTTGGAAGCGAACTTTCTAGTTTTGTGTTTATTTTTGTACGGGGTGGTTCGCGGACCGACTCTATGTCGGTCTGGCAGTACTTACTGTAGTCACGGAGAGCCATCAATGGAATGTATTTGTATTTAGTAGTTATGCTTCGTTTCCGGCTCCCAGCGCACAGCTAAGGTTAGATCCAACCAGTGTGCAACATTCTCCTGCGATCCAACCAGTGTGCAACTTTCTCTTAAACCGAAGTGATTCCGTTAGATTTTGTGTACGTCACGTGTGGATGCACGTAGGCACGCTATTCTCACGGCCTTTTGACACGCTGTGCTGTGTGGTCGCGCTGATTCGGCGTCGCATCCGTTCGAGAGCGGCGGAATCGACGCGCGAAGCGGAATCGATGCTCGTTGGTGCCACGATACCCAGTGACGTTACAGGTCTCCTGCCCCCGCGCCGTGTATCCTTCCTCACCTCACCTCACCTTACCTCACCTCACCTCACCTCACCTCACCTCACCTCACTTCACTTCACTTCACCCCACCTCACCTCACCTCACCTCACCTCACCTCATCTCATCTCATTTCATCTCATCTCATGTCATCACCTCATCATCTCACCTCATTTTCCCTGATTTCTTCTCATCATCTCACGTTTCATCGCCTCATCTCGCCTCATCTCGCCTCATCTCGCCTCGCCTCTCCTCGCCTCCCCTCCCCTCACCTCATCTCATCTCATGCCATCACCTCATCACCTCACCTCATCTTCCCTAACTCCTTCCCATCATTTCACATCTCATCGCCTCATCTCGCTTCGCCTCTGCTCGCCTCGCCTCGCCTCGCCTCGCCTCGCCTCGCCTCGCCTCGCCTCGCCTCGCCTCGCCTCGCCTCCCCTCACCAGTGCGGTGCTGCCGGCAGGTGCCGGGGGCGGACGGCCGGCACCGCGACTTCAGCGGGCTGGCCGGCACCGACGCCAGCTGGGTGACCTCCGACGACAGGCACTTCCAGCTGAGCCTGTGCCGACCGCTGGCCGCGGACCACCTGCCGCCGCCCTGCCTCGGTGAGAGCGGCGCTTCACGGCCGTCACAGACCGTGAGGTCTTGGTCGGGCAGACCGGACGGCGTCACAGCGGCGGTGTGCGAACCCCTATCTCTGTCGTTTGAGTCCGAAGCCCGCTCCTGTCAGTGGCGTCCGGACCTGGCCCTCTGTCGTGGAGCCCAGACCCCGGCCCTCTGTCGTGGATCCTAGACCCCGGCCCCTGTCGTGGAGCCTGGACCCCTCGCCCCTGTCGGTTGAGTCCAGGCCCTGCCCCTGTCAGTGGGGTCCGCACCTGGCCCTCTGTCGTGGATCCTAGACCCCGGTCCCTGTCGGTTGAGTCCAGACCCCTGCCGCTGTCAGTGGGGTCTGAACTCCGGTGCCTGTCGTGGAGCCCGGACCCCGGTCCCTGTTGGTGGGGTCCTGACCCCGGCCACCTGGCGTGGAGTCTGGACTCCGGTCACCTCCGGCTGACCTGACGGTCCGTCCCGTGGCTCGAGGAGGCAGGGGGCAGCCGGACTGAGCTGCTTCGGTTGACTGCGTCTCACACGGTGTCGGCCTCCCCACCGTTGTGTGGACAGCACCAGGTCGGCGGCCTGGTGCTGTTGTAGCCTTGTTGTCGAGTCCTACCGCGTCTTGTATTTTGGGTCATTTGCTGCTAGTGGCGTATGTGCAGAGTCTCACCTTTTCAGTTCCTTGTTTGTGAGCTGGGTTTATGCACAAAACTGTCAGCGTTAGTTAGTTAGTTACCAGTTAGTCGTGAACGAAGTCCGGCTAATGAAGCTACTGACTGTTCCCTGCAGACTTGTGCTGGGTTCGATTAAGAATGAGGATGGAATCATGAGGCATCCCCGTTTTCTTGAATCAAGCGTGTGACTACTCCCTGGCTTTTGACCTGAATCAGTAGCAGATTCAGTTCGGTTCCCCTGGCCTGAGTAAATTGAATCAACAATAATTGATCGTTTTATGTATTCGAGTAATACTCCAGGGGCTATGCCTTTGTGCTTCAGAATCGAGGTCGCAACCAGTTGTGCCAGTTTGCTTGAATCAACACCTCATATGGATCACCATTTGAAAAGCAGCATTGCCATCAATGATAATTCGGCTCTCAAGAGTCAAAATCGATTCGATTCGTCTGTTGTTGAACGAGACCGAGGCCTGTGCCGTGTGTGCTCCTGCGGCGTGCGTGACCCGTGACATGGACGCTGCAGCGCTGCCCGGGACGGCCGTGTGCATGCAGGCGGGTAGCGAGTCCGTCAGCCTGGGCCGGGTGGCCGGCGAGCCCACACTCAAGGCGGACGGCTCCCTCTCCGTCGTCTACTCCAGTACGTCAGCCGGGCGCGCCAGAAACAAAACCGGCGGCGTCGGACCCAAACCACTGTACAGCGTTGGAGTGAACGAAGCGCCACGCGGTCTTTTCTTCGTGCGACGCGCCCTACATGACTTGTTTTACTGCTTCCACCTACGGGAGGGGAAGCACACGAGAGCTCCGTAGCTTCTCGTATTCATTGATTGCTACCGTGCGTGGGATGTGAATAGCCGAAGGGGTTTCCAGCCTTCAGACGGTCCCCTTTGTTCAGAAGATCACGCTGTGTGCCCGTGTCTGTGACGGTTTGCAAATGAGCCGCGTTCTTGCCCGGCCTTTCGCCGGCGAATTTTCCCGGCCCATAATACATGGCTGCTTTCTCGAAGCGTAGGTTAAATGGAAGCCATTTTATCAGAACTCGTGTCGCCCAGCCTCAAGTTTGAATCCCACGTGCTGCTGATTTTGCGGTCTGAACTTCGGCGCGCTGACAGTGCGGCTTCGGCCCGCAGACGGCTCGCGCTGCGGATCCGGCACCTACAGCTCCGAGGTGCAGCTGGTGTGTGGGCCAGATGACGGGCGACCGGTACTGCAGGGCACGCGCGGACCCTGCGCCTTCGTCTTCGTCTGGGAGACGGCCGCAGCCTGCGGCGACCAGGTGACCCGGAGATGTGATGAGATCGATGTTGAGTGTCAGAGCTGGCCCGGAAATGTGATGAGATCGATATCGGGTGTCAGAGCTGCCCTGGAGATGTGAGGAGATCTATCCCGGGTGTCAGAGCCGGCCCGGAGACGTGGTGAGATTGATATCGGGTGTCAGAGCCGGCCCGGAGATGTGATGAGATCGATATCGGGTGTCCAGGGACCTTTTACGACCAGGCTTTATTGACACCAACTTCATCTTCGCTGTCTTCATGAGCCAGCTGTTCAGATGATTGGCTTTTTGCTGCTGCGTCTACGCGTGACATCGAGTCTTCAGCGGTCCGTGTTGTCACATTTGTGTTCCCGTCACACCATCTGCTGAGCGAAGGGCAGCCTCCAGACTGCCCTAGCGTGTTCCCGTTCGTCTGTCTCACCCTCGCGGAGTATCGGTCCGGTCTGACCCCCCCCCCCCCCCCGTTCGCAGGAGAGCTCGGGCGCCGACTGCCGCGTGCGTGACCCCCTGTACGGGTACGAGCTGGACGTCAGCTCGCTGCGCCGTCGCCAGGACTACGCCATCCCGCTGGACGGCGGCCGCACCCTGTACGTGAACCTGTGCGGCCCGCTGCAGCGCCGCTGCGCCGGCGCCGCCGATCAGGGCGTCTGCCTGGTGGACGGCGACAACATGACCGGATACGGTGAGTGTCCGCCGGCGGTCTCCGCGGGTTTGCGTCCAGTGACCCGGCGGTCGCCTCGGGCCGGCGTCCGGTGACCCGGCGGTCAGCGAGGGCCCACGGCCGTCGACCCGGCGCGATCCGTGTTCGGTGTGGGCAGTGTTGTGGTGTCTGTAGGGGCTGGGAAACGCCGAAGGATGTTTGTCCGCGTTTGTGAAGTGGTGGGCCTCCCCTGGCCCGTGTTGTCACATTGTGGTGCTTTGTCAGTGCAGGGTCGCGTCATTGTCTGACCTGTGACCCCTTGGGCAGGCGGCGCCACCTCACTGCTGCAGTACTCTGGCGGCGTGCTGAAGCTGGAGATGACCGGTGGCGCCGCCTGCGGCGCGTCGGCGAACCATAGCACCCGGCTGGTGCTGACCTGCGACCAGGCGGCGCCGGCGGCCGCCGAGGTTGGCCTGGTGCACCTGGGCGGCTGCACCACCTACCTGGTGATGCCGGCGCGGCAGGCCTGCCAGCCGCGCACCACCTCCAGCTGCCGCACCCCGGTCAGTGGTGCCACCCCGCCCCACCCCTTCGCCCTGCCTTCAGTGGGGCAGAGACCGCTCTGTGTGTAGGTGTGCCGAGCTGGGTCTGCCCAGTGGTCAGTGGCAACGGCTCCTCTGCTGCGTTTTCCACGTGCGTGCGTCTCTACGGCGGATCACCGTCGAGACGCAGCCATAGACATACAAAGACAGCCGTCCACGTTGAGTGGGGCACGCTATGGTGGCGTGCTCGTGATCCAGTCCGGGCGAGGCGTGTCGAGATCGTCACCGCGCGGTGACCGGCCACGCGCGCTGGAGGCGTCGGTGACGCGCGCTGACCGACCGGCAGGACGGCCGCTACGACCTGAGCGGCCTGACGGCGCTCACCGGGAACCACAAGTACCGCGAGGTGGCCGCCACCTACGTGCTGAACGTGTGCCACTCGGTCAACCCGGAGGAGGGCGTGAGCTGCCCGTCCGACGCCGGCAGCTGCCTGGTGCGGCCCGAGCAGCCGCTGGCCGGCGACAGGTGAGGGCGGCGCACGCGGCGCTTAACCACGCCGCGGGCTGGGCGCCTGCGTCGGCAGCACCGGCGTCCGGGCAGCGTCTGGCGCCGCCGAGCCGCGACCGGCCGAGCGAACTGTCTGCCTAGGAGATGTTGCGGCAGTGATTTGAACTGGTGTTGGCCCTGGTGGCAGCCGCGGTGTGGTGGTGGTTCGGCCGCTGTAGCGGGCGCCACAGCGGCGGAGCGGGTCTCGGTCGCTGCTGGGGGACCGGCCGCGGGCGCCTGTCGGTGACGTCAGCCGCCGCCTCGTGCGCTCGTCGGTGACGTCAGCCGCCGCGCCGCCGCAGGTACCTGAGCCTGGGTGTCGTGGCGGGCGGGCCGACGGTGGAGGCCTCCGGGGCGGTGCTGCGCTACAACTCCAGCCAGCCGTGTCCGGGCCAGCCCCAGCGGCGCCGCGCCACGCTCATCCGCTTCCACTGCGACCGCGGCGCCGCCGTACGTGGGCGCTGACCGCGCCGGTCCCGGCCGGCCCCGGGACGGGACAGATATGGCGCCGGCGTCACTGGCGAGCAGGCCTGTCGAGTGCTCGTTTGTGGTCTCTTGGCGGGCAGAGTAAGACAGAGAATGATATCCGCCCTGACATCCCGACCACTTACCATCGCTTTTAATTTACTCGTAATGTCTCGACGTCCATTACACCCGTGACTTGGTCGCTAAAGGCGAATGACTCGAAATTTAGTACGTCAAAATCACGTTAAGTTTGATAACTGCGTCAAGTGTAAATTATAATTTTTTTCTGAAGTGTGGATTTGTTACCCTATTTTTCACAACCAGCACGCTCAAAATGTACTGAGCTTGAAGTATCAAGTAGAATGTTTTAAGTGAGCTTGTCGGTCTCAAGAACAGTTGACTCCGTCATCTCATCATTCAGATTTTCTTCTTTCCACGCAAGCACCTTTCTGGCTTCAATGTATTATCCAAAATGCGCGTTATCTTTGCAGGTGGTTTGTCAATCGTAATTTTTCTCTAGACCTTTAGTTTAGCACTATTCCTAAAAGCCGCCAAAGTCCGCACAGGTACCATTGTATCGTGTTTGCGAGCACAGGATTCCGGCGATCGTGACATTTCCTGCCGCCGTGGTATCGACTAGAAGCCGTGTTGTGTCCGTGGCCCAACTCCGGCACTCTCGGGCCATTCCCCGTTCACTGCCGTAGCCGCCGCCCCGCCAGCCGGGTGACGCCGCCGCCGCCGCCGCCGCCCGTCAGCGCCGCCCTCTGCTCACCGGCAGGGCAGCCAGCCCCGCCTAGTGTCCAGCGACGGATGCCTGTACGAGTTCGCCTGGGACTCGCCGCTCGCCTGTCCGCTGGCGGAGGCGCGTGGCGCCGCCAACTGCACCGTCACCAACCCGCGCACCAACTTCAGGTTAGCACTAACCCCTCTCTGATGCTTGCCCCTCCACTAACGCCGCTCGGGCTGATGGCGCACCAGACTTATGCCAGTCATGACCGCTGCCTATGTAGGACTCTGATGTAGTGAGACTCAATGCCGTGACCTTGGCAATACGCAGCTGTAAGAATCCGACGCTATAAGGCTCAGCGACTCCCGAGACTAAGACGTAAAATTGCGCGGCCGTAGAAGGCCTGTTGGCTCTAACCCTGTGATTGTATTTCTGTTTTCCGCTCAGTATGTCATGAATATATGCACTGAGCAAGCACTGCTCATCACGTCAGCTGGCGGCAGGATGCCTGGCGTCGTTCTGTGACCTGGCTGACCTGACCCGCGGCTTCCCCAGGTTTGACCTGGGGCCGCTGCGCCGGCCGCAGGGTTACACGGTGGCCCACCCGCTGGGGCGTCAGTACCAGCTGAACGTGTGCGGCCCGCTGTCGCAGCCCGGCAACTGCTCGGCCGGCTCTGGTGAGACCCGACCGGCGCCGGCGGCGCTGCCCGACCCGCTCCCCCCCCCCCCCCCCCGCCCCGCCCCGCCCACCACACCCACTACACGTCCTCCACCCGCCGCCCGCCGTCATTGGTGCGAACTCGGACGGCTTGTTGGCGTGTTCGTCGCGCGATGAACGGACATCGGGGATTGTCCTTCGCATTTCAACGGGACGTGATCGCCCGCTTCAAGAATCTTGGCCGGAGGCGTGCATGTGGTATGCATGTATAGACACAACGCGTCAGCTTTGGGACGTGAGATGTGCTCTGTGTGTTCAGGGGTCTGCAAGACAACACCGGTGAACCCATCGAACGTTTGGGACGGCGGCATGGCCAACGACCGACTCGTGTTCGATGACGGAGTGCTGTTCCTCAACTACAGGCAAGTGTTGGACGGTCCAAGATGGCTGGGGTGAGCAGCTTCACTACAAACGTACCCAAAGGCAGAGTGTGGTGAAACTCTTTCAGGGACTCGACAGCTGAAAGCTGCGCGCGGGCATGGATTCTCGTTTCCCCTACTGTTGAAAGCTGGCTCATGTCTGGGGTCGCGCCTTGCACTATAGTGCCTCCGAGAGACCGCCTCCGGGCAGAGTGTGAGCGGTGACGTGTCCACAGTGGCGGGGCCCCCTGCGGCGGCGGCGGCCGGCGCTACTCCACCGTCATCACGTTCATCTGCGGTCCGGAGAACGCCAGCCCGCAGCCGGTCGTCACCGACGACGACCTGTGCGTCATCACCGTCCACTGGCCCACCCACTTGGCCTGCGAGACGCGGGTACGCTCCGCTGGCCCGCGTCTGGGGCTTGGGGACCCGAAGGCAGCTCACCTGCAGGCTTTGGGAGGCCCGGGCGCGATCTGAGAACCCACCCGCGTTGTAGGGGAGACAGGAAAAGGTTCTCTGGGGACTTGGACACGGTCCGGTATCGTCATCCTGTAGCGTGTGTTTCAGTGAGCACCACTTGCCAAATTACACATGCGGTCATGGGCACTGTCGTTGCATTGGTTCATATGACCAGGTGGTGTTGCGATGCTGGATGACGCAGAACTGGCGGCGCTGCCGTGTGGTGTGCTGCGGGCAGCCGCTGCTGTGCCGAGCTGTGGCGACGTGGGATGCTGCGCCTGCCGCCTGTCGCGCCGCACCGGCTGACCCGCCGCCGCGTGTCCGCGCCGACCGCGCCCAGGTGGACTGCACTGTGGACACTCCGGACGGTCCGGTGGACCTGACGCCGTTGATCCGGTCCGACGGTGGACACGCCACGGCGGCGGCGGCGGCGGGCGCGCCCGGCCCTCCGGACCAGTTCCTGATCAACGTCTGCCGCCCGCTCGGCCCGGACGAGGGCCACGCCTGTCCGCCCGGCAGCGGCGCCTGCCACGTCCGCGGCACCGTCGCGCAGGTCAGCCCCGCCCCCGGACGGGGCGTCGCCTGTGACGATGTGTGGTGCTGTGTGCTCATTGGGGCATCACGTCACGGAGATTTGATGTCGCGTGTGGACGGTGCGCGGTGGGCGAGAGGCGGCGGCGGAAGCGGAGGTGCGCTGAGAACACGGCGACGGCCGTCGGTGGCGCGAGCCGGGATCACAGGCGGACGGTTGACGGGGATGGTTCGAGCGTGTGATTCACTCTGCTGAGGGACCGCCGAGTCGGGCGGCAGTTCTGCGTGGGGCTGACCGGTGCGCGTGCTCTCCGCGCAGAGTCTCGGTCACGTGCACGGCCCGCCCCGCCTGCAGTCGGGTCACGTGAGCCTGCTGTACGAGCACGGCTCTCCCTGTCCGGAGAAGCCCGGCCAGAACCTGACGGCCGAATTGCAGCTCTACTGCAACGCTACTGCCGCGGCCACGGTGAGCGGGCCGGGGCTGTGCCGCCTCGGATGGCCCTGTCGACCGGCTGCGACGCTTGTGCCGTCGGTCTTATCTCTTGGAACGATTAATTCTGCATTGTGTATTGCTTGTCGTGTTAGTTTGCAGTTTCGAAAGGGCGTGTCTCAGCGGTTGTTGTGCTGTTTTACCATACTGCGTTGAAGCTTTGGGTCCTGTTTTCCACGTCCTCGCCCACTGGTCACGTCCCGTGCCGCGCCGCCGTACGTCGTTAACGTCAGTGCGGAGCGCAGAGCGAACGGTTCACGGCCAAACCCAACCCACAAATCCTACCATCAATTGAATGCTCCACTTTGATATAACACGCGCCTGTCCAACGTTGGCTGGCTGTAGCCCCCCCCCCCCCCCACATCCCCAGCGGTACAGGGACCGGCGGTACGGTCATGTCTGGCCGTCGTCGGTCGGCGCTGCTGCGATCCCGCGCGGTGCCGGCGCCGCGCGCGGAGCGTGCCTCCTGACGGGCTCGGCCGCTGGCAGGCTCTGCCCGACCGGCCCGAGTACGCCGCCTGCCGCTACACGTTCGGCTGGCAGACGCCGGCGGCCTGTCCGCTGACGCCTGCTGCGGCGCAGGCCGCCCGGCTCTGCCGCCTCCGCCGGCCCGACGGCCGCGTCACCGACCTCAACACGCTGACGGCGCGCCAGCCGGCGGAGGTGAGCGCCAGACGTGCCCCGTGCTGGGACGTGCGCCCTGTGCTGAGACGCCCCGCACGGAGACGGACCCCGCACTGAGACGAGACCTGCACCGAGACGGGCCCCGCACCGAGACGAGACCCACACTGAGACGTGCCCCTCAATGAAGTGGGCCCCGCACCGAGAGGGGCCCCGCACTGAGACGGACCCCTCACTGAGACGAGACCTGCACTGAGACGGACCTCTCACTGAGACGGGTCCTGCACTGAGACGGGCCCTGCACTGAGACGGGCCCCGTACCGAGACGAGACCGGCACTGTGACGGACCCTGCACTGAGACGGACCCTGCACTGAGACGGGGCCCGCACTGAGACGGGCCCCGCACCGACACGGCTCCGCACCGAGACGGGCCCCGCACTGGGACGGGCCCCTCACTGAGACGGTCACCGCACCGACACGGGCTCCTCACTGAGACAAGACCCGCACTGAGACGGACCCTGCACTGAGATGGACCCCTTACTGAGACGGGTCGTGCACTGAGACGGGCCTCGTACTTAGACGGGCCTCGCACTGAAAAGGACCCCTCAATGACGCGAGGGCCCGCACTGAGACGGGCCCCACACCGAGACGGGCCCCGTACCGAGACGGGTCCCTCACTGAGACTGGTCCTGCACTGAGACGGGCCTCGTACTTAGACGGGCCTCGCACTGAGAAGGACCCCTCAATGACGCGAGGCCCGCACTGAGACGGCCTCGCACTGAGACGGGCCCCGTACCGAGATGTGGCCGTGTCCCACACTTAAAAATGTAGGGTGTGTCTTTGGGTACTAGTAGTGTTGTGATTGAGCTGCGCGTCTGGAAAAGCAGAGGTACGGCGCTCGATTCCCTGCGGCACCAGCTTTTAGTGCTAGGACGACGGCAGGCATTGCGGCCCCAGAAACCGAGTGTTTAAAAAAACCCAGTGACAACAACAGCGCGTGGTGTGACTGGGGCACAGAAACGAGGAACGTGCTCTAAACTGAGACGTGCTGCGCCCAGGTGATCACGAGACCCCTCCCCTCACGGACGAACACGAGGAGTGGGAGAGTCGCTCGATCCTGAGATACGTGCCGCGGGGTAGAGCATGGGCTTATCCTACACAGGGGAATGCTGTGGGTGTGTAGCAAGCAGGCGTGCCCCGCACAGATAAACACGGCACATGCCCGACACTTGTGAACACGGAGCACGACACATGCCGGACACTTGTGAACGCGGAACACATGTGCCCGACACCTGTAAACACGGAACACAACACATGCCGTACATAGGTGAATACGACAGATATCCCACATGCATGGACACGACACATGCCCTTATTAGGTGAACACGGCACCTGTCCGGTACAAGTGAACTACACAGATGAACCGCGGCACATGCCTAACACGTGTGAACAAGGAACACGGCACCTGCCCTACATAGGTGAACAGGGCACATGCCATATGCTGGTGAACACGGCACATGCCCTACGCAGATGAGCACGGCACATGCCATACACGGGTGAACACGACACATGCTCTACACAGGTGAACACGGTACGCATAGTTGAACACCGTTCCGCGCAGTTGTGCACAAAACACAAGCACCTCACAGGTATCAGGGGACATTTCCCGCGAAGTTGAACCGAATCTGCTCCGTCCCCCGCACAGACAAACCTCTGACCGCTCTGGCGAACGCTCGCTGTTAGATGTACCCCGGCTGCGGTACACCAGCGAGCGGTACCCCGGCTGTATGTACCCCGGCTGCGGCGAGCGGCGCCGGCCACTGACATCCAGGCGCATCACGCAACCCGGTATCTTTCGGACAAGCCGAGTGAGTTGATTCGGACATGTATTGGGGTAAGTTGGGACATGGGAGTACTGTCAGAGTTGTTGGCATAGTAAAGTGCCGAAGGATTGCGATGTTTTGCGTCGTGCGAGAAGCAAGCCGAGTATGATTGCATAATTACAAAGGGTTTTTGTCAGTGCAGGGCCACACGCAATATTCCGCACTTTTGCTTGCCTTGGTAGGAGATAGACGTAGAAAAGGAGATCGTTATATATATATATATATATATATATATATATATATATATATGTATGTATAATTCTACACTTGATGTAAGCAAGGAAGTCCTCCAGCTCCAGGTTTTTCGGTATGGTGAGCTCAGAGGTCCCATGCTAAGTCATCAACATGATGAACGCGGCTCACTGGAGCCGTTTCCATCGGTTTGTACGTTAGGCTCAAAGTGAACACTGACGTGTTGAAATTGGTGTGAGGTGGCATCGGCCAACAGAAGTCAAAATAAACCAGTCGTGAAGTGAGTAGAGCGTAGAAGTAGCAGAGCGAAGTAGAGTATGAGCAAAACAATGGTGGGTGGTAGTTTCCAGCAGAAGTAGGCATTCGTCACGAAACCATCGCCATGCATTTCAATGCACACATTTGCATCTCAACATCTGCTTATTTAAAGGCCGGGTATTGTAACCATATTGCACTTGCGGCGTCATTATTTCCGTTGTCAGCAGCTAAATGGCATTTGAAGGAAGGAAACTATAAATACACTGCCCACTAGTCGGTGTGAAGATGCACTATATTTGCATGCAGCACCAGCGCACAGGTGATGACCGTGTTGATTCGTATGACGCCAGTGTAGCGGTCTGTTTTGTTTTTCTCTTTCTTTTTTAACACCGGGCGGTCGAAAGGCTATCTGTAAAACAAATCACGGTCAATGGCGTGCCTCTCGGTAGACCGGTTTAGCAGCTGTCGTGACCTGTGGCCGCACCGGTGTACTGTGGTGGTCCAACGCGCGTTGGCTGTCCGTTCGGGAATATGACGTCAGAGATCGGCTCATGCTCTCACCGTACCGTGCAAGCCCGGCGCAGCACGAAGTTCGAATTGCAGCCGCGATTTCCTCCCGTAAAGTGATGTCATTGGAGCAGACGCTGAGCGAAGCGTCCGTGTCTTTTCCATTCAAGCTGTAGCGTGGGCTGGCCTCTCTGTTTCAAGCCCCCAGTCTGACCAAACGTATGATTAACGATGCTGTGCTCGCCAGGTACCTTGTTTGAAGTTTGTATTCGCAAACTCAACACAGTTGGGGAATTCATCTTCATTTCTGTCGGCTGAGACGTGACAAATGCGATCATACTCTGCATCATTGAGTGTTGTGCTTTCACATCAAGATTGGCAACGTTAAGGAGTACACGAAGTTCGCAGATATTATCTCGGCAAAGAGCTTGACGTCTCACCTGCACGCTTGCATCATGTTGAGGTGTCGAAGGAAGATTCCAACTGGAGTCCCTTCATTTTGATAGCGTTAAACCCTTCACGGTGTGGAGTCGATTGCTTTGCATTAGGGCCCTGGCGTTCGTTACCAGCCAGGTATAGTAGTACAAACTGAGCATCACTGTTATGCATTATTTTATGCATTATTTATGCGTTACGTTATACATTATTATTATTATACATTATAGCATGTTATTATAGGTTTAGTGAAACTTACCTAAATTGCCGATTTTTAACCCGGTTACTGGAGTACGAAGCACCTTTTGAAGTTCCCTATCGCGCCACTTATGGCCCCCTGGCCCGATAAAGTGTGTCTGTGTTCAATATCTTGACGGTGGGCACGGGCCCTTCAAGTTCGTTGGATCGTCAGGCGCTTGACCGGTCTGTTGCGTAACAGTGGTAGCGAAACAGTCGTGAACACTGTGCTTGCATAAGCGCTGTTGATTTTACATGATGCGTGGGACCGATAGTCCAGAGGCGTGGTTTCTGGGCACGTCAGGAGCACTTTCGGTCGCCGTCTGTTCGTGTCAGAAAGCTGCTGAGGTCACATTGGAGTGACGTTCTTCCAGATATTACCGCAGGTTAACCGCTCTACTGAGCATTACCAACCTCGATGTGTAAGAAGCGCTCTCAATGTTACAGCATAGGATCATAATGGCCATGTATTACCTGATAGTCGCCTCATCCCTGCATCACGCTCTGCCTGCATACTGGCAGCATGTATTCCGGACGACCATTTCTTCTGAGCTAACAGGCTACCGAGCTGCCCAGCTCATCTCCTTGAGAAGCATTCAGGTGATCTGATCTGATCGTGATCATTCACGTGATCTGGCACGCTTGCACTCAGATGACAGCGGTCGTTTGTCCCCACGATGTCAAAGTCGGCCTGCACGTGGTATTCGTGCACCGATAATGACCTTAACTCTGCAGCGTCAGCGTTACGGAACGTTGGAGCACTGCTAAGGACATAAAATACGCGAGGAATTGTGCCGCGTTAGTCACCGTGCCTTCGACTGCTCCGCATCCTCGCTTGCAGACATATGATCGAATGTGTTGCTACTTCTGTGAAAGGGTGAGGCCTCCAAAGCACGTTTTCGAACTTGATTTCCCCGAAGCGATGCGAGATTAGTGTTTCCACGAGTACATCTTAAGCCCTAACGGTGTTGCAACATGTATGTCAATAATAAGCCCTTTATAGAGGACTGGTCAGGTAATGAATAAAGTGGTATAGCGACTTTTCACAGGTCTGATTAAAGATGGCTGTCGGTGAATCCAGGCCGTTTAGCAACGAACGAACAGCCTGGTGTATGAAGCACAAAGACAATTCTGAATTGATTGCCCTTTTAGAATGGCCATTGCAGTGAGCGAATGTTACAGTGAACAAAGGGCAAAAAGGCTGTACAGAAATTGTAGTCATTTGGTGAAGCTAAAAAACCTCAGCCAGAAGGCGGAATGATGTATTTATTACGTCACGACTTCTTGCCGTGGGATGTACAATAAAGGGAGCATAGGCTTTTGAACTACTCACATGCTGTTGGTTTCGGATGCAGTAGGTGTTCTTAGAAATGCGTATTTTGAAAACTAACCAGGAAATATCTCACGAAGTTCACATTTGCGCCATGTTTCATGAGCGGATCAATCCCTCGCTGAGACAAACCAAATGACCTTAATAACTTAGTCGCAAAAAATGTTGATTTCGTCCTATTGTCGTCATTGAACGGCAAAGTAGGTCCGTTGCAGACATCGAGTTAAGCATGTTTGCGTTCCCAGTGTTATTGCGAGAGTAGGTCGGAGAGTCCTTTGGATGTGCGTCAGCCTGCCGTGTCTGCCGCCGACCAGTGTGCCTCACAAACTGTGTGCCTGATGTGACCAGACGACCAGCCGTCGGACCTGTTTACAAAGACGCATGGCGTTGCAAAGACGTGGGGCACTCATCCCACCATATTCGTCCCATTCTGAGGATAACATCTGGCGTATCGCCCCCTCTTCGCTGCAGCCTTATGAACCTGATGGCGTGCTTACCTGACCGCGGCGCATCGGAAGCTTTGCTGGGGCAGCTGTGACCTTCGGCTTGCGCGTGACCTTGACCGTGACCCTCGCTGCCAGGTGATCCACGGCGGCCGGCCGGTACGGCTGCGCCTGTGCGGCCCGGCCCAGCCGTGCGGCGGCGCCGTCTGCGTGGCCAACATCAGCTACGGCAGCCTGGCCAGCCTGGCCGTCCAGACCGACGGCGACCGGCCGACGCTGCGGTACTCGGACGGCGCGCCCTGCTCGTCAGGTACGGCTCCGCTGCGGTGCTCCGGCGGCGCGCCCTGCTCGTCAGGTACGGCTCCACTGCGGTGCTCCGGCGGCGCGCCCTGCTCGTTAGGTACGGCTCCGCTGCGGTGCTCCGGCGGCGCGCCCTGCTCGTTAGGTACGGCTCCACTGTGGTGCTCCGGCGGCGCGCCCTGCTCGTTAGGTACGGCTCCACTGCGGTGCTCCGGCGGCGCGCCCTGCTCGTCAGGTACGGCTCCGCTGCGGTGCTCCGGCGGTGCGCCCTGCTCGTCAGGTACGGCTCCACTGCGGTGTTCCGGCGGCGCGCCCTGCTCGTTAGGTACGGCTCCGCTGCGGTGCTCCGGCGGCGCGCCCTGCTCGTTAGGTACGGCTCCACTGCGGTGCTCCGGCGGCGCGCCCTGCTCGTTAGGTACGGCTCCACTGCGGTGCTCCGGCGGCGCGCCCTGCTCGTTAGGTACGGCTCCATTGCGGTACTCCGGCGGTGCGCCCTGCTCGTCAGGTACGGCTCCGCTGCGCCAGCTGAGCACCACTGAGCGATGCGCGTGGTGCTCTAACAGTCGCACCGCACGAGTGGTGCGGCTATCCTGGACGCCGGGTCCCACCGCACGGCCGGTAGGCACTCTGACATATAGAGTCCCACTGGGCGACGGGTGGGATGCCTAGACACGCTGAAATCTCGCGCATGACAGGCGCAGCACTCCTGAACGCGGAGTCCTGCCTGCCAGACACTACACTCCTGTACCGGACCTCCCTGTGTGACAGGTGCTGTGCTCCGGTGACTGCTGTCACGAGTTTTCCCGCAGGGTGTGTATGCGCATCAGTATCCGAGCTACGAGCATGGAGTGGGATGGCATCGGAGGAAAATTTATGATATGTTGTACTGCATTAGTTTCCGTCCGTGCGCCATGCGCTCGTTTGATGACGAGTAACTACAGGGACGCCACTATTATCATGATTAGGCTACCACGTCATTACATCATCAGCTGTTGTCATGCAATGTGTAAAAATATCGGTGCACTGTAGAATATCCTTTGTCCCAAGTGTGAACTGGTTTCGGATATCGACCCAGCTCGTCTGCTTTTTACATCAGACAGCGTGGAGAGGCCGTACTTACCCTTTATGCACTGCACATCATGGTTTGTGCGGACGTTTGGCAAGCACTTGAAACCAAGCCTGTGACAACACACGCGCTAGTACGCACTGATCTGTCCGTTTTGCACCAGGCGTTTAGCAGACACTTGACACCAAGCACGTCAGAGAGGAGCACCACTTTACGTCGGGAAGTCGTTGATCACGGATGTGCACGCTCTCTGTTCGTGACGTTCGTGATCTCGGCGTCGGTGATCGGCTTGCGTGGACTTTGATCTGCTCTCAGGCTCTTGCACAATGCCCCGGTGACGCCATGCGGTTTGGTTGACCAGGATGCAGCGTTCTGTGGGGTCTCACTACCATTGAACGCCGCTTCAGAGGTGCAGCCGTCTCTCTCGTGTTGGATGAGGGCACACCTTGAAATTGGGGGACGAGCTAGAATCGAGGGGACAAGCGGGTCTGAAAGCGGTGTCTTTGTACGGCAACATGCAGAGATGGGGCCCATGGCTGGAACGCGGCGGAAGGCTCGCCGTTTTGTCCTGGGGCCCCTGCCTGAGATAGGGCCTTCAATTGCCTTCTTATATATCCTGTTATTCATGTCTTCTTGCATCGTCAAAAGGTCTTGACCATTTCAAGAGGCCTTGTGACATTCGGAGTCACGTCCCTGTCCCTGTCCAGTAAATAGGCTCCGGACCGAATGGGGCCCCTTGCCGACACAGGATTCCCGTTCGGCGCTGTGGGTCTCCCTGCCGCCGCGGAGGCTTCACGTTGTCGCGTGGGCCCCGACTAATGCAAGAGGCACTCAGGCTGGCACGCGCGGGTCCCGGCCCTGTTCGTGCCGAGGAGATGAGCCCCCAGGCCTGCATGGGTCGGTCCGGTCGCTGGTCTTGATCTCTGGCCGACATGGGACCGTTTGGTCCCAGGGGACCCCATTGGCGTAGGTGGTCCCTGACACATTCAAAGTCCTGGCCCACATGTCCGGGGTCCCTTAATACGACGTCCCGTCAGCTTTTCGGACCCTTCGCTCCCTGCAATCGGCCTCTTGATCGTCAGTCCGAAGGGTCCGAAGGGCCCCTCGGGATCTAGGGAAGCACGGGCCCCTTATGCCCCATGTGCTCCCCGATTGAGGGTGATAAGTTCTCACCTGCCGCCCTCTCCCCCCCCCCCCCCCTCCGTGGCTACACTCATGCGCTACCGTGCCGCTGCTGCTGCGTGGCTCGAAAGCAGCGGTAGTCACGCACTCAGGGTGCCACTAAGGCAATTTTCGTGGGAAATGGACACTAGGGAACGACCTGTTGGGATCAGCAGGGCTGAAGGTGATCTATTGTTTCTATAGTCTTGAAGCCATCAGCACCTCCCGGAATTCATCAGCCCAAGGCTTTAGAAACCATTGGCCAGTGGTAATGCAGTTTCAGGGTGAAACAGACACGTGCCAGAGGCGATGTCAGCTTTTTCGGTTCAGGTTATACCGGTTTGCTGCAGAGGCTTTATCGCCTGCACCATGGCGCCGCGTTTGGACATGCGAAATGTCAAGGCGTGTGCTATGGCTACAGTCCGGCTCATGCAAGAGTATTGTGGAGGAAATGCGAGGTAAGAGGCTAACAGGCGATTTCAAGGTCAGTAGCCAATGTCAGTGAATGACAAGGGAGGTCATGTTGAAGTTGTTTTTTCGGCGCGTACCCTCATCAGCGTGGCCAGCAGTGATGACTTCTGAGGAGCAGGCTGCGTGCCACCTACCGAGCTTGGGAGGGGGGATGCTGGCTTCGATGTGGCCGGGTGCCCCCACCCGGGCAGCAGTCAAAGTGTCCGCGACATGGACAGCAGGCACGCAGAAGTCGTGCGACTCTCCGTCATTGGCTGCCTAGAACGCTGATCACTTATGATTACTTTGAACGTTGCAAACAAAGAGCTGTTTCAGCGCGCAAGCATTTGTGTATTCTGTATAACTGTGTGGCAAGCCGCCATGCATTATTTCCTCCTTCATTGTCAAAGCAGATCGCTCAGTTTTTATCGCCGACGGCATTGGCTCCGGTGTGTTTCCGTGAACCGGTCTGTCGAGGGAACCCGGTGACCTCTGGCGCGTTTCCAATGTTTGTATGAGCGGGCATGAGCACTGTCGTGCCTGCCGGTGTCGAGTCGCCCGGTGGCCGGGCCGATGGCGGTTCTCACCCGTCCGGTTGAGGGACTGGACCGACAGCGATCCCATCTATTCCTCTGGCGGCACGGACCGCACCCGATCCGCGATCTCCGAAGCACTTGATGCTGGCGGGACGTCGTCCCGATTCGCTGTGACGTTTCGTCGACGGCTTCGCGGGGATCACCACCGATACCCTGGCGCGGCCGTGAGCGTGCGGTCGCAGCTCGGTACACGCTGTGCAGATTTTCCCGGGCGACGGACGGACGGCGAGGGGAGGGGGCGTCGCGCCACCAGCGCCAGCGCCAGACCACGAGCCCGACGCGCGGTCGGCGTGGTGCTGCCGACCTTCGGCGGGTATTGCGCGGCACGCGATGCCGCCGGGCTGCGCGCGGCCAGCCCGAGGCGGGAGTGCGCGCCTGCCAGCGAGCGGCCCAAGTCGCCGTCGGCTCGCCGCTCCTCCGACGGCCCGGTGCGGCGACCGGGCCGGTCGAGCCGCTGCGGTGGGGCCGTGCCTGTCGGCAGACCATGAGGCGGGTGTCCGTCCGGACGCCGACCCGGGGCCACGGCGGCAAACGTCAAGATTTGGGATAGAAATGGCGCCGTTCACCGACGATTTCGGGCCCTGACGTTTGGACGCCTTCGCCAGCGTGGTCTCCCATGCATGGAAAGATTTGATCTGCCTCTGATTTCGGTTTCCCTCGTCGCTTCGGTGGGGCAGACATGGCACGTTCTGCTGAGGCGGTCCTGCCAAGCCGCCCTGGGGGCAGGGACGCGGCGCTGGAGGGCGAGCTGCCCGGACACGGGGCGGCCCGGCGGCCCGACAGCCGGATCAGCGTGGCGCTCGCCGTGTAATTCCCAGCGCGGCAAAGCTGTACGGCACCGCACGGGATGGATCCGGATGCTGCGCGGCGTGGGCGCCCGTCACCTGAGTTGGGTGGTCTGGGCCAGCCCGGGCCGTGTCCGGGCCCGGCTGGGCGCCGGCCCGTCGCAGCGGCGTCGGTCGGTCGTTGTGGGACCCGCCGCCGTGGGCACGGCAGCGCGTCGGCAGCGGCGGCCCGGCCCGGCCAGGCGCCAGGCGCTGTCACGTCAGCCACCGCACCTCGCGCCGCGGGAGCCCTTTTCACCAAACACCCGTCTCGAAAGTGCTGTACCGTGCGCCCTCCCCCCCCCCCCCCAGCGTGAGGCCCCTCCTGCGGCCTACTGCGACCATGAACTGGTTTGTAAAGCGCATGGCATTGATGGACGTCTTGAAATGCCTCCGTGTAAGCCGTACCTGCCAAAAAATTTGTTCTTGATTCCACGTGTTGTATAACCAAGGACCTGTGTCCAAAACCCATTTTCTCAGCAGGAGGCGGCGTGGCTCGGTCGGTAACAGCCCGAAATCCCACGTGGGAGTTCGTGAGCTCGTGGCTCCAGCGGTGCAGGCAGGGTCTTGGTGTTAGGAGGTATGGAGCACAGGGTTAACAAAGGGCTCCCTGGTGGTAAAAGCACGCCCCGCAAAGAAACCTGATGACCTTAAATTTGAGTTGGCACGATTTTCCCCGTTACATTGTTCTGCGTACCTGATTCAGGTAAATGGAGGCCAGAAGTCTCTGAGATAGGTTATGTTGTTTGTTGATGTCAATAAGCTGAAGGAACCAGGCGTCGAATAACTGCATGGGCTAGTCATCTTACAACGGCTCACTGGCCTCTTTCTAAACCGATAGCATTCGGGGGTTTTACCGGCATGTTGTCTGAGTTTTGCAGAGATATTGAGAACCCGGAGAAGGCACATTATAGGTCGAACTGTTTTCAAAATTGTATTTGAAACTGACCTTCTTATGTGTGTTTGGATATGTTCAACCTGCATTCGTAAACGAGTAGTGACAAATTGTGTAGACATGTTCTGAGCATGCGCACTCGCAAGTCTTAGAGACCGAAAACCCGACGCCCGGCGTAGCAGTCTCTGCAGATAGGTTGCGCGGCTTTGGCCCCGCTGTTCATACCAGCCGGTGACCACCAAGCAGACGAAAACGTTAGCGTCTCTGCGAAAGGTGCTTTGAACGCTTTATGACATCAATTAAAATGTTTAGAAGCGAGTCCGGGCACATATTTTAGCAGTGCAATCTTTAGGTTTATGTTAGAAACGAATTAGTATTCATAAGACCACGAAACGGTGCTGAAATCCGGATCGGAAGCCGTATTTCATGGCGGCCGTTCTGGCGCGCTCGCCGCCTGGTGTTGTTTGCCGCAGCCGGTGCCGTTCGATTTGACGGATACTGCGACGCCGACCATCAGCGCTCTTGTTCCTAACATTGCCAATGCGCGGTTTCGTGTCATTTGTTTCACAAGTCGCTTTGTAACAAGACGGGCATTCTCTGGAAAACATCGGATGGTACTCATTTTTTATATTATTTCTACCTACCCCTTCGCCCCACTACTGAGGCCTCCAAACAGCCCTCAAACAGCTCTTCGGACCCTCAAACCGGGCCGTTGATTGTCTGACCCAAGGGGTCCTTCGTGCCCTCCGGAACTAAGGGAGAGGGGGGCGACTGCTCACTGCCCCCCCCCCCCCCCTGCTTGCGTCACTGCGTGAGTCCCACAAGATTCCGGGCTTGCCCGCTCAGAGTACTTGTTTGCCCCTCGTGGCTGGTAGCGACTGATACGGATGGAGTGGGATGACGCGCTGCGTGCATTGTTGTTAACGGAACAATGGTGGTGGTTATGGTGTCACGAAACTTACCGATCAGGAGAATTGGGGGGCGGTATTAGCACATTAGCACATTGCTGTTTCTGACATGGCGCCCATTCCTTAGCCAGCGGGCAGTGGTGTACTTGACCGTGGAACTGACGTCGGGAAGCGGTCGTTTGTGTATGATGAACCTTTTCAGTAGCGCTGCAACCTCTTTCGGATGTCTTGCCCTGCAAGAACGCCGCGTTGATCCTGGTTACGCCGTCAAGGTGCGGAACTGAGGTAGTTTTGTCAGCTTCATTTCAAGCTGGATGTTACAGGCTCGCTTATATGATTTTGATATATATGTCTTCCAGATTTTAACTATCTGAGCGTGCTGGCATCACGTGTTGTTGTAAGAAAGTAATGCGTTTTTGGTAGGAAATTGTATGCTTAGTCTACGCTATCGTTAGATCGCTACTTGACTGTGCGCACTAACCCAACATCTAACAACCACAACATTGCCACCCAGCGCTCCATTCCCAATGCCAAGTGCTCCTGGGAGCAGTTGAAAAGCCGCCTTTGTTAACGAAATAGGGCAACGCTCTGGTTGGGCGATGCTGCGATGTAACGTGTGCGCAGATTATCCTCATCGTAAACTGTGTTCCTCGGTCACCACACGAACAATAGCTGGCAGCCGCACTTGACCTATCGCCGCCATCGGTGACGGGTGCGATCGTGTGACCAGCTTTACCTGGTGAAGCCCATGACCCGGATTTGAGGTTTCGTTAACCCTAGAGCAGATTGAGTACGGGCTCGCATTTTGTGGTCTCCTCATGATGGTTTAGCTGGCGCTCAACCTCACGGGCTGGCTGCGTTCGTGTTGGGATTAATTTTGTCCTGTTCAGTGCGGTCTGCATGGCCTTGAATGCCTAACTTTCGGCTCTCCCTGCGATTTCAACTCAGACACCAAGTGGTACGCTGCCAGTTCGTCAAAAACACGGCGACCCATTTTTGCTGCGACATCTGATGAAGCTGCATCGTGGGTTGTCCAGATGAGTTTTCTATCGGTTTTTACGCCCGCGCGTAGTTCCCTAAGGAACGTGCTCCTTTCGTTTGTAGTGTTGCATGCTTCTGCTTTCTGCCAGACCGTACTTTCCGCGGTCCGGCACGCGGCTCCATACCGACCCTTGACCTTCCGGCAGCGTAACACGCTCTGCTGGCCCTGACAGTGGGACGCTTCCTCAACTGGACCACACAGACCCCCGCCGCGCGCTGTTGTCGGAACATGGCCGCCTGTTGTGGCCGCCGTCTCCGGTGTCGGGTCCGCTCGTGAAGGGCGGCGACGGCGGCGGTCTGCGGCGACAGCTGTCGAACTCCGTAGCCATGCAGTTCAACCTGTCGGCTGTGCAATCGCTTCATCCCACTTCGCTAACTGATCGTTTGTTTTTTATGGAATTCACATTGTCTCGGTATCGGATGAGATATCTGATAACTCAACGTCTGCTGATTGCTGCAACAAGCGTTAGGCCGACATGTTTCCATTCATTCCTTCTGGTCATTACAACGTTGTTTGACCTATGTTGACAATGTGAAAATAACACCTCAGCTCGCTCACGGGAAGGTTTTTATGTGTCAAAAATAGCATTACACAGTAAAATAATTGTATTACATATACGCGTGCGCTTACGCTGCATGGCACACAGCACGGTTCTCTTCCGCCATATCTGCCGAATGGCAACGAGGTAACCGTGGAATCACAAGTATTTCAGATACCAAATAAATCATGTCACGCATGGGATATATGTGGATACATACTTCTCATGGTGTTATATATTCGAAATATGAAGAACATTTGGTGCTACTGTGATCTGTCGGCCATCGAGTGTCCGACGGTGGGAGAAATCGGGAGGAAATGTACCGCTGTGCTGGTTAGCTTCGCGTCGCGCACCACCTGGTTTCCAACCACCAAACGATCCCACTACCTTTAGCACTGGTTGCTACCACGTGCAGCGGATTGTGAAGCTCTTTCACAGAGTTCTCTCAATGCATGCCGGAAGCTAATGGCCTTAAACGTTCGAGTACAATTTTGTGCACTTAATTACGTTGCAAAGGTGGTTGGTGTTACCAACGATCCAGCGAATGGTGACGGAGGGGAAAGATTGGCCTATGTGGCTGATTGTGCCAGTTTCCCACGATTTCTAGCCAGGAACCGGCTCCTAGTTCCGGAACCATAAAGAATCGTGGAATCTGTTTGGAATCAAATTGGAGATCCAACACTGGGTTATGTTGGAGGAACCTTAGCCATATGGCTGTTTCCCTTCATATCTCTCCATACTGGACTTGCGTTCTCGCTGGATCGCTAGCTAGTGGTATCCGCACTGCATTTTGGTTCTCACTGGATCCCACGGAACGGTTCAAGGCTAGGTTCTGGCCCCTGCTGGATTCATGTGCGCATGAGAGCCAGCAACCAGGATTTAGTGTCGGCGAGCGAAATGGGGAACCTGGAGCCGGGATCGGTGTTTGCGAGGAGTAAATTGATACCAGGAGACAGGCCCTGGCATTTGCTTAAGAAGCGATGGAAACCACGAATTAGGACCTGGCGATTGTGAAAGAACCTCTGTAAAACATGACCAGGGCGTAGTGCTCGGCAAGCAACCATAGTAAACCAGGACTTAGTGTTCGCAAAAGAATCCATGAGATCCATGCGGCAGAAGCGGCCGTTCACGAACAAACAATGACAACCAGAATCCGGTGTTCTATTTTTACGAAGGCGTCAGTTGGAGCTAGGAACCAGCATTGAGAATCAGCGACACGTTTGTTGCATGGGATAGGGTAAAGATGCTGGACTTGTGATCTAGCGGTAATGGGCATTATCCGCAGAATGGACACCTTATTTGGCCCGACTGGCATGAGCCGCCTTTACATGGCCTATGAGTGCTGTCAGATGACGCGGCTTGTGCCTGGAGACTGTTGCTCGAAGATTTTGGTAATAATTGTTTACCAAATTAAGGCGTTCGCGAGGCGCTGCAGTGTTTTGCGAGGTGTTTTGGGATGTCCTGCTGTGCTTCGACGGCACGCTTAGAAGTGCGATGTCCCGATAAATGAGGCAAGAATGGTACGTCTTGTTCTTCATTTGGCCTGTCGAGGATGTTGGCGGCGGCGGTTCCACGTCCACTAACCTGTGTCCGGGCGAGCCACGCCGGCCCGACCCGACCTGCTGCCAGCTTCTCGCTCACGGTTGCTGCAGAACACAGGGGCGCTCTTGGCGGGGAGCGTTACAGGTGTGCTCTCGGCGGGGAGCGTCACAGGTGCGCTCTCGGCGCGGAGCGTCACAGGGGTGCTCTCAGCGGGGAGCATTGGAGGGGCGTTCCTGCATGTAGAGCAAGTAAGATTTGAAGATATTATGATGAGGCAATGTCAGGTAATAATATATTGATAAGATGTCTCCAGAAATGTTGCATTCTTGTGTGTTGATCAGGCAGCCATGTCTGTAAGCTCCGTGTTTATAGAAGGGGCATTTTTCGATATTAAGAACTAGTGTCATGGGACCGCGCGAGGTCACCAAGTGTAGCAACTGGCGCAAAATTCCCAGGCACGCCTGGAGCGTCTCCACGACGCGTACGAAAATATGAAAACGACGGCTGGCAATTGCTCAACGGCTGCAAACTCGGTGCCAACTACGGCGTCGCAGCAGTGCATGGCACAATAAATCCTTACTAGCCCTTTTCAGCATAACGGTCGGGCACAAAAGTATCCGGTGAGCTGGAATCGTACGGTCTTCGTGGTGGCTGATTCAGCTTTAGCGCAACAAGCTCTGCTTGGCGGGCGATAGGAATCCGTAGCCGCCCATGCAAAGCGCTCAGGATGAATGCTAAATAAAGACACGATGGTCCGAACGTATTTTATTTCACGGATTTCTGGGATCAGAGCTCATGCTAGGCAGTGGTTATCGTGGGAACCGTGACCCCACCAGCCCATCGTGAAATTCCAGTGCAGCGGCAGGTTGTCCTGACGAGAGTTTAACGTGCCGCAATGCTCGACACGGTCCGCCCGGTCATCTGGCCTCACAGGGCCCTGAACGGCCGCGTCGGCTGCCAGCCATCCCAGTCCGAGTCAGGGGCAAACAGCAGGCACGTGCGGCGACGTGAACCGCTTTCCCGCCGCAGGTGGGTTGGAAAGCAGGCCTTCTAACCGATGTGGACGTATTAGTGGGTCTCGTGGACGGATCTTGATGGGGGTGTCTGGTGGCTGGCAAGTCCCAAACTGCAAAGACTCAGAGATAAACTGATGAACTGATACACGGACTGACCACAAACTGGAAGGCGAGATGAGAAGAGACGATTGGCAAAAATTGTCGACGACGGGTTTTCTAGGACGGCTCAAGGTCAGGGTTTGCGGTGAAGAATGGGTGGGGAAGGGAGAGGAGTGAGCAGGCAGGCTCGACGGCGACACCCACCCGACTTTAGCCAGCTGGGCCAGTGCTGCCATGAAATCAGCTTGCTCGCTCCCCCTCCCCCAAACCTGGACCGGAAAATGGGCGAAAGCCGAAAGTTCGAGTACGGTTTCTGTCAGTGCTGTCTCCTTCTGCTGTTCAGTTTTAAGGACAATTACGAGAGCGTTCCAACCTTTGACAGTAGGACTGACAGGTCGCAAGATTTACCCGTCATGGTGTGAAACTCTGAATACATGAAGCCATCCATCAACTTGATGCGTGGAATGCTTCTGTTTCATGCACGACCGCGTGTGAGGTCCGCGCCCGACAGCCTGCTGATAGGAGGGCAATACCGATGAATGAAACACCGAGCGGTGCAAACGCGGTGCGGTGTAAATCACGTAGCTGTCGGCGTGGGCGCCGGCAAGTGGTGTCCTGCGTGACTCACAGGCCCGTCCGTCGCAGCGCTCGGGCCACGTGAGTCATGTGCCTCGCACCTGTTACGGCAGAGCGACCTGAGCGGTTTGGAGGGTGCCGGGGCCTGCCCGGGGGCCGACCCAGAGCAGCGGAGGTGCGGCTGCGGCCTGCTGCGGCGGCCGCCGGGCGCGGGAGCGTACGCCGCCTGCTGCTGCGGCCTGTTGCGGCGGCCGCCGGGCGCGGGAGCGTACGCTGCCGGCTGCTGCGGCCGCCGCTCCCTGCGCCGCGTCTCTGCAGCGGCAGCGGCCGGCCGCACCTTGGGATTTGCTAGAAGTTATGGCTGCTTAGCTCCGCAAGGGCTTGTGCCGGTTCGTGGCGGGGCAGCCTGTGGCCAATCGATGTGCTATTTTTTCGGGTCGGGCCGTTTCCTCGCACTCTATTTATGTCATTGATGGGATGACAGAACCCCTGTGCATAGCTTCAAGACAGGTTCGAGAGGAGTAAACTGGGAACGCAGGACTCGCAAAACTATCTGCAATGGCTCATAAACCACAGCCGCAGTCTGTGCACCTGCAGGCGTGCACCGTGAGCATCCGATGACGTCACGCTGACCTTATTAAATCATATTATGTCGGATTGCGGTCAGTGCCAGCCCTCTGCCAACCGTTAGGCCTTCGTTTGATAGTATGCAGTGATTGATCCGGCACAAAATAAGTGTGGTGGATGGCAGCTCCAGAGCGGTGGTCCTGGACTAGCCCGGCGCTCACACTCCAAATACCTACAACTGGCAGTGAAGAAAAGTTGTTTTTCCTCGCCGCGGCGCCGCACGATTTTATATTTCAGCACCAAGCGATGTGCTCGACTGACGTATGCCAGCATGGTAAAATGCCATCTGACACATCATGGCTGCATTAGACTGGCTAGTGGCAAACACAATCTGCATCGGGTAACCTCAGAACCACTGCGAGTCTGGGAAACCAGAGGCACGGGGTTCGATCCCGCGCGGTGCGAGCCCTGCTTGCTACGATGAAAGACAGGCGACGCCATATAGCTTCAGCAGGTGGGTGGGTCGTAAAGCCCCAATGACGACGGCGACAGGTAACCTCAGAACTCACCCACGGCGCCATGTGTCCTGTTCGCTTACCAAAGGTGTGTTGTGTGTTCGTGTGTGTGCGTGCGTGCGTGCTCATGTTTGCGTGCCATGTTAGTGCCGATGCATAGTTTCCGATTCAGTTGGAAATGGGGCTCTGGCCCTTTTAACTGTGAGAAGACCGTCGATCAAATGCGGAGAGAAACACCTTTTTTCCTGTGTTTTCAGGGTGAGCTCATAAGTTTGTCGCCGCTCAGTCCCCTATTGCACTTTTTTTGAAACTTTACCCCTGGCAAATGCCGCACTGTCCAGATGCTATTCGCACCATATTTGAACGGTGTTCGACCACGACGCTCTGTTCAGCGGCGCCCCGTCTGACCTCCGTGGGTGCTCTCAATACCCACCGCGGCCGTCTGTCCACTGGCCTCTTTTGCCGGCTCCTCCTTGTCTACCCCACCCCCTCCCCCTCCCCCTCCCCCCGGACAGGTGTGTCGCTGACGTTGGCCGCGACCACACCTGTGTGCTGACGGCCGGCCGTGGGCGGGCGGTGCCTCGAGCTGCCACGCTGACCCCGCGCCTCAGCACGCTAACGCCGTGGCCAGCCACGCTGACCCCCTGTGACCCCCAGCGCCGACCCCGCGTCCCAGCGCGCTGACGCCGTGACCCGCCGCACTGACCCCGCGTCCCGCCCCAGGTGACGGGCCGGCCCGGCGCACCGCCACCGTACGGCTGTCGTGCGACCCCGGTCGGGGGTCGCGGCACTCCCGAGGTCACGCAGGTCAGTCCGCCGGCCGGCGGTCGGTCGCGGGGCACGTCGTTGGTATGGGGTGGGCGTGGGGTTAAGACAGGGCGCCTTGGCTGGGGATGGGGTGGGCGTGGGTTTAAGACAGGGCGCCTTGGCTGGGGATGGGGTGGGCGTGGAGTTAAGACAGGGCGCCTTGGCTCGGGCCATGACATGAGCGGATCCAGGCGGTGCGGGCACAGGCCCGGCCTCGGCCTGCATTCCCAGCGCGGTCCTATCAACTCGTCACATAGTTGTGTGGGGCAGAAGTTGGGTGACGCTTCAGAATGCGTTTGAACAGCCACTAGGCTTATACAGACCGGGTGATAAATCACCAGCGGTGTTGGTAATGCGGACCTTATGATGCAAGTGCTAAAGGTCTCCGGATGCCCTATTGTCCATGCCTTTCTGATAAGGTTAAAAGGTAAGGTAAATCCGCGACCCACGCCAATGGTTCCGGTTGTTTTAATAACATTGGTCTCCCTTTGAAGGTTCCTCCGACGTTCCTAGTATTTTTCATAGCTTTTTTTGGTCCACCCGATTACCGAACAGTTATCTGCAAGGGATCTGCAGCGTTCTTCGGTTGAAAGCCTCTTAGGCCTCTGGTCAACTCAAGGTGACCTGATTGCGTGGCTTCCGGGCCACTCTAACCTGTCATGCCGGCTCAGCCTGGTCAGGTGCAGGCGCTTAGATGGGCGGCCGAGAGATGCCGCCCCTAGGACCATGACCTTTTTTCGCTTCCCATCGTCTGTGCTGGCTGTGCCGTGTGCCGTTGTTGTCGAGGGTTTAAGTGGTTGGTGTCAGGCCTTTAAGGAAATTGTCTTATTTTGTCTCGACAAGAAGTCTTTAACAGAGAAACGCCTTTCACGTTACAGGAGGGTCAAGATGGCCCAATTTTGTGACCAGTGCTGCCTTATGTGCATAAATTTAGATACAAATATTCTTGGCCTTTGACTTGCAGGCGAGGTCTATGAAAAGTTTATCAGTTTTCAACAAAATTCGACAGTCCTTTCCTCCCCCCTCGTCTCTAAGTTGAAAGTCAGTCATGTTCGCATTTAGATGTTGGCACATATGGGGTTGCTGGTCCCATAATTTTCCTATCATAACATAACATAAGTTCTGCGCACAAGGAGCCATTTGCCAACGTGAAGATCTTAGATCTTTGGGCGTTCGGCCTAGGGAAAATTATTCAGCGAGTAATAATCTCTCCGATAATCATCCACGGCGATTCTGCATTTGTGTTCGGCAGGTCCAGAAATTGTCCCCCAGTTTCGTCTCCCATACGCCATGCACAGCGGACGGTCGACGACTATGCATAGTGAAAAAAGATTCTCCGCCTCGGCCGTGCTTTGAAAACTTTCCGGAATTCTCCCGGTGCGGATAATCTGTGATGATTTTCCGGGTTGGCAGTGCCGAGCACCATTCCGGAAGTTTTTCCGATATTCCAGGTGATTTTCCGAGATTATCTGCCAACCAAACACGCCACTAGCGTGCTGAGTGCCGCCGTTTTCAGCTATACAGTGTCTGTCAAGTTTCACGCAGCAACCTCAATCTGTTGAGGCACATGACAAATCAAACGATCTGGGTGGTGGAGACTTAAGGTTCATAGCAAAATACAGAATGGAGAATCCGCACATAGTGGCATTGCACCGCTATGTCTACCGTAACGGGGCCATTGGCATGCATGGAGAACACAGTTCCATTTATGCTGCATGTCGCATCGAGGACATAACACATACGGGCTAAACAAGCTAACCACAGATACAGCAGCAGCTGACGAGCCTGCTGCCGTGGTGCGCCAACCCGCACTCCAGCGTTCTCCCCGCATGTGTAGTTAGTCACCACCAGGGTCGCGCCGGTCGGGTGCTATTGTCTTAGGCCGGTGACGGTGCGGAAGCGGGCGAAGAGGGCGATGGCTGCTGCTGACGCCTCGCAGTTCGCCGCCTCGCAGAAGGAAGCCCCCCGGGCCAGTGCGGGTCGCGGTTCTGCCGGTTCATGACGCGCCACGTGACCGCTCTTGTGAACCGCGTGGCTGTGGTGTCGGTTGACAGGGGTGCACGGCACGAGGCCCGCCACAAAGCATTACAATGGGTACATCTACACATGCGCAGCCCATTTGGACACCAAATTCCTCCCACATAACTCCTCTAGGTACAAATACCTGGACCGCTATGAACCTGGACAGCCGAGTTGTGCTGCATGTGCGGAAGATGATTTTATTGATTTGAACGTCGGGATCAAAACAAAGTTGCATCATCCAGCCCAAGTTTTTTCTGAATAAGTTTCCCATTGTCTGGAAGGCTTGTGGTGAACCGATAACTCCGGCTGTGGAGTCACGCGTCCCCACACATGATTACCGAACGTGAGCGGCCGCTGCTGCCGGCGTGCTGGTCGGCACGTATTGGGGCTTGCTATCTGTGCTTGTTATCGTGAATGTTGTAAGTCAATTGCCTGAGAGATGATAGCAGAAGCTCTTGACAACATGTATTGCAACATAATCATATCGATCGCTGCTGAAACACTGAGATGCTGAGACGCTGTCGGGAATGCAACAACCCTGATGGGGGACAGCGCCTGCAGACGATGAGCGCCCGGCGTCCCTAGACTGAACGCTTTGTACACCAGGCGGCGCGCGCGGCGCCGCCCGCCTATTGTACCCACCCGAAGGAAGCGCGGACACTACGCGGCTCTGCAAAACCAGATGACGACGCGGACCACAGCACGAGCGGAACGGTGCAGCGATAACGGGAGGCAGTGGGGCGACAAACATGAACCGCGCTCCCCACAAGTGCGGCCGGGGCGGCACTGCGGCCTCTGAGCAGCGCCGACCGGCCTGCCTGTCGGCGGCGGCGCTCCACCGCGCCGGGCGCCTCCCTACCGGCCTGTCTGATCATCTACTTTGTCGTACTCGTGTCACAGCCTAGCATGATCGTCGCCATCATCGGACGCGCCGACGCCACGCGCCGCGGGCAGCGACATCCGTCGGCCGGTCGCTAGTCCGGTGTCGGCCGGCCGCCGCTCGCACGCGTCGGCCAACCCGACCACACACCGCCGGACGATCCGCAGAGCGGGCGTCCGCCGGGCGCCGCTGGCGCGTCACGTACGCCGGTCGCGCACGTCCACACGTCCTCACACCGCCGACCGCGCACGTCCACACATCCGGCGTCGCCGACCGCGGCCGGCGCCGCTCCCACTCGCGTGACTCGCTCCGATCGGCGCGCACGGCATGTGCGGCGCTTCGGAGAGTGCGCTCCAGCGCGGCTGCCGTGTCGAGCTGGGTCGGCCGGCGCCGGCATGGCGGTGCTCCGCACCCGAACATGTCAAGCCTGCGGGATGGCGGGAGCGAATGCGGCGTGCGAAGGATACTGCGAGAGATACTGGAACTTCTGGCGCGCGGTAGCATCGCACAAGCGTCCTCCGTTCTCCGTCGCGACGTGGCGATTAAACCACGTGATCACCGATTAAACCACGTGATCGCCGAACTGCTCGCGCTGAATGCTCTCGACGATGGGCGCCAGTTTGTCGCCGACGAAGCAGCCGTTGGCGTGACCGCCGCCGCCGGGCGTGGCCGGCATCTCGGTGGTGGGCGTCGAGCCGGCCGAGCTGAGGCCGTTCTCGCGGATGATGAGGCCGAGCTTGTCGGAAGTGAGTCGGCGCCGGCCTCGGCGCCGCCTCAGCCGGCGCCCCTTGTGCGGCAGCGCGTACCGGAGGCGCTCCCAGAACAGCGCGTCGCCCCACTTGAGGTACGTGTTGCTACTGATGTAGAGCCGCAGCTCGGGGTCCATGGCGGCCGGGTCGGGCAGCTCGCCGTACACCAGCACGATCAGGCGGTTACGCTTCTCGTTGAGCGCCTGCTTGTGCGCCGTGAGGAACTCCAGCCGGCCCCACTCGCTGCGAAGGAAGTTCTGCGACATGACGACGATCACGCGCCGCGAGCTCTGCACAGACTGCTGAATCTGGTCAGTGATCCACTCGCCGGCCAGCCAGTCGCGGAAGTGCAGGCACAGCGAGTACTTGGGCTCGCCCTGCTCCAGCTGCGGCACCAGGTGCTCCACCACGAACTCCTCGTCCAGGTGCGAGTAGCTGACGAACGCGTCGTACTTCTTGTCCGTGTCCAGCTCCTCCTCGGTGACGAAGCGCATGCACAGGTTGTGCGCGTACAGCCACACCTTGATGGTGTCGCTGTAGTGGTAGTAGAGCACGGCGATCACCAGCAGGCACATGGCGAGCGCCGTCGCCGCGACGCACACGGCTATCAGTGTGGCTTGTCGCCACGGACACACCTCCTCGGGCTTCAGCGCCAGCAGCGAGCTGTTGTGGCCCACGCAGAACACGTCGCTGGCGTCGAGCACCTGGCGCGACCCGTTGCTGACCAGGCGCTGCATCAGCCGGTGCAGCGGCAGCATCGCGCAGTCGCACACGACGGGTTGGCGCCGAGCGCCACCCGCACGCCGCTCCGCTCCAGGTAGGCCACCAGCTGCGGCGAGACGGTGCTCAGGTGGTTGTGGTCGAGGCCGCAGCAGGCGCAGCGCCGGCGGCAGCGCGCTCGGCTCGACGGTCGTCAGGTTGTTGCCGCTGAGGTGGAGCTCCGTGACGGGCGCCGTGGTGGCGGACAGGTTGGTCAGCCGCTGCAGCGCCGTGCCCTCCAGGTGCAGGCTGACGCCGAAGCGACGGACGCGCGGCAGCCGCGTGGGCAGCGCGGCGCCCGCCGGCCGCGCCCCGCACGTCACCAGCACCGTCTGCTGGCTGCTCTGCTGCTGGCACGCGCAGCCTGCCGGGCAGTCGGCCTCCAGCGGGCACAGCAGCTGGTCGGCGTGCAGCGCGGCGAACGGCTGGCCGGCCAGCGGCGCCGGCCGCGCGCAGGCCAGGCCGTCCGTCACCAGCTGGAAGAGCTCGTCCAGCTCGGCGCGGCGCGCGAACGTGCCCGTGCCGTCCAGGTAGGCGCGCAACGACAGCAGCTGGCAGTCGCACAGCAGCGGGTTGTCGTTGACGTTGATGGCGTTTGGCTTGCGGTGGTCGTTGCCGTCCACCTTCATGGTGGCCAGCGGAAACGAGATGGTGGAGATGTTGTTGGAGCGCAGGTCGATCTCGGCCCTCGTTGCACAAGAAGTTGAGGTCATCGAACGTCAAGCCGATTGCAGCAGGTTCCGGCGCAGGTCCAGCCGGCGAAGGTGCACCAGGTTGACCAGCAGGTCCTGCGTGATGTGGTCGATCCGGTTGTGGGCCAGCGTGAGGTCGCGCAGCTCGGCCAGCTCCTGGAAGGCGGGCGGCCGCGGCGAACGCCGGTCGAACGCCAGCCGGTTGCGGTCGAGCCGCAGCAACCGCAGGCTGGTGCCCAGGCCGCTGAAGGTGGCCGTGCTGACGTTGCTCAGGTCGTTGCTGCCGAGGAAGAGGCGCTCCATGCGCGGCGTCGCCGCGAACAGCCCGTCCGGCAGCGCCGCCAGCCGGTTGCGGCTGAGGTACAGGGTGTCGAGCCGCGGCACTTCGCGCAGCAGTCCGGCCGGCAGCGTCGTCAACTGGTTAGCGCGCAGGTCCAGGTTTTGCAGTGCGGTCAGGCCGGCGAAGACGCCCTCCGGCAGCGCCTCCAGCATGTTGTTGTCAAGCGTGAGATGGTC
Organism: Pollicipes pollicipes; assembly: GCF_011947565.3. NCBI lineage: Eukaryota > Metazoa > Arthropoda > Thecostraca > Pollicipedomorpha > Pollicipedidae > Pollicipes > Pollicipes pollicipes. Next base: position 7,030,781 of record NW_023596746.1, read on the forward strand.
AACGACTTAAGGTCGGCGAACAGGCCGGCCGGCAGTTGGCGCACGTTGAGCCTGTCCAGCATCAGCATCTCGAGCCGTCGGAGGCCGCGGAACAGGCCGGCCGGCAGCGTGGTCAGGTTGCCGACGGACGAGCTGCCGCCGTTGAGGTGCAGCAGCCCGCAGACTAGGCGCGCCGGCGAACAGCCCCTCCGGCAACCGCTGCAGCGGGTTGTACTGCAGGCGCAGCGATTGCAGGCGCGACAGCGACGTCAGCGCGTCCTCGGGCAGTTCTCGAGCTCGTTGCGGTACAGATCCAGCATCTCCAGCTGACCCAGGTCGCGGAAGTGTCGCCGGCTGCGCTGGCGCAGCAGGTTGTTGCCCAGGCTGAGCAGGCGGCAGCTGCGTCCGCCCGTCCAGCAGCTGCTCGGGCAGCTCCCGCAGCTGGTTGCCGGCGAGCCCCAGCTGGCCGAGGCGCGGCGTGTGCTGGAACAGCGCGCTCGGCAGCGTCAGCGCCGTGCCGCTTAGCGTTAGGTTCTGCAAGTGCCCCAGCGTGGCCAGGAAGTCGTCGTGGATGTCGATGCGCGTCAGACCGTTGAGCTGCACGCTGGTGGCGTTGCTGCCGTGCAGGAAGTCGGCGGGCATCGTGTCGTTGAGCATGTCGTGCGAGTTGACGCGCAGTCGTTGCGTGCCGCTCACGCCCAGCCGCTCGAAGAAGGCGACCAGCCGGCCGGTCGGCAGTGGGCACAGGTTGAACACCACCTTCTCCACCGGGCCCAGCGTCATGTTGTAGCTGTAGAGCAGCTGGTAATGCTCGCGCCGCATGGTGAGCGGGTCGCACCAGATGATGAGCGAGGCGCCCGACGCCGCCGTCGGCGCGACGTAGGTCACGCGGTACGTGAACTGCACCGGCAGCCGACAGAAGAGGTTGAACGAGCCGCCCGGGATGGTCTCGCAGTAGCAGGCGGCCTGGTGGTCGCAGAGCGGTAGCTGCGCCGCGTCGCCGCCGCCGCGCCGCAGCTGGCGAGCAGCGCGGCCAGCGGAAGCGCCAGCGGCAGCCTCATGGCGGCTCGGGCACCCTACGCGGCCGGTGAGACGGTTCGACCCGCGGACGACGGCACACATCCCAGCACCTGTGAGAGACAGACAGGTGGTCAGTGGAGCGCACATCAAGTCACCGGCACGCCAGGCGCGCGAGGAAAACCGGACGCCGTTGCATAACGGTGCGAGCCCTTGATGCCGTTCGCATAATCGAAATCACGACCGGACCATCGGTCGTCCCGTTACCGGCTGGCTGCGACATCGTCCCGTCTGGGACGTCGGCGGTGTAGTCCCGGCGCGAGGTGCCCGTCCCATCGTCCGTGCCGGGACGTCTCCGTCCCACCACCCCGCCTCGGGAATGTCCGCCCCGCGGCTCGGTACACTCGGGCCGCGCCGACGCCCGACCGACCTGCGCTGACTCAGTTAGGGAGCGGCCGGCCGCCGCCGGTCGCGCCGCGGCGCCGTCTCATCGGGCGACTCACGTGCCGCCCCCTGCCGGCCATAGCGTGCTCGGGCGTCACTACTGGCCGTCAGCGGCGGCGGCGTTCGCACGCCAGGGACCATGCGGCCGGCCGACGTGGCCGCCGCCGCCGTACCGGGCCGGCGCCTTCGGTCGCACGCCGCTACCCGGCCACCAACCTGGGCCCGGATGGAGGACGGGCGCGAGGCGGTGCGGCCGCGGGACGAGGGGTGATGATGGAGCGCGATATGGAGCTGGGGTGGCCGACATCGCCGGAATGCCCCAGCTCCACCCGGGGCGGAAGGGCGTGGCCATGGAGAGATGCTGCCCCCGCGCCCCAGGAATCACGTGGCGACCGCAGCTGTACGAACTGAAGTCGGCGGACTGACGGGTCGTACATGCCACGCTCTGCCATGCTCTACCCTGACCTGACCTGACCTCGGGGTCTGCGGTGCTGTGGCAGTGCTGTATCGGCCGCGCCGCTCACCCCAACAAACGCCGCCGCTGCGCCGGCGGAAGGACAGCCAGCGGGCGTCACGGCCGCGGCCCGAGGCGGGCATCCCCGGACTGCGTCGTTGGTGTGGCGTTCCCGAAACGGGAGCCGGCCGGGCGCGCCGCCCTCGCCCTGTCCTCGCAGACGACCTCCCGCGCGGGGCAGCCCGCTCTGAGTCGGCCGTAAACACGGATCACGTCCCAGCTGGGCTCGCGAGCCGGCACGGCAACATGAACCGCTGATTGGCACCGTGTTCCTGGCGCTCCGAGAAACGACCGGGCAAGCCCCCGAGGCACCCGCAGACCGCTACCTACATCCCGTTCCGCTACGGTCGAAGTCGAAGCTGTTCGAATGAATTCCAGATGGAGGGCAGTGGTCTTGAATCGGGGCTGTAACCCTTGACATGATTTTACAGCCTAAATGTACTGTGAGTTATGAGAGCAGTCGCTGCAGCATTCGACCGAAACCACCAAATACCGCTGCTGGTCATGGTCCGAATCACCTGCAATACAGAGCCGAGCCGAGCTCTGCACAGGAAGCACTCATCCGGCCACCGGCGTGACGTGACGCCAGCTGACGCGACTCTGAGCACAGCGGCGCCGCGTGCGGACCGCCACACCTCCGGACGGGCGCTGCACCAGCGCCTGGCGGCCCGCCCTCCCGTCCGCCCCGCCCCGTCCCCGCCCCGTCCGTCCGCCCCGCCCCGTCCCGTCCGCCCCGCCCGTCGCGTCCCGTCCGCCCCGCCCCGTCCGCCCTCCCGTCCGCCCCGCCCCGTCCCGTCCCGTCCGCCGCGTCCCCGTCCGCCCCGCCCCGTCCCGTCCGCCGCCCCGCCCGCGTCCGCCCGTCCCGTCCGCCCGCCCGTCCGCCGTCCCCGTCCGTCCGTCCCGTCCGCCCGTCCCGTCCGTCCGCCCCGCCCCGTCCCCCCGCCCCGTCCGCCCCGCCCCGTCCCGCCGCCCGTCCGCCCGTCCCGTCCGCCCGTCCGTCCGCCCGTCCCGTCCGCCCATCCCGTCCGCCCGTCCTGTCCGCCCGTCCCGTCCGCCCGTCCCGCCCCGCCCCGCCCCCTCGGCGCGCTCCAGTTGTCGGACGTCGAGCGGAGGCCCAAACTTGCAGCCGTTTGCGCCCGTGTGCCCATCCATCACGGCCCATCCAGTCGGCGCTGATGGGCTGGGACGGCTCCCAGGGGTGCCAGGCCGGCGGATGGCTGCTCGGAGCGCGGCCGGAGCCGGCGCCTCGCAGCCACGCCTCCGCACGACGCACGTGCTACCGGCCGAAGTCAGATTACCGTTTCGCGAATCTCCGGCGGAAAAGCTGGCCGTCATGAACTACCGCCGTGGAGAACACCGCGTCGTGCACGGTGCACGTGCACACGGGCCGCGCGCGGCGCTGCAGCGGGTTCTGAGTAGCGCTGGGCAGGCGAGCGGCCGGCGTTAGTTCCGGCGGTGTAGCGGCGGTGCGGACCGCCGCGGCAGCGAGCACCTGTGCAGGCCGCCGCGCGGCGCCCGCAGCTCCCGCAGCCGCGAGCGCTGGCGTCATGGCTCCCTGGAGACCGCCCGCGTCCAAACTCAACGGAAGTGAAATGAACTCACGGCGTCCGAATGCGTCCGGCGAATTTATGACGCCTCGGGGAAACTGCGCCGTCGGACTGACATTCAACAGAGTGCCTCCGGGGGGTTACCTGACACGTGCCCTGATGGGTTCTCCGAAGCGGAGGCTGGGCGGGGGCCGGCACGCCCACGATCAGAGGTCGCGGCTGGGGTCGACGTCGGGTCAGCTGCCACGCCCCGGCCGACGGCCCGGGGCCGCGGGGTCACGGTCACCGTCGCCCGGTGTACGCTCCGGCGGGTGGGCAGCCGTGAGCGAGCCGCCGGCCGCCGGCAGCGTTACGTCACTCATCACGCCAGGCGTGACGGACGGCGGCAGACGCTCCCCGACAGACGGTAGCGGACAGCACGCCTCGGTCGGAGGTCGGCGGGCCGGCCGGTGCGGCGTCGGAGCCGGCCGAGGGCGGTGCGGTGCTGTCAGGACAGGCGGCCAAGAGCAGTAC